>NC_141879.1:156598437-156904166 GCF_056163025.1 Triticum urartu
CTGAAACCCCTGAAACACCTGCTAGAACTAGCCTTCTTAGATATGAATTGCCTAAGATACCGGAAGGTTATGTTATTGGTGAAGAAGCAACTAGAGATATTCTTGCTTGCAATGATAGAGATGATCTAGAGAAATTACTACACAAGTATAAAGAAAAATCTCTGAATGCTAGAACGAAATGTGATCCTAAGTTTGCTACTTCACCTATCTATATTGATGATAAGGATTATGAATTCTCTGTCGACCCAGTGTTAATTACTCTGGTTGAATCTGATCCTTTCCATGATTATGAAACTGAAACTGTTGTGGCACATCTTACTAAGTTGAATGACATAGCCACCCTTTTTACACATGATGAGAAAACTCGTTATTACTTTATTCTCAAATTATTTCCTTTCTCATTAAAGGGTGATGATAAAGCTTGGTACAATACTCTTGCTCCTGGTTGTGTGCGTAGTCCCCAGGATATGGTTTATTACTTCTCTGAAAAATATTTTCCTGCACATATGAAACAAGCTGCCTTACAGGAAATATTTAACTTTGTGCAAACTAAAGAAGAGAGTCTCCCACAAGCTTGGGGGAGGCTTTGCCAGTTTCTTAATGCTTTGCCTGATCATCCTCTTAAGAAAAATGAAATACTTGATATCTTCTATAATGGACTAACCGATGCTTCTAGGGACTTCCTAGATAGTTGTGCTGGTTGTGTTTTTAGGGAGCAAACTATTTCTCAAGCTGAAGAATTATTGAATAACATATTAAAAAATTATGATGATTGGACTATTCCTGAAACACCGCCTAAACCCACTCCGAAGAAGCGGGGTATATTATATCTCAGTCCCGAAGATATGCAAGAGGCAAAGAAATCTATGAAGGAAAAAGGTATTAAAGATGAGGATGTTAAAAATTCACCTCCTATTGAAGAAATACATGGGCTTAATACACCACCAATGCCTAAGGTGGCCGAGGTAAATTCTCGTATGAAGTTTAATGAAAATGATAATCCTCACAATATGCATCCTAGTCAATGCCTTTATGAGTTTGAAAACTACATTAGAAAACAAGATCACTTCAATGCAAATGTTATGAAACAATTGAAATATAATTCTGATATGATTGCTATCTTGAGTGACTTGTTATTTATAATATCAAATGATGTTAGAGGTGTTGGAAACATGCTTCTATGGTTCAAACTCAGTTAGAACAAGTTGCTAAATCTCAAAGAGAATTGCTTGATGAAATGAATCATAATATGCATGACTTTGCTGTTAGAGTTGCAACTAGAGGAGGTAAAATGACTCAGGAACCACTTTATCCTAAGGGAAACCCTAAAAGAATTGAACAAGATTCACAAAGAAATAACACTAGTGCACCTAGTCCTTATAGAAAGAAAAATAAAAATGATAGGACTCTGCACACTCCTAGTGAACCTGAAATAGAAAAATCCTCCTGATAATGAAAATGAAACTTCTATCTCTGATGCTGAAACCCAATCTGGTAATGAACACTCACCTAATGATAATGAAAAAGATAATGATGAGGTTCATGAAGACTCTCAACCAACCAATGATAAAGAACCAGATAATGATGTTGAGATAGAACCACTTGTTGATCTTGATAACCCACAAGCTAAAAATAAAAGATATGAAAAAAGAGACTTTGTTGCTAGAAAACACGGTAAAGAAAGAGAACCGTGGGTTCAAAAACCTATGCCTTTTCCACCCAAGTCAACTAAAAAGAATGATGATGAAGAATTTGAACGCTTTGCTGAAATGCTGTGGCCAGTCTTTTGCGTACTCGCTTGACTGATATCTTGAAAATGCCTCCTTATGCAAAGTATATGAAAGACATCATCACAAATAAGAGAAAAATACCGGAAGCTGAAATCTCCACTATGCTTGCTAATTATACTTTTAAAGATGGAGTACCTAAAAAACTTGGAGATCTGGGAATATCAACTATACATTGCTCTATCAAAAAGAATTGTGTGAAAACTGCTTTGTGTGATTTAGGAGCTGGTGTTAGTGTTATGCCTTTCTTTTTATATAAAACACTTGCCTTGAATAAACTCACACCTACTGAAATATCTTTGCAAATGGCTGACAAATCAACTGCCATACCTATCGGTATATGTGAGGATGTGCCCGTTGTTGTTGCTAATGTTACTATTTTGACTGACTTTGTTATACTTGAGATGCCCGAGGATGACAATATGTCGATTATCCTTGGTAGATACTTCTTGAATACTTTAGGGGCTGTTATTGATTGCAACAAAAGCAAGGTCACTTTTGATATCAATGGTAATGAGCATACGGTGCACTTTCCGAAGAAACAATTCCAAGTGAATGGTATTAATGTTATTGAAAAATCTCCGACAATCACTATTGGAAGTTTTCAAATACCTCTACCTACTGTCAAAAAGAAATATGAAATGCTTATTGTTGGGGAAATGCATATCCCCATTGAGGTAACTTAGTGATTTACGAAAGTTCTTCGGTTTTATGCTAACTGAAAGTGGTTGTTAATAAGACTTGATCAACCTTATTAATGAATCATTTTTGAATGGTATGAAGTTGATGAATTTAGTAAGCACTACTTTCTGTCCCTACCTTTTGTTTTTTGTTTTTATTAGTTAAATAAAATAAATAAAATACCATGTTTTGTCTGTTTTCTGAATTTCCCGTGCAATAAAACATGACCCAAAAATAAAAGTTCTTAGAATGCCCTAGAAATTTTATATGGTTTTTCTTGAATATTTAAGAATTTTTGGTGCAAAAATAACCAGATGGGGGTGCACCAGGTGGGCACGACCCACCTGGGCGCTCCAGCACCCGCTAGCACGCCCTAGGGGATTGTGGTCCCCACGTGGGCCCCTCACTTATCTCTTCATCCCACATTGTCACCTACCTCTAGAAAAAAATACTCCCCCCTCTCTCTCCCGAGTTCTTGCTCATTTTGCTGCCAATTTCGATCTCTTTGCTCGAAGCTCCATTTCCAAAACTGTTTCGGGTGATTGTTGCTTGGTATGTGACTCCACCATTTGTCCAATTAGTTTTTGTTTTAATGGTTTATACTTTGAATAAATAGCTACTCTTAGAGCTGCTATAGATGTTCTTGCATGTTGAATTCTTAGTGTTCTAAGTTGTTTGAATGCTTGTTATGGCCTCTATGTATCCCTATGAGTAGTCGCTATCAATCTTACAAAGTTTTGTTGACAAATTTTTGTCACTCAAAATTTTTATTTTCAGAAAATTGCACACGGACATGAATATCTTCAGGAAATACAACTCAAGGAAGAACTCCAAGGGTGTTATTGGGGAGTCTTCTGACAATGATCTCCACCCTCGGGGGTTGGCAGAGGTACGACCGTGCGAATGGCTGCACATCCTGTTCCTACAAGAAGCTGGAATTCATGATGAGTTCATGCAATTCATTGCCAATGCCAGTCTCACTGACTTCATCGCAGATGAGTGCGACCAGCACCAAATCCTCACAAATATGTTTGTTTAAAGCTTTACTTTCTTGCCTAGAAATAATCGTCCTGAAGTGAGCTTTGATCTATATGCTGAAAATCATTAGATACCACTTACTGAGTTTTGTGACATATGCTTGATTCCTTCTGATGGGAGCTTGGTCGAGCCTAGGCCAGCTGAGTTTGAGGATTTCTGTCACACTTTGATAGTGGGTGATGAGAGGAGAGTGTCATCCATCACTGCCGATGGTTTACATTTTCCTGCTGTTTGTTACTTTGCATATTTCATTACCAAATGCTTGCTTTCTAGGGAGAAGGTGGGTGCACTTTGTTCACCAGACCTTGCTGTTTTATGTCGTGCCATTGAGGGCGACAACATGTATAGCTTGGGGGCTATCGTGGTTCGTCGCCTGCACCTTAATAAATCTTAGGGAAAAATACACGGTGGGATTTATGCTACTCGCTTGGCAGCTCACTTCAAGGTTGAGATACGCCCTCATGATTTCCCTCTTACCACAGTTTACCTAGACCGTGCAACCATGGATCACCATCACTTTCTTGCACATGATCGTCCTGACATTGCCATTCCTTATAACTTGGTATATAACATTGACACTCGTGATGTTATCCCCTTGCCTACACCTGCTTTGTTTGATTTTGTTGCCAGGGGCGGATACCGGATTATGCCTGCACACATCCTCGCCTACTGGAACGCTCACGCTTCTACAGAGGCTACACAGGCACCTCCATAGTGGGATCAGTGGATGCCTGCTCCTCAGCAGTGGGATGAGTGGATGCCTGCTCCTCAGGATCCATACTACCCTCCAGGCTACTGATTCACTACCAAGTTAGGCCAAAAGCCTAAGCTTGGGGGAGTACGTGTTCTCACCGACTTTATATTCATGTTCACATATCATTCCATTTGTCGGTGTTCACACTTTTTCATTGTATCATCCATGCTTAGATTTATTTTTCTTGCTTTCTTCTTGTGTGTTTGAAAAACTTTAGAAAAACCAAAAAATTAGTAATTTACTTTCTATGCATGCTTAGTAGTAGCACTAAAAAGAAAACCCAAAAAGATTTCCTTGTTCTTCTTTTGCTTGTTGGGAGCTTTCCCGTGTAAATAGTTTTTCTCGTTTTTGCTTATTATTTGCTTGTTGAAGAAAAAAACCAAAAACTCCAAAAATATTTCAGTGTGTTTCTCTGAAATTCTTTTCTTTTATTCGAGTTGTACCGAGGAGAAGACCACGATGAAATGTTGAGTGGCTCTCACATGAATAACTGTTAAACTAATATGAGCCCATTTTACCTTGTCTTCTCCTGTTGAATAAAATGTTTTGCAGATTCTAGCTTAGTCCATGGCACTCTTGCACTATTATTATTTTCATATCATTCGGTCGTGCAAGTGAAAGGCAATAATGACGATATTCGATGAGCTGGCCGTGGCAAAGAGAAACTGGTAAACTCGACTTGTCTTGTCTGTGTAAATATGTTTAACCTAGTGCCCATGCTTCAGCCCGTTATGATTAAACATGTTTGCAATGACAATTAGAGATTATAGTTTCTCATGCCATGCATAAGTAGCTGGGAGTTAATAATGATTTATCTTGGATATCAACATAGCGTTAAAATGATTGTGATGTAGTATGATGATATGGTATCCTCCTCTGAATGTTCGAGTGGCTTGACTTGGTACATGTTCATGCATGTAGTTGAATCAAAACGAACATAGCCTCTATGTTTATGTTCATGGTGTTCATATCCTACTCATGCTAGTGTCCAATGTTACTTATGCATAATGCCTGGTTATGATTGTTGTTGCTCTCTAGCTGGCTGCTTCCCAATCTTAAAATTGCTAGCCTTCACCTGTACTAAGTAGGGATTCTGCTTGTACACAAAAAACCTTGAACCCAAAGTTATTCCAGATGAGTCCACCATACCTACCTATATACGGTATTACCCTGCCGTCCTAAGTAAATTTGCATGTGCCACCTCTAAAAACTTCTAAAAATTATTCATTTTGTGTGCCTGGATCATTCATGGAACGACAGGAGATGGTCGATATCTTCCGTGCTAAGCATGTTATCCTCAGGTCGAGTGTTTATTCACTCGCCATCGCACGAGGAAATGGGCGGTAATAGGGATGCCCAATTCCAAACTACAAAATACAAAAAGAGTTCATCTCTTACATAATCAAACAAAAAATCCCAATGGAGTCAAAACCTTTACTTTCCACTTGGAAACCGCCACTAGCGTGCTTAGCATGGAAGATGTTGATAACTAATGGTCGTGAAGTGAATAAGAAGGGTGCATGTCTCAAAAATATCATTTATCTCTGTTTTAAAATTTGAGCTCTGGCACCTCTGCAAATCCCTGCTTCCCTCTGCGAAGGGACTTTCTATTTACTTTTATGTTGTGTCATCACCTTCTATAAACAAGCGCCAGAAACTGAGTAGAGCACAACGGTCATGATTTATGCATTGTGTATAGCTAATGTTGGGTGCATCATGACTGGATCTTTTCTACCATGAATTACAATGTTTAGTCACTGCTTGAACTTCAGAGGTGCTCTGCATTTATGTTTTGTGGTCTTAGAAAGGGCTAGCAAGATAACATTATTGTCATATTATATCATGGTTGTTTTGACAACGTGTTGCTGCTTGAGATATCTTATTATTGCTCGCTAGCTGATTATGTCATTGGTATGAGTCATTATAATCTTTAAGAGTTATTGTTGACATGGTTAGTTATAACATTGGCTGAAAACCTGGGTGCTGTTTAAGCTTATTTATGCAAACAAGAGCAAAAGAGTTCGTAAAAGTTTTTCTTTCTCACTTTCAGTTTATCAACTGAATTGCTTGAGGACAAGCAAAGGTTTAAGCTTGGGGGAGTTGATACATCTCCAACATATCTACTTTTTCTCACGCTTTTCCTCTTGTTTTGGACTCTAATTTGCATGCTTTGAATGAAACTAACCCCGGACTGGCGTTGTTTCCAGCAGAACTACCATGGTGTTGTTTTTGCGCAGAAATAAAAGTTTCCGGAATGGAACGAAACTTTTTGAGGATTTTTTATACCAATAAAAAGAATTTCTAGAGCCAAGACCCACCGAAGAGGGGCCCCTAGGTAGGCATAACCCACCAGGGCGCGCCCCCCTCTCCTGGCGCGCCCAGGTGGGTTGTACCCACCTGGTGGCCCCACTGATGACCTCCTTGATACTATAAATTCACATTATTCTAGAAAAAAATTAGGGAGAAATAATTATGACGATCCACGAGACGGAGCCGCCGGCAAGCCCTGTTCTTCCTCGGGAGGGAAGATCTGGAGTCCGTTTGGGGCTGCGGAGAGGGGGATCTTCGATCTTCGTCATCACCAACCTATCTCCATCACCAATTCCATGATGCTCCCCACTGGGAGTTAGTAATTCCTTCGTAGGCTCGCTGGTCGGTGAGGAGTTGGATGAGATTCATCATGTAATTGAGTTAGTTTTGTTAGGGCCTGATCCCTAGTATCCACTATGTTCTTAGATTGATGTTGCTATGACTTTGCCATGCTTAATGCTTGTCACTTTGGGCCCGGGTGCCATGATTTCAAATCTGAACTGTTTATGAATTCATCATTATATCCATGTTTTAGACCCGATCTTGCAAGTTAAAGTCACCTACTACGGTTATGATCCGGCAACCCCAGAGTGACAATAACCGGGCCCACTCCCGGTGATGACCGTAGTTTGAGGAGTTCATGTATTCACTATGTGTTAATGCTTTGTTCCGGTTCTGTATTAAAAGGAGGCCTTAATATCCCTTAGTTTCCAATATGGACCCTGCTGCCACGGGAGGGTAGGACAAAAGATGTCATGCAAGTTCTTCTAATAAAGCAGGTATGACTATTTACGGAATACATGCCTACATTATATCGATGAACTCGAGCTAGTGCTGTATCGCCCTAGGTTATAACTGTCTCATGATGAATATCATCCAACAAGTCACCGATCCAATGCCTACGAATTTATCCTTATTGATCTTGTTGCGTTACTATTGCTATCATCACTATTACACTTGCTACACATTACTGCTATCACTATTATTGTTACCGTTGCTATTGTCACTACTATCAAAACTATCAAACTACTTTGCTCCTGATCATATTGCTGCAGATAATTAATCTCCAGGTGTGGTTGAATTGACAACTCAGCTGCTAATACCTTCAAATATTCTTTGGCTCCTGAGGGAGTCCTGGATTAGGGGGTTTTCGGGTAGCCGGACTCCTGGACTATGAAGATACAAGATTGAAGACTTCGTCCCGTGTCCGGATGGGACTTTCCTTGGCGTGGAAGGCAAGCTTGGCGATGCGGATATTCAAGATCTCCTACCATTGTAACCGACTCTATGTAACCCTAACCCTATCCGGTGTCTATATAAACCGGAGGGTTGTAGTCCGTAGTCAATCAACTCCATACACAACAATCATACCATAGGCTAGCTTCTAGGGTTTAGCCTCCTTGATCTCGTGGTAGATCTACTCTTGTACTACCCATATCATCAATATTAATCAAGCAGGAGTAGGGTATTACCTCCATCGAGAGGGCCCGAACCTGGGTAAAAAACACCTTGTCCCTTGTCTCCTGTTACCATCCGGCCTTGACGCACAGTTCGGGACCCCCTACCCGAGATCCGCCGGTTTTGACACCGACATTGGTGCTTTCATTGAGGGTTCCTCTGTGCCGTCACAATCAGGAAGGATGCCTCCTCCCGTCTTTAAAGATGGCGCCGTTGCTAAGGGAGCCTTGGCTGTCGGCCAAACCCTCCGGCTAGGTGGTTTCCTCATGACCGCCTGTTCGGCTGTTGCGCCGACGGTGACCTCTCGGGTCATCAAAAGCAACCTACACGTCAGCTCGGAGCTCGTCGAGCAGCTAGATCCAATGGAGCTCTCTTCCGTAAACGAGATCTTGGATCGCATCGCCGCCCTGGGGGTCGCTATGGATTACGACCAGGTTGGGCTTAAACCCGATCTAAGAGAAATTAACTCTCCCCAAGTCACCCACCACGTTGCCGTGGTAGAGGCGCAGTGCGGCGACCCTTCATCTATTTGAAGGACTAGCTACGTCCGAATTCCCGACTCCTCCAAGCTGGATACCCGCGGAGAGGAGGATGTAACTCAAGACCTGAGCTTAGGATCAGGCAACGGGCTAGATTCGTTGGACAACATCCAAGAATCCGAACTTCAGAGTTCGGAAACTCTTCGGCCTCCGAATCTTGGATTGGGCGAGGTTTCAGATTCAACGATACCCGCCCACCCGAACATAAGCGATCTCTCCCAAATCAGGCAGAGGCCCGAGGAAACAGTACATCATTACTTAGCCAGATTCCTCCTGGTTATGAACAGGATAAAGGATTGTCGCGAGGGAGACGCAATCTCAATTTTCTGCAGTAATTGCACGGATGAGGGAATCCTTAACGCCGTAAGTCGTCGTGATATTACACGCTTCGCTGACTTGGCGTCCATAGTACAAAAATACTGTGCGATGGAAAGCGCCTGGAAAACTGAAATAAAGTTTTGGGATAATCCGGCCTTGAATAGTAATCCCGTCCGAACTAAGAGGGTGCATCATCATAGGACACCCAGGATAAACACCAAAAAACCAAAACCCTCTACAGGGCATGGAACCGTACTGGAAAGGTGGCTTGATGGACCCTGTAGAATTCACAGTACAGAGGATGCCACACCAACTCACAGCCTTAGAGCATGTTGGATACTCCGGCAGGTGGCCAAAATTGGCGAGGACCTCTTAATTCTGGAGGCCGCAGAAAGCCAGCCCGAGGACACCAGTACCGTTCTCACAGTCTTCGAGACTTTCGCATCAAACAATATGCGAAAAAGAACACTCCGCAGCCTCGCCGAAGTCTATCAAGTTGCAACAATAAATCCATGGAGCGACACTGCTATTACCTTCAACGCAAGTGATGAACCTAGATTCCGAACAGCCTGAGCACCAGCCGCGTTGGTCCTCAGTCCCATAGTGGACGACTTTCACCTCACCAAGGTGCTCATGGATGGAGGCAGCGGACCGAACCTCATTTATGAGGAAACCCATCAAACAATGGAAATAGACTGGAACCGCATCGAGCGAAGCAGCACAACCTTTAGAGGAATAATCCCCAGTTGGGAAGCGCGCTGCACAGGAAAAATCACACTAGATGTGGTGTTCGGCACGCCGGATAATTACAGGTCCGAAGAAGTCACGTTTCAGGTGGCCCCGTTTAAGAGCGGATATAACGCTTTACTAGGGCGAGAAGCATTCACAATCTTCCAAGCAATACCCCATTACGGGTACATGAGGCTTAAGATGCCCGAGCCGAATGGAATTATCACTCTAGCTAGTGATCCGGACATAGCACTCCGCGCCGAAAACAAGACGGCCGCATTAGCCCTTGAGGCGCTATCCGAAGCCTTAGTGGCCGAGGAACTGACTGCGCTGCGCTCCACGGTTAACAGGGATGATGTGATACTCGATAAAAGATCCAAATCCACATCCTTCAAACCAGCCGACGAAATAGTCAAATTCCAGGTCCATCCAACGAACCCCAATAAAACAGCTTCCATCGGGGCACGACTGAACCCTGATGCAGACGCCGCACTACGAGAGTTCCTACGAGAGAACTGGGACATCTTCGCCCGACACCCTTCAGACATGCCAGGGATCCCACGCAGGCTGGCCGAACACAGCTTAAATATCCTAAAAGGATTTAAACCTGTCAAACAAGCCCTTCGGCATTTTTCCCAACCCAAGAGACAGGCTATGGGAGAGGAGCTAGCCAAGCTATTGGAGGCCAGATTCATCAGAGACATAAAACATCCGGACTGGCTAGCAAACCTGGTGATGGTACCAAAGAAGGACAAATCCTGGCGCCTGTGTGTCGACTTTAAAGACCTTAACAAGGCTTGCCCAAAGGATCCCTTCCCCCTCCCCTGCATCGACCAAATTATCGATGCCACCGCAGGACACGATTTGTTGTGTTTCCTCGACGCATACTCCGGTTACCATCAAATCAAGATGGCAGAATCAGACCAAGCTGCAACAGCATTCATCACACCATACGGCCCATTCTGCTTCAACACAATGCCCTTCGGGCTAAAAAACGCCGGCGCAACATATCAGCGCATGATCCAGACATGTCTGGCAAATCAGATCGGCAAAATAGTGGAGGCGTATGTGGACGATGTGGTCATCAAATCAAGACACGTCAAATCTCTAGTAGACGACTTGAGGCTTACATTCGATAACCTCTGAAAATATGACATCAAGCTTAACCCGGAAAAATGCGTCTTCGGCGTTCCAGCCAGAAAGCTCTTGGGCTTCATTGTATCCGGTAGAGGAATTGAAGCAAATCCAGCCAAGATCCGAGCTTTGTCACAATTGGATATCCCAAAGGACCTCAAACAAATACAAAAATTGACCGGATGCGTGGCGGCTTTAAGCCGCTTCATCTCCCGCTTGGGAGAAAAGGCACTACTCCTCTATCGCCTCCTTCGGTGCACCGAACACTTCGAGTGGATGGAGGCCGCCATGGCCGGACTTGATGAAATAAAAGCCATATTGGCAACAAACCTAGTCCTGGCCGCGCCGAACACCGGCGAACCAATGTTATTGTACATTGCAGCAACACATCAAGTTGTCAGCGCAGTACTCGTTGTCGAGTGGGAAACGGATGGACACAAATTCCCCCTTCAAAGGCCGGTCTACTACGTATCCACCGTCCTCACTCCATGTAAATCACGGTACCCGCATTATCAAAAGATTGCATACGCGGTATTCATGGCATCCCGGAAGCTACGACACTACTTTCAAGAGTGTTCCATAACAGTAGCCTCGGAAGTACCACTCAACGATATTATCAACAACCGCGACGCAACGGGCCGGATTGCAAAATGGGCCATGGAGCTTCTCCCGTTCGATATAACCTATAAGCCATGGCGAGCTATGAAATCGCAAGTTTTGGCCGACTTCGTCGCAGAATGGACGGAGGCCGAGCTCCCTAAAGAGTACGGCACATATTCAAACTGGATTATGCATTTCGACGGCTCCAAAATGTTGGCCGGACTGGGGGCTGGCGTCGTCCTGACGTCACCCATAGGAGACACAGTCCAATATGTGCTCCAGATCATGTACATGGATTCCAACAATGCAGCCTATAGAGTCCATGAGGGAGAGCTTTATAAGAAAAGCACTACCGGAGTCCTTCAAAGGTGCATCTCCGAAGAGGAAGGGCGGAACCTTCTGGCTGAAATTCATGCCGGACTCGGTGGTCACCACGCCGCTGCTTGGTCCCTTGTTAGCAAGGCTTTCCGTACAGGCTTTTATTGGCCGACGGCCCGGGCAGACGCTCAGGACCTAGTCCAACGATGCGCTGGTTGCCAACTTTTTGCCAACCAAAGCCATATGCCACCCACCGCACTCCAAACTATACCCATCACCTGGCCTTTTGCGGTCTGGGGGCTTGACATGGTCAGACCCCTTAAAGGTGGGACCGATAGGAAAAAATACTTACTGGTCATGGTGGATAAATTTACCAAATGGATAGAAGCCAAGCCTGTTAAAATGGCCGAATCCGGACCTGTGATAGACTTCATATCCGGGGTTGTACACTGTTATGGCGTCCCCCACAGCATCATAACCGATAACGGTACAAACTTTACCGCCGACGAGGTAAAACTCTGGTGCAAAAACATGGGCATCAAGCTCGATTATGCTTCCGTCTATCACCCACAAACCAACGGCCAGGTCGAACGTGCAAATGGTCTTATCATGAGCGGCATTAAACCCAGATTGGTGCGGTCCCTCAAGGAATCTAACACGCACTGGGTAGAGGAGCTCGACTCCGTGCTATGGGGGTTGCAGACCACGCCAAATCGCACCATCGGATACACACCATTTTTTATGGTGTACGGCGCAGAGGCAGTTCTGCCCTGCGACATAATTCATGACTCACCTAGAGTGCGCATGTACGAAGAAAGAGAAGCCGAGCTCGATCGGCAGGACAACTTGGACGCCCTGGAGGAGGAGCGTGACATGGCAAAAGCCCGTTCCGCATTTTATCAACAGCAGGCCCGAAGATATCAAAGCAGAGAAGTACGGGCCAAAAATTACAATGTTGGCGAACTAGTTCTACGCCTGCCAGATAAGAAAAAGGACAAACTCAAGCCCAAGTGGAAGGTCCATTCATAATCGACCAAGTCCTGACTGGCGGGGCGTACCGCCTGCGAGATGCGTTGGATAACCGACTCGAGCCGAACCCGTGGAATGCCACCCGTCTCCGAAGATTCTATGCCTAGCGCCAGACTCTGTGTTCGTCTCCTTCCTCTGTCCATTTTTTGCATTTTTCTGTCTTACATTTCTCTCCTTCCCCTCTTTTCTTTTATAGCCCTTAAAGGCTCATCTAGTGACGCGCCACTCGTGCTCATTAAACCTGGGGGCTTCTTTAACAGAAGCTTATTTATACGGGCTTCACGCCCAACACATGCGTCAAACTTCCGCATGTACCCTTTTTTTCACCATTATATGCATTGATATGACTTAAGTTTTGGCCAAGCTGGGTTGCCTGGCTCCTGTGCTTACCCCTACATTCCCGATTGTTCGGCTAGGCGGTAAAGGGAGCACCTCTGTGATTGTTACTGCCGGGTCAGCCGGATGTGTACCTCAGACTGGGTGAAGCCGAAAGCTAGCGTTCTTAAGGGAATATTCGGTCGGTGAGATAAAAGATGATCTTTTTACTCATTCTATGCGCCCCCAGATGCTTTTTTCTGCGTCTTTCTACGCAGTCCGGACATGCACTTTAGGGCATGCCTCCCAGCGAAAGGAACCCCTAACGGAACTATTCTCTCTGGAAGATGTTTCTTACTAACCATGTAATATAGCATAACTAGTTGGGCACTTGTCTGATAAAGCACTAATGACCCCTACGCCTGGTCTCCACGCATACCACGGTTCTTATATAACCGCTATGGTATCCGGACACACTCCGGACCGTCAGGTCCCGAGGTTGAAGCGAAAAGGTCGGCAACGACAAATGATCTACAATCCGGCTAGAAGGCATTACACATGTCAATTCAAAATTACATAGTCATTCTGACTGATTGTATTCCTCTTCTATACCATCTAACAGGCTGTCTAATTTACAGTCCTGCTGGGAATACTTCGCGGCCAACTCTACTTGGCTGTATACTAAGCTCACAGGGATCTCCTTCCCGTCAGGCCCCACTGGTCCGACCTCGGCCATGTGGTTTGGGTCAGACTTCGTAAAACGGGTCTTCACCATGGCCCAGGCTTCCCTAGCGCCTTGTCGGCAGGCCGATATCTTCCACAACCGGAAGCGCCGCCGAGCTCCCTTCAGCTTCTTCGCAAGCTCTCCAAGGCCCTCGGGCATGGAGTGGGCAGGCCATAAGGCTTGGGCAACACCTCGCATTGCCTGCCGAATTCGCTCGTGCAGTTGCATGAGTTCGAGAAGAAGGTCACCCATAGAACCAAGCATCTCCTCTGCAGGACGACCTATGAGCATACCTACAGACATTACTCTGTTAGTCGACTTCCTCGCCAAACTCTTTTTTCAAAGTTCGTTCAAGCACTTACTAAATATGCCGCGTCGAAGCCGCTGATTCTCCTTCGCGGAGTCCGACAGCTGGCCACGAACATCTTTAAGTTCGACATCCAGCCTGGTGTTGGCATCCTGAAGATCATTCTTCTCTCGCCTCACCTTTGTCAACGTACTCTCACCGGCCTTTAGCCGGCATAAGAGTTGTTGCTTTTCCGGATCGAGTCCGGCGCCATCTACAACATGATTTGTCAGATTTGCACCCACACCGCACAATACTAATCTTTCGAAGTGTATCTTACCTGAGGGGGTCTCTTTGGACTCCCCTGCTGCGGCTAGTGCGGCCTCTAGTTGGGCCTTGCACTTTTCCAGCTCCTGGGACAGTACAGTATTCTTCTCTGTAAGAACCTGAATATTAAATGATCCTTAAATCAGTTGATCTAACTGTTTCAAGTCTCGGGGGCTATGGGTATATATATATTTGACCAAAATTTTCTTAGCCGTATGTCTTTTACATACTGCTCCGTGGCTCTGGCTAAACCATTTTGAGCGGCACGGAGGTACGCATCTCCCGAATTAAAGGCATCTGAAGCCTCTTGGGAGAAACAAGCGTCGCGTAGAACTGTCCGGCGATGCCTGTGGTTCATGGCACTCTCCACTTCAGAATTTGTGGCAGACAGCCTATCCGCATCCTCTGTCGGAGGAGCGTCCGGCGCGCGCCTTGTGCTCGCCTCCGCTTCCTGGCCAGACGTTGGAGCCTGGCTGGTGGAGGCGCGATTGGCAACCTCTCCGGATATAGTCCGGCAAGGTCTCTTCGTTCTGAAGATAGCACGAACGTTAATATGCCCGGACAGAATAACACCAGGGAAGTAGAGGGTGCGCTATACCTTTGCGCCGGTATCTCAGTCCGGACTACATTCCTTTTTACCCCATGGGGCCCTGCGGCCCCTCGTTGGCTAGCCGCCGTAGGTTCGGCCTCCTGCCTCGGAAATCTCCCCTGCAAAACACGGTTGTCGTCAGAAACACCGGAATACGTGAGAGTGGAATCTCTCTCAAGGGAATGAGACTCCAGTTTCTGTCACCTGGGAGGCCGAGATTAACCTTGGATAATCAGCCGTGATGGCTACCAAGGTATTGTCCTTGCTTAGCTGATGGAACACCCCATCGATAAGCTCCACCGATATGTCCGGATCCTCTTTGGAGTCCGGATCGAGGGACCGTTCTGGGTCCTCAGGTTGTGGAGGGTGGCTGTTTATATCCTTTACCACCTGTCACAGTTCCTGCATTGAAGTCGTTAGACTACATATCTAACCGTGGGAGTACAAAACAAACGGGCAAGTGCAGTTGTTCACTTACCCAACTTGGAGGATCGTACATAGTGAATCCGGCCTGCGGGTTGACGCGGAGGAATTCCTCCTTTTCTCCCTTGTACAAAGAGGATAAGATCTTTACTTGGGCGGCAGCTGAAGCCGGCCCCTTACGACCGTAACGGGTGGCGTCATCCTCCCCGTTGAAATCCCACATGGGGTGGCCTATATATTGAAGTGGCTGCACCCCCCGCATAATGCATGCGGCCATGACTCTAATCATGGTTAGTCTGGAATGAGCCAACAGTCTTATCCGGCCCATCAGGTAAAGGAAATCTCTGTCGCTTTCTCTCTGAGAGCTCCGCGGACGCCAGCTCAAGCGTTTCTTCAATGGAGCACTGTTGAACTCAGGGAGACCGATCCGGATAGGGTCTGGTAGCGGGACGTCATCTATATAAAACCATTCCGAAGGCCAGTCCTCGGACGCCTTCTTCGGGGTTCCGGATAGGTATCCGGTCCCGGCGATGCGCCATACTTCGGCTCCGCCCACTTGGTATATAGACCCCTCTTTAGAATGGGGCACCAGGCAGAATAACCTCCTCCACAGCGCGAAATGAGCCTCAACACCTAAAAATAGCTCGCAAAGGGCGACGAAACCCGCAATATGCAATACGGAGGCGGGCGTGAGGTTGTGCAGCTGGAGGCCGTAGAACTCCAGAAGCCCGCGGAGAAATGGGTGAGTTGGAAATCCCAGTCCCCTTATTAGATAGGGGATGAGGCACACCCGCTCTCCTTTAGAAGGATTGGGGGTGCTCTCCGCTTGTTTTCCGCCATTATAGGTGGCGAGACCAGCTCGGACCGGGACCATGTATGCCTGAGGGAGAAATCCCTTGGCCTGAAGTGACGCTAACTCGCTATGCGGGATGGTGCAACTCTCCCAGTCCCCGGGTTTGGGACCGGAGGGGCGAGGGGAGGAGCTGCGACGGCTGGTCATGTTGGAATGGACCTTTGCTGGAAGCGCTCCGATGATAACTCGCGGAAAGGAGAAGATGTGGTTTGGACCTAAATCCCCATCCTGTTAAATAGGCGGCTCATTTATACGGCTAGGGGTGTGGATGTAAAAACACCCCGGCTTTTCGCATTCGTTTGAACACGTGGAAGACGGCCATTATTGGGTGTGGAAGCCGAGGAGCACTACATTACAAAAATTGGACATTATTCTTACAAGTGAACAAGATTTGGAGAGGAACCCGCCTTGCAATGCCGAACAATCTGCGCACCGGACTCATCGTCATTGAAGCCTGGTTCGGGGGCTACTGAGAGAGTCCTGGATTAGGGGGTGTTCGGTTAGCCAGACTATACCTTCAGCCGGATTCCTGGACTATGAAGATACAAGATTGAAGACTTCGTCCCGTGTCCGGATGGGACTTTCCTTGGCGTGGAAGGCAAGCTTGGCGATGCGGATATTCAAGATCTCCTACCATTGTAACCGACTCTATGTAACCCTAACCCTATCCGGTGTCTATATAAACCGGAGGGTTGTAGTTCGTAGTCAATCAACTCCATACACAACAATCATACCATAGGCTAGCTTCTAGGGTTTAGCCTCCTTGATCTCGTGGTAGATCTACTCTTGTACTACCCATATCATCAATATTAATCAAGCAGGAGTAGGGTATTACCTCCATCGAGAGGGCCCGAACCTGGGTAAAAAACACCTTGTCCCTTGTCTCCTGTTACCATCCGGCCTTGACGCACAGTTCGGGACCCCCTACCCGAGATCCGCCGGTTTTGACACCGACAGCTCCCCTTGTATAGAATCTATAAATTTGGGTTGAATACTCTACCCTCGAAAACTGTTGCGATCCCCTATACTTGTGGGTTATCAGTGTCGCACAGGTAACTACCAACCCCGCAGCTACATCGTCACTTACGTGGTTACATTCACACCCGGAACATTATCTATAAATAGTCTATTCATCAATTGCTAACAGAATGGTAATAAGGGTGGTTTTGACTAAACATCTCACAGAGGTGAACATAAATAAATAAAACATATAAAATAAAGGGGCATCGCTTGAGTAATAAGAGCATTCTCGAGGTGTTTAGAGTCATCACTACCTGTACGTTCTACAAATACTAAGCCACTTACATGCTTCTCTTTGTGGGCGGAGCCGGTACAGATATGTGCATACAGGCGGCAACCCTGTACCACATACGCCACCACGTTCTTCCCCACTTCGGTTATCAAACGGTGATTAAGGGGAAAAAGGTCCCCGTGGACGCAACCAAAGTGGTCTCCATTTACCCCCTGTTGCAACGATCCGGGATGAAGGGAGATGGGGCCTATCACGCCACCCACCTCTGCAACCAGTCGGTTCGCTAACAGTAGTAAGCTTTTGTCCAAAATTGGCATATGTTGGATGGTCGACTTCACCCAAGATCAAGAAGACTACTAACATAAACATGTAAAGAGGATATCATATTACACAACACAATCGGTACTAGTACATACTAGAGTTCATCTTATTCCTCCAAGAACAAATTAAATTGGGAAACACTTATACTCAGACGTCTGATCTCTTTCAGTTGCCAGACTTGTGCTCTTCTGTCGATTTATTTTTGATCGCACAACCGAAAAGCTCCAACATATCCCCGCACAAAAGATAAGCACCCACATAATCCTCCTTTAATCCCTCACCTTCCTCCACCAACTCGGTCAGTTTCCTTCCAAATCGCTCCAGATCGTTGTTTCTCCTCCATTCTCGCCGCCGCCGCTCTACACCGTGCTCCATCGTTCTCTGTTGCCCGGCACTAAGCCCACCATGCCGGCCTACAATTCTCTGTCGACTGCATGCTATGTTCACTCCTTTTCAACCACATCCCTACTTGGTGGGTTGACTTACCATGCATGGCTGTTATCTTCTTGTGCGTGGCTGTGTGGAAGCCGCCGTCAATATCGTACCTTTGGTTCACCATTACATCGATGGGGCCGAGAAGCTCCTATGTGTGTGCGCGTTGATGCATCTCAGTGAAGGTATTGCAACCCGCGCATTCTTGCTTCGACACCTCACATCCTCAACTAAATTAGTTTCAACAAGGACCTCGTCTTACAGTGCACCGTTGTTGCAGTCTTGCTCCCTCCATCTCCATGCACTCCTTGTTGATGTCACTCATTGCGCGGCCACGGAAGGAAGCACGCCTACAATGAGAAAGAAGCATGTCAACATGTCATCACAAGGCACCCGCAAAAAAACATCACAAGGAAGCATGGCTAGAATCATTAGGAAGCTTGGCCAACATCGAAAGGAAGCATGGCGACCACCGACTCTGGCGGTGGTGTCAGGAATTCTGACTTTTTATGCATATTCTAGTTTGTTTGGAAGCAATATTTCTTTTTGTTTAAAACAAACATGCTTCAATGGTAAATAATTCTGCTTGGGAACAAATCTTTGTTTCCTTGGAAGCATTTTAATGACACATTGGAAATAAATTATTGGTCTGCAAACAAAAGAGAACACACTGATGCACTGAACATAATTTTTTTGAGAGGATCGAGAAGAGGTGTCTAGAGGGGGGGTGAATAGACTCTTAGTAAGAGAAGTTACAGTTTTTAATTTCTTTAAGTTGAAGTGGAGTTTTGGCACAAGTTTAAACATTCACAATACATAAGCAAGCATGATAATAGTATATGAGCAGCGAAAGTAAATCATGCAAGTTGCAAGAATGTAAAGGGATGGGATTTGAGTGTGCAAACGCAATTGGAGACACGGAGATTTTTGGTGTGGTTCCGATAGGTGGTGCTATCGTACATCCACGTTGATGGAGACTTCAACCCACGAAGGGCAACGGTTGCGCGAGTCCACGGAGGGCTCCACCCACGAAGGGTCCACAAAGAAGCAACCCTGTCTATCCCACCATGGCCATCGCCCATGAAGGATTTGCCTCACTAGGGTAGATCTTCACGAAGTAGGCGATCTCCTTGCCCATACAAACTCCTTGGCTCAACTCCACAATCTTGACGGAGGCTCCCAAGTGACACCTAACCAATCTAGGAGACACCACTCTCCAAAAGGTAATAGATGGTGTGTTGATGATGAACTCCTTGCTCTTGTGCTTCAAATGATAGTCTCCCCAACACTCAGCTCTCTCTCTCATAGGATTGGATTTGGTGGAAAGAGGGTATGAGTGGAAAGCAACTTGGGGAAGGCTAGAGATCAAGATTTATGTGGTTGGAATGGAATATCTTGACCTCAACACAAGTGTAGGTGGTTCTCTCTCAGAAAATATATGTTGGAAGTGTAGGCATGTTCTGATGGCTCTCTCCAGGAATGAAGAGTGGGTGGAGGGGTATATATAGCCTCCACACAAAATCTAACCGTTACACACAAATCACCAAACTCTGTGGGACCGAATCAGACAACTCGGTCGGACCAATTTAGTTCATAATGTGACCGTTAGACATTTTGGTGGGACCGATATGATCAACTCGGTGGGACCGATGTGCTAGGGTTAGGGTAATACCTCGTCTCGGTTTGACCGATTTTGGTAATAGGCAAAACAAAGAGTTGGTTAAGCAAATTCGGTGGGACCGATTGCAATCTCGGTGGGACCGAAATTGTTGCAACAGGTAACAGAGAGTTTGCAAGCCCATGTCGGTGAGACCGAGATCCCATCGGTGAGACCGATTTGACTAGGGTTTCTGGCAGTGGCTATGTCAAGTGAACTCGGTGGCGCCGGGTAGGAAAATTTCGGTGGGGCCGAGTTTGACTTTTGGTTTGGGACATATGTGGATATGGGAAAGTGGTTGAGGGCTTTGGAGCATATCACTAAGCACTTTGAGCAAGTAAGCTGTAATGCCCCGGACACACCCGCCGGTGGTCGTTACTCCTGGCGGGATCTAGACTGGCCCCACAGATCAATACTAGTCTTTTCTGCGCACCCGGGAGCAACTTCCCAGTCGGTCACCCATCCTGAAACTACTCCAAGCTGAGCACGCTTAACTTTGGAGTTCTTTTTGAATGGGCTCCCGGAAAAGAAGGAATTCCTTATTGATATGAGTAGTCTATCATCCCTAATAAGCCAGGCTACCACATAAGCCATTAAGCAACACCTCATCCCCTTTTAATAGTATTGGCTTTCCTATGGACTCAATGTGATCTTGGATCACTAAAAGAAAAATGTAGAGTCTTGAGCTTTAGAGCTTGAGCCAATCTTTTGTCCTTAGCATCTTGAAAGGGTTCCATATCCTCTTGTCCACGCCACTCCATCTGTTGAACTTGTTTGAAATATACTAGATGAAAACATTAGTCCAACAAGAGATATGTTGGCATTAATTACCAAAACCACCCAGGGAGCACTTGTGCTTTCAATCTCCCCCTTTTTGGTAATTGATGACAACATACATCAAAGATTTAGATAAAGATATAGAGAATAACAAGTAAAGCTTTGGAAAGACATGTAACATGCACGGGCTCCCCCTACATGTATGCATCCATGTCAATATGGAATGTAAGAGCATGTGAATGCATAATCATGATAGATCAAGCAATGTGTTACATGTATCTTGGCTATATGCATCAGAGCAAATGATGTGAATATGGGAATTATAACTTCATGTTCATGATTCCTCCTTGCAAACAATATGTACATTAGCAAGAAATCTTCATGCACATGAGTGTGATGCATATACTTACCTTGTGGTCTTGAGCTGGCTTAGGAAGAGATAAACCTGAGTAAACAAGGTTAGATAACACAGATACATCTACTAGACAGAGCAAACAAAAGAAACCACAAGAGTAACAAGATTGGGATGACATGTAGAGTGTGAGGACTGGGTACTCTATTGGATATAGACATGTCCCCAAAGGATAAAGATATGCAATGAATACAAGGATTCCCTTCCCTAGCAGTCTTTCTCCCCCTGAATCTTGTATTGGATAATGGGAGAACATAGGGAAACAAAATCAGAGCAAAATAGATCAAGAACATAACATAACATAGACATGTCTTTCCCCTCTTAGAGACATGTGACTTCTCTCCTCTTGAACACCAAGCATCTGGGGCCTTCTCTCTCCCTTTTTTGCTCTCCCCCCCTTTGAAGAGAATAAGCTTTGATGTGATCTCTCTCTCCCCATTTGACATCAATTTCCAAGAAGGGATCTTCTGGAGTGTGAGTCAAAATAGGTTTGGTCCTTGAGTCACAGAGCAAAGTAGCATATAGATTGTGATGCTGGTAGAGGACAAGAATCATCGAGTGGAGCTGGAACAAAAGTGCAGGAACAACTGGCAAATTGTTTTCTCTGCAGTGAAATCGGTGATACCGAGTTGTAGTCTTCGGTGGTACTGAATTGGTTCGGTGTGACCGAAAGCAACAGATCGGTATGACCGAGTTGAACACAGAGAGAACACTTGTCACCTCAGCTCACTAGGCAAATAAGATCTCTCAAGGATTTGCAAGGAATTGACTGAAGGATTTGCAATGAATTGGATGCAGAAAGTGCAAAGGAAAAATGCAAAAACTCAAGGAAACACTAGAGAAGTTCATCTAGAATTGGGCGGTGACAAAGTCACCCATGTTAGAGTATATTGACTAAGGAGTCAAGTGAGAACACTTGATCATAAGTCATACTCATCGTTTAAGCTCAAAAAGGGGTTACCATTTTTCGTTTAAGCATTTAATGTATTCACATCTTGTTGAGTTGCTTTGACCTATGACTTGAGGTAAAGCTTCTCTGAGATGGAATGCCATACCTTGGGTGGTGGTGTTGATCTTGATCATGTAGTTGAACTTGCGTGGTGTGCTCAAGGTTGATGTAGCGCATGAATGGTTGGGAGCACCGCTTGGAGTTGAGTTCATCTACCTACATGGGTTAGTCTTGCAAGGAAGAGCACTTGTGTATCCAAAATGACAATCATGAAATTTGATATATAGAATTTGTCAAAGGATATGTTGAGGGGTTTCATGCTTCCTTGTCTTCAACCACCATTGTGTAGAGACTTGGTGATGTAGAGATTGCTCAAGATGTGAGTGAGTTGCAATCTCATGGATTTAGATTCATCCAAGTACCTAAAAGGGTTAGATAGCATGCAAGGGTGCAAGAATATCCAAGACATATGATCATCATCATAAGAGGAGTATCAAGGATTAGTCATAGGCTCATGCCTTGCATGTATCCAAATGGAGTTCCTACTCCAAGTTTGAAGCATGCTGTTCAATTCACCTCTCAAATGGCAAAAGACTTTCTCATCAAGCGGTTTGGTGAACATATCCACCAATTGCTTATCGGTACGGACATGTTTAAGATCAATGTCCCCTTTAGCAACATGATCTCGAATGAAATGATGACGAACTTCAATATGCTTAGTTCGAGAATGTTGCATGGGATTGTGAGCAATCTTAATAGCACTCTCATTGTCACAAAGCAATGGAACATGTTTCACATTGATCCCATAATCTTTAAGAGTTTGGGCCATCCAAAGTAATTAAGCACAACATGAACCGGCGGCAATGTATTCCACTTTGGCAGTGGATAAGGATACCGAGTTTTGTTTCTTGGAGGACCAAGATACAAGAGATCTACCAAGAAATTGACAAGTACCCGAAGTGGACTTTCTATCTACCTTGTCTCCGGCATAGTCCAAATCGGAATAGCCAACAAGATTAAAAGAGGACCTCTTAGGATACCAAATGCCAAAATTTGGTGTATGTATTAAGTATCTCACTATCCTTTTCACAACCTTAAGATGACATTCTTTGGGGGCCGCTTGATATCGTGCACACATGCACACACTTAGTATAATATCGGGACGGGAGGCACATAGATATAGTAACGAACCAATCATAGAGCGATAAACCTTTTGGTCAACCGGTGTGCTATCCTTGGTCAAATCCAGATGTCCACTAGTTGGCATGGGAGTTTTCATACCTTTGCTTTCTTGCATGTTGAACTTCTTGAATAAGTCCTTGGTGTACTTTGTTTGAGAAACAAAGGTGCCTTCCTTAGTTTGCTTGATTTGCAAACCAAGAAAGAACTTGAGTTCACTCATCATAGACATCTCAAACTTCTTCGACATTAGCTTCCCAAACTTTTCACTAAAATGAGGGTTAGTCGAACCAAATATGATATCATCAACATAAATTTGGCATACAAATAATTCACCATTAACCCTTTTAGTGAAAAGAGTAGAATCTATCTTTCCAATCTCAAAGCCTTTCTCAATAAGGAACTTGGTCAAGCATTTATACCACGCTCTAGGAGCTTGTTTAAGACCATAAAGAGCTTTGTGATGTTTGTAAACGTGATTGTGTTTCTTAGGATTGAGAAAGCGGGGAGGTTGTTTAACATAAAATTCCTCCTCAATTTCACCATTTAGAAAAGCACTTTTAATGTCCATTTGGTATAAAGTGATATCATGGTGATTAGCATAGGTAAGTAGGATGCGGATGGACTCAAGTCTAGCAACGGGGGCATATGTCTCACCATAGTCCATACCTTCGACTTGAGTGTAGCCTTGGGCGACGAGACGAGCTTTGTTGCGGATGGATTGACCATCTTCGTCTTGCTTGTTGCGAAACACCCATTTGGTACCAATGATGTTGTGGTTGTTGTCGGGCTTCTCGACCAATGTCCACACTTGATTTCTCTCAAAGTTGTGTAGCTCTTCATGCATGGCGTTTATCCAATCCGGATCTTCCAATGCTTCTTCAACCTTCATAGGTTCAATGATAGAGATGAATGAATAATGTTCACAAAATTTAGCCAAACAAGTTTTAGAGCGAGTGATTCTCCCAGTTTGAATATCATTGAAGATTTGTTCGACGGGATGGTCTCTTGATACTCTTGCTTGAACTCGTGAAATCTTTTGCTTTGGTCGGGGTGGAGCATCTTCTTCATCATGTCGTTCTTCTTCTTGGCCTTCTTCATTATTGGCGTTGTTGTTCTCTTGTCTTGGTGGAGAAGGAGGTTGATGAGGTTCATCTTGGTGTACTTCCTCGTTTTCTTCATCTTGATGTGTCCCACTTGTGGATGCTTCCGTATCAACTCTTGGTTCACCTTGTCGTGAGGTAGAAGCTTCCACTTGGATGGATGAGGTACTCTCCTTTACCTCCCTTGGAGGAATCTTGCCAATAGACAAGTCTTGGATTGCTTCCGAAGGATCCTTATCTCCTACATCAATTGGCAATTGCTATACTTGCAAGCCGTTAGATTCATCAAACTTCACATCTACCGTCTCTTCAACCTTTCGGGTGAAATTGTTGTAGACACGGTAAGTGTGAGAGTTTGAGCCATAACCAAGTAGGAAACCTTCATGAGATTTAGGAGCAAATTTAGAACGACGATGCTTATCAAGAATGTAGCACTTTGAGCTGAATACTCGAAAGTATCCAACTTGGGGTTTGTTACCAATAAGAAGCTCGTATGCCGTCTTGCCAAGTAGCTTGTGAAGATACAAGCGATTTGTTGCATGACAAGCTGTCTCAAATGCTTCCGCCCAAAAGTGTTTTGGAGTCTTGTACTCATCAATCATCATTCTCGCCATCTCAATAAGAGTTCAGTTCTTCCTCTCAACAACTCCATTTTGTTGAGGTGTGCACGTAGTCGAGAACTCGTGTGAAATCCCTTCGTCATCAAGAAAGGCGTCCACATTTGCGTTCTTGAACTCCGTTCCATTGTCACTGCGAACCTTCTTGATCTTCACTTCAAATTGATTTTGGACCTTCCTAGCGAAGTTCTTGAAGATCTTTTGGACCTGCGTTTTATCATCAAGAAAGAACACCCATGTAAATCTTAAAAAATCATCAACTATGACTAGAACAAATGAGTTACCACCGAGACTCTTGTAGGCATTGGGACCAAAGAGATCCATATGAAGTAGCTCGAGAGGTCTTCTTATGGTCATAATGTTCTTCACGGGGTGACTTCCTCCAACTTGTTTTCCTGCTTGACAAGCACTACAAAGTCTATCCTTGTCAAATATAACATCTTTAACTCCAAGGATATGATCACCTTTAATAAGCCTATCAAGATTCCGCATGTCCAGATGACCTAACCTTCTATGCTACAACCAACCTTCGAGGATTTAGCAATTAGGCAAGTTCTAGGTTGAGCCTTTTTAGTGAAATCAACAATGTAAAGATCACCTCTATATGTACTGGTAAAGACCATTTTATGATTATCTTTACGAAACACTTGGCAATCTACTTCAGTAAATAGGACATTGAAACCAAAGTCAGCAAGTCTAGATACGAAAAGTAAGTTGTAGCCAGGAGATTCAACGAGCATAACATTTTGTATGGAGTTATCATGTGAGATGGCCACCTTACCAAGGCCAACCATCTTACCCTTTGAGTTATCACCAAAAGTGACATACTTTCGAGGGCCGTCGTTTTCAGCAAGCTCACAAAACATATCTTTGTCTCCGGTGATCCGTCTCCAACGTATCTATAATTTTTGATTGCTCCATGCTATATTATCTACTGTTTTGGACATTATTGGGATTTATTATCCACTTTTATATTATTTTTGGGACTAACCTATTAACCGGAGGCCCAGCCCAGAATTGCTGTTTTTTGCCTGTTTTAGGGTTTCGAAGAAAAGGAATATCAAACGGAGTCCAAACGGAATGAAACCTTCGGGAACGTGATTTTCTCATTGAATACAACTCAGGAGACTTGGACCCTACGTCAAGCCACGTAACAGGAGGCCACGAGGTAGGGGGGCGCACCTACCCCCCCAGGCGCGTCCTCCACCCTCGTGGGCCCCCTGTTGCTCCACTGACGTACTTCTTCCTCCTATATATACCCACGTACCCCCAAACGATTAGATACAGAGCCAAAACCCTAATTCCACCGCCATAACTTTCTGTATCCACGAGATCCCATCTTGGGGTCTGTTCCGGAGCTCCGCCGGAGGGGGCATCGATCACGGAGGGCTTCTACATCAACACCATAGCCCCTCCGATGAAGTGTGAGTAGTTTACCTCAGACCTACGGGTCCATAGTTAGTAGCTAGATGGCTTCTTCTCTCTTTTTGGATCTCAATACAATGTTCTCCCCCTCTCTTGTGGAGATCTATTCGATGTAATCTTCTTTTTGCGGTGTGTTTGTTGAGACCGATGAATTGTGGGTTTATGATCAAGTCTATCTATGAATAATATTTGATCTTCTATGAATTCTTTTATGTATGATTGGTTATCTTTGCAAGTCTCTTCGAATTATCAGTTTGGTTTGGCCTACTAGATTGATCTTTCATGCAACGGGAGAAGTGCTTAGCTTTGGGTTCAATCTTGTGGTGTCCTTTCCCGGTGACAGTAAGGGCAGCAAGGCACGCATTGTATTGTTGCCATCGAGGATAACAAGATGGGGTTTTCTTCATATTGCATGAGTCTATCCCTCTACATCATGTCATCTTGCTTAAGGCATTACTCTGTTTTTAACTTAATACTCTAGATGCATGCTGGATAGCGGTCGATGATTGGAGTAATAGTAGTGGATGCAGGCAGGAGTCGGTCTAATTGTCTCGGACGTGATGCCTATATACATGATCATACCTAGATATTCTCATAACTATGCTCAATTCTGTCCATTGCTCAACAGTAATTTGTTCACCCACCGTAGAATACTTATGCTCTTGAGAGAAGCCACTAGTGAAACCTATGGCCCCCGGGTCTATCTTTATCATATCAATCTCCTACTACTTAGTTATTCACTTTGCCATTTACTTTGCCTTTATTTTACTTTGCATCTTTATCATAAAAATACCAAAAATATTATCTTATCATATCTATCAGATCTCAGTGTCGTAAGTGGCCCTCTAGGGATTGACAACCCCTATTTGCGTTGGTTGCGAGGATTTATTTGTTTTGTGCAGGTGCGAGGGACTCGCGCGTAGCCTCCTACTGGATTGATATCTTGGTTCTCAAAAACTGAGGTAAATACTTACGCTACTTTTTGCATCATCCCTTCCTCTTCGGGGAAAACCAACGCAGTGCTAAAAGCGGTAGCAAGAAGGATTTCTGGCGCCGTTACCGGGGAGGTCTACACAAAAGTCAACATACCAACACTAGTAGAAAACATGGCTTTGGTCCAGGCCGGGTCAGCCCATTAGTACCGGTTCAGTCCAAAACCGGGACCAATGGGGGCATTGGTCCCGGTTCGTGAGCCCAGGGGGCTGGCCGGGCCATGTGGGCCATTGGTCCTGGTTCATCTGGACCTTTTGGTCCCGGTTGGTGGGATGAACCGGGACCAATGGGCCTCGCTCCTGGCCCACCACCATTGGTCCCGGTTGGTGGCTTGAACCGGGACCAAAGGCTCCCCTTTAGTCCCGGTTCATGCCACCAACCAGGACCAATGAAGTGCCTATATATACCCCCTCGCGTGAGAGCAGAGCACACTGCTCTGTTTTTTCTGGCCGAGGGGGAGAGGGCTTGGTGGTGCTCTAGCTCACCTCCTATGCACACAAGGTGTTCGATGGAATTCCTGAGCCACACTACTTAAGCTTTCTCCTCTCCAAGCTCGACCTCCAATCTCCATTTTCCACAATATTTGTCTAGGTTTAGCGGTCCGTCACGCCCCGTCCCCGTCTTCACCGCCGTCGATCACCCGCACCGAGCTCATCGCCGGCACCACCGTGGTGAGCCTCTTGTTCTTATCTTCTATCTGAAAGGAAAAATATTCTTACTTGTATGTTTACATAGATACTTGTATTATTTTCTTAGTTTTATTATTGCATCTTATATAGTGCGATGGTTTTGGTATCCGCCCCCGTCGGCCCTCGTCCTGTCTATGATTCGGATGTGGTATATATATTATCTTTATAACTATTGGTTCATTTATTGTTTATGAAAATTATGCCGACCAACGTGACATAGATTTTATTTATGTAGGATGTATGTGAATTGGAAATGCCAACCGACCCTATTGTCGAGAGGTTAAATTTAGTTGAAGAAGAAAACAATTTGTTGAAGGAAAAAAATAAAAAAATTGAGGAGGAGAAGATGATATTGGAGTTGCATGTTGCGGATGTCGTCGATGATCACAAGATCAAGATGGATGCAATGCGCTTGAAGATTAGAAAGATTAGAAAATATGCCATTCATACCGAGGCTTGGTATCATTATGCCGTTGGATCAATTGTTACCTTGGTTGCGATTATGATCGCATTTGTTTTCGCATTGAAATGTTTTACATAGTTTCAATGTATGGTTTAATTAATTAGATGCTCTGGAGAGCTATATGTTGTTAGATGAGAACTATGTATGCACTTTGGTTTTAATGTGATGATGAACTTCTATTAATTTGGACACTTAATTATATATAATGCACGCAGATGAACCGGCAATGGATGTATGGTGACAGACACACCTGCGAGTACATTAAGGGCGTGCATGAGTTTCTCGATGCGGCTGAGGCAAACAAGCAGAATGGTTTTATGTGTTGTCCATGCACTGAATGTGGGAATACGAGGTCTTACTCTAATCGGAAAATCCTTCACTCCCACCTGCTTTACAAGGGTTTCATGCCACACTATAATGTTTGGACGAGGCACGGAGAAATAGGGGTTATGATGGAAGACAACGAAGAAGAAGAGTGCGATGACAACTATGTGCCCCCTGAATACGGTGATGCTGCAACGAGGGGAGCTGGTGAAGATCAAGAGGAACCAGACGATGTGCCTAATGATGCTGCAACGGGTGAAGCTGCTGAAGATCAAGAGGAACCATACGATGTGCCCGATGATGATGATCTCCGCCGGGTCATTGTCGATGCAAGGACGCAATGCAAAAGTCAAAAGGAGAAGCTGAAGTTCGATCGCATGTTAGAGGATCACAAAAAAGGGTTGTACCCCAATTGCGAAGATGGCAACACAAAGCTCGGTACCGTACTGGAATTGCTGCAGTGGAAGGCAGAGAATGCTGTGGCTGACAAAGGATTTGAGAAGCTACTGAAAATATTGAAGAAGAAGCTTCCAAAGGATAACGAATTGCCCGACAGTACATACGCAGCAAAGAAGGTCGTATGCCCTCTAGGATTGGAGGTGGAGAAGATACATGCATGCCCTAATGACTGCATCCTCTATTGCGGTGCATACAAGGATCTGAACGCATGCCCGGTATGCGGTGCATTGCGGTATAAGATCAGACGAGATGACCCTGGTGATGTTGACGGCGAGCCCCCTAGGAAGAGGGTTCCTGTGAAGGTGATGTGGTATGCTCCTATAATACCACGGTTGAAACATCTGTTTAGAAACGAAGAGCATGCCAAGTTGATGTGATGGCACAGTGAGAACCGAAAGAAAGATGGGAAGTTGAGAGCACCCGCTGACGGGTCGTAGTGGAGAAAAATCGAGAGAAAGTACTGGGATGAGTTTGCAAAGGACCCAAGGAATGTATGGTTTGCTTTAAGCACGGATGGCATTAATCCTTTCGGGGAGCAGAGCAGCAATCACAGCACCTGGCCCGTGACTCTATGTATGTATAACCTTCCTCCTTGGATGTGCATGAAGCAGAAGTTCATTATGATGCCAATTCTCATCCAAGGCCCTAAGCAACCCGACAATGACATTGATGTGTACCTAAGGCCATTAGTTGAAGAACTTTTACAGCTGTGGAATGGAAACGGTGTACGTACGTGGGATGAGCACAGACAGGAGGAATTTAACCTTAAGGCGTTGCTGTTCGTGACCATCAACGATTGGCCCGCTCTCAGTAACCTTTCAGGACAGACAAACAAAGGATACCACACATGCACGCACTGTTTAGATGACACTGTAAGTATATACCTAGACAAATGTAGGAAGAATGTGTACCTGGGCCATCGTCGATTTCTTCCGACCAACCATCAATGTAGAAAGAAAGGCAAGCATTTCAAAGGCGAGGCAGATCATCGGAAGAAGCCCGCCATGCGTACCGGTGATCACGTACTTGCTATGGTCAATGATTTACACTACGTAATCTTTGGAAAGGGTTCCGGTGGACTAGCTGTTCCGAATGACGCTGAGGGACATGCACCCATGTGGAAGAAGAAATCTATATTTTGGGACCTACCCTACTGGAAAGACCTAGAGGTCCGCTCTTCAATCGACGTGATGCACGTGACGAAGAACCTTTGCGTGAACCTGCTAGGCTTCTTGGGCGTGTATGGGAAGACAAAAGATACACCTGAGGCACGGGAGGACCTGCAACGTTTGCACGAAAAATACGGCATGCCTCTGAAGCAGTATAAAGGTCCTGCTAGCTACGCTCTTACGAAAGAAGAGAAAGAAATCTTCTTTGAATGCCTGCTCAGTATGAAGGTCACGACTGGCTTCTCGTCGAATATAAAGGGAATAATAAATATGCCAGAGAAAAAGTTTCAGAACCTAAAGTCTCGTGACTGCCACGTGATTATGACGCAACTACTTCCGGTTGCATTGAGGGGGCTTCTACTGGAAAACGTCCGATTAGCCATTGTGAAGCTATGTGCATTCCTCAATGCAATCTCTCAGAAGGTGATCGATCTAGAAATCGTACCAAGGCTAAGGAGTGATGTGGCACAATGTCTTGTCAGTTTCGAGCTAGTGTTCCCACCATCCTTCTTCAATATCATGACGCACGTCCAAGTTCATCTAGTCGACAAGATTGTCATCCTGGGGCCCGTATTTCTACACAATATGTTCCCCTTTGAGAGGTTCATGGGAGTCCTAAAGAAATATGTCCGTAACCGCGCTAGGCCAGAAGGAAGCATCTCCATGGGCCATCAAACAGAGGATGTTATCGGGTTTTGTGTTGACTTCATTCCTGGCCTTAAGAAGATAGGTCTCCCTAAATCGCGGTATGAGGGGAGACTGACTGGAAAAGGCACTCTTGGAAGAGACTCAATAATATGCAGGGACGGATATTCTTGGTCTCAAGCACACTACACAGTTCTACAGAACTCTACCTTGGTGACCCCGTATGTCGATGAACACAAGAACAGTCTGCACTCCAAACACCCAGAGCAGTGCGATGACTGGATTACATGTGAACACATCAGGACTTCCAGTAGTTGGTTGGAAACACGTCTCAGAGGTGACAACACTGTTTGTGATGAGCTGTAGTTGTTGTCCAGGGGACCATCTTTGACTGTATTGACTTACAAAGGATACGAGATAAATGGGAATACATTTTACACGATCGCCCAAGATCAAAAGAGCACCAACCAAAACAGCGGTGTCCGCTTTGATGCAGCAACCGAGAGCGGAAAGGACACATATTATGGTTACATAGTGGACATATGGGAACTTGACTACGGACCTGATTTTAAGGTCCCTTTGTTTAAGTGCAAATGGGTCAATCTGTCAGGCGGCGGGGTACAGGTAGACCCACAGTACGGAATGACAACAGTGGATCTGAAAAATCTTGGGTACACTGACGAACCGTTCGTCCTAGCCAATGATGTGGCACAGTTTATCTATGTGAAGGACATGTCTACCAAACCGAGAAAAAGAAAAGATAAGGAAGCGAATACATCATACGATGAGCCAAAGCGCCACATAGTTCTTTCAGGAAAAAGGGACATCCTGGGAGTGGACGGCAAGACAGACATGTCTGAAGATTATGAAAAGTTTCATGAAATTCCTCCCTTCAATGTCAAGGCTGACCCACGCATCCTGATAAACAATGAAGATTATCCATGGTTACGGCGCAATAAGCAAATGACACAAGCGAAGAAAAAGTGAATACTTTCTCCCGCAACTATTGTGATGATACCATGCGAACTTTGTAACACACGAACATGCTACCACTGTCCGTTTTGTACATGCACATGCTATGTGGGTGAAATTATGATACCATGCCAACTTTCAACTTTTTCAGAGTTCATTTGAAATGCTTTAATGTCTTATGGTTCGGCCCTCGTAATACCATGACCATTAGTCCCTGGCCCATGCCAACTTTCAACTTTCTAAAACTAACGGCACTAACAGAAAGTTTATAATTTTGCTCCTCGCCCCTGGCCCATGACCATTAGTCTCGGTTTGTGCCAGAAACCGGGACTAAAGGGTTGGTCCTCGTTGCGGGCAGAGTTTAGTCCCACCTCGCCAACCGAAGGGGGCTCACACCGGTTTATATGCCCTTCCCTCTCTGCCTTGTTGAGCTCTTCTCAAAGTGAAAATAGATGCCCTAATAGAGAAAAGTTTAACCTAAATTCATAATGAATTTCTTTGAAATTCAAAGAAATTTACTATGAATTTAGGTTGAATTTTCTCTATAAGCGCATCTATTCTCATTTTTTCAGTAAGTTAATCACAAACTTGTGATTCACACAAATTTCAAAGAATTCAAATTTTAACTATTCAAATTTGAAAACTAATGGCACTAACAGAAAGTTTATAATTTTTCTAAAACTAATGGCACTAACAGAAAGTTTATAATTTTGCTAACCTAAAAGCAACCAGAATTAAAAATTAAAGCAAAAAACAAAAGAAAATAAATAATTCAAAAAACAAATCAAAAAAAACAGGAAACAACTATTTTTATAGTAAAGTTAATCACAAAATAAAATAAATAAAGCAACAAAGAAAACAAAAAAACTAAAAAAGTGTTTTCAAATTTGAAAACTAATGGCACTAACAGAAAGTTTATAATTTTTCTAAAACTAAAAGCAAAAAGAATAAAAAAATAAAGCAAAAAACAAAAGAAAATAAATAATGCAGAAAACAAAACAAAAAAAACTAGAAAAAATAGCAACAATAAGTATTTTGTTGTAAGTAGAAACTAATGGCATTAACAAAAAGCATAAAGAATTGAAAAATAAAGCAACAAGAAAAAAAAGCAAAAAAGTTTATAATTTTTCTAAAACTAAAAGCATAAAGAATTAAAAAATAAAGCAAAAAACAGAAGTAAATAAATAAAGCAACAAAAAAAATGCCACCTACTGGGCCCCCACGGCCTGAATACGACTAGAAACCCATCCAAGGGCCAGGATTCAGGCCCGCAGGAGGCCCAGTAGGCCCACAGGCATAGCAGTGACAATTAGGCCCGTAAGCCTGCAACGGAGAGGAGCTCGAGAGGGGTGCGACAGTGGGGCTTATAAACCACCCCGCACAAGGCCTTTGGTCCCGGTTGGTGGCACCAACCGGGACTAAAGGGGGCCATTGGTCACGGTTCGTGGCACAAACCGTGACCAAGGCCCCCCTTTAGTCCCGGTTGGTGCCACCAACCGAGACCAAAGGCCGCCGCTTCCCGCCCTTTGGGCTGCTGAAAAGAGGCCTTTGGTCTCGGTTGGTGGCACCAACCGGGACTAAAGGGGGGCATTGGTCACGGTTTGTGCCACGAACCGTGACCAATGCCTTTGCTATATAAGCCAGCACATAGGAAAATTTCACATTTCCCTCGCAGTTGCCCCCCGACGACGCCGAGCACATCGACACCGCTAGGCTGCCCCAACGCCGCCCGCCGCCCCAGCCGTCGCCGTTGCCCGCGCCCTCGCCGGCCGTCGCCTGCGCCCTCGCCCGACGCCGTCGCCCGACACCGTCGCCGCGTGCCGCCGTCCCCTGCCCCGACGCGCGCCGCCCCTGCCCCGTCGCCGTCGCTGTGCCGCCGTCCCCTGCCCCGAACGTCGCCGCCTCTGTGAGCACCGCACGTCTGCCGCCCCCGCCGCCGCCGTGCATTTTTTATTATACATGCTATTTTTTACATGTTTTTAGATTTTCATATATATGTGTATGTATGTATTTTTTAGATATACGCATTTTTTGATGTATGTTCATATATGTATGTATGTATTTTTTACATGTTTTTTGTATGTATGTATTTTTTCAATTGTAATGATGTTTTAAAAATACATATATGCAAAAGTTAGATTTTTAATTAGAAATTTTTTATCTATATATGTTCTCTGATTTGGTACATTTTAGGTTAGTTTCATTTCAAAAAAAGTTTTATATATTTAGGAAGAAGGGATAGAAGGAAGAAAATGTCTTATATATGAGGGTCGAGAGGGGGTCGACGGTCAAGAGGCGGTCGAGAGGGGGTCATCGAACATGAGAGGAAGAAAAGGATAAAAAGAGATCTCCTCTATTCTTTCTTCTCTCTTTTTTCTTCTTCTTCCTCTTTTTTTTATCAGGAGCGAGGGTCGTCGAGGGTCGCCGAACATGAGAGGAAGAAGAGGATAAAAAAAGAAGAGGAAAAAGAAAAAAAGGAGAAGAAAGAATAGAGGAGTTCTTCTCCTCTATTCTTTCTTCTCCTCTTTTTTTTATCAGGAGTGAGGGTCGTCGAGGGTCACCGAACATGAGAGGAAGAAGAGGATAAAAAAAGAAGAGGAAAAAGAAAAAAAAGGAGAAGAAAGAATAGAGGAGTTCTCCTCTTTTTTTTATCAGGAGTGAGGGTCCTCGAGGGTCACCGAACATGAGAGGAAGAAGAGGATAAAAAAAGAAGAGGAAAAAAGAAAAATAAAGGAGAAGAAAGAACAGAGGAGTTCTTCTCCTCTTTTTTTTTCTTCTTCTTCCTCTTTTTTTTATCGGGAACGAGGGTCGTCGAGGGTCGCCGAGGGGTCGAGGGTCGAGAGGGGGTCGACGGTCGCCGAGGGGTCGAGGGTCGAGAGGGGGTCTACGGTCGCCGAGGGGTCGAGGGTCGTCGAACATGAGAGGAAGAAGAGGATAAAAAAGAAAAGGAAGAAAAAAAGAGGAGAAGAAAGAATAGAGGAGTTCTACTCCTCCATTCTTTCTTCTCCTCTTTTTTTCTTCTTCCTCTTCTTTTTTTATCCTTGAAGCGTTGTCCAGGCCACCCCAAACCCTAGAGAAGCAGCATCGAGGCCACCCCAAACCCTAGAGAAGCAGCGTCGAGGCCACCCCAAACCCTAGAGTAGCAGCATCGAGGCCACTAATTAATATTAGTTCTACGTTTGCCACTAATATATCCATCTGTCATGTTTGAATAATAATTGCCATGTTGTCAATATTTGCAGAAACTATGGACACCGCCTGAGATGAAGTACAAGAAGAGTTGTTGGGAGACATAATCGCACGAGGAAGTGATGCCGTCTGCTCGTTGTTTCTCAACAACACCGATGGTCTGGAAGCAGCTGGCTATGATTATGATGGCTCCGGTGACCTAATGCCGGTGCAAGGAGACCGTGAGGACGGCTCTGGTGACTCAATGCCGGTGCAAGAAGGAGACCGTGATGATGTCTCCGGTGACCGAATCGAGTCTGGCCATGTATATATATTAGTTAAGCTTCTGCTGACTAGCTAATTGATGCATTCATTGTTTTGGTATGTACACATATTAATTAGGGACAATTCCATTTATCCCCCTAACTTGAGCCACCACCTGGCATTTGCCCCTAATTTTCAGGTATGCTCAAAAATACCCCTCTTCAGTTAAGTCACCTTACAGAAATGCCCTTTTCTGCCGTTACCGTCCGGTCAAAGGGGTTTGACAGTCCGATGAACAGTAACATGGTGAACAGTAAATTCGAAAAAAATAGCAAAAAAAATCAAAAAAATCTGAAATTTTGTGGGATCGAAGATACTCAAGGGAGCAAGGTGCGTACAAATTTTGGCACAGTTTGAACATTCCAGGAGATCGTGTCAAAGGAAAAACTTTAAAATGTACGCTGTAAATAGTAAATTCAAAAAAAATAGTAAGAAAATTCAAAAAAATATGAAAAAATTTGGCATCAAAGAGGCTGGGGTGCGCAAGGTGCGTGCAAATTTTTGTTGTGTTTCGACACTGTAGGAGCTCATGGAGAAAAAAACTATATTTGGCGCAGAAAAAAACTCTGAAAAATGCACTATTTTGTTGTTTTTTGCTAGAGCACCTCGCATGTCATTTGATCAAAAAAAATTGCAAGCGCCTTGCGCACCCAAGCCTCTTTGATGCCAAAAAAAATTCATACTTTTTAAATTTTTCTTGCTATTTTTTTTTTCTAATTTACTGTTCACAGCGTATAGATTTACATTTTTTCCTTTTCCACGAGTTCCTGGAATGTCCAAATAGCTTGAAAATTTGCACGCACCTTGCGCCCTTGAGTATCTTTGAGCCGACAAAATTTCAGATTTTTTTGATTTTTTTTGCTATTTTTTTTTGAATTTACTGTTCACCATGTTACTGTTCATCGGACGGTCAAACCCCTTTGACCGGACGGCAAGGGCATTTCTATAAGGTGACTTGACGGAAGAGGGGTATTTTTGAGCATACCTGAAAATTAGGGGCAAATGCCAGGTGGTGGCTCAAGTTAGGGGGAGAAATGGAATTGTCCCTATTAATTAAGTTTTTGTTCTTTTTTCTAGCCCTCCGGATCAAGCACAACTTCAGTAAAGAGACGAGGCCCGAAGAAAAAGTTGAGCTCGGATGAAAAGTTTGAGATCATAGCAATCGCGCCCGACGGCCAACCGATTGAACCCCTCCGGAGAAAGAGCGCATTTGTTGCTCAGTGCGGGGTTTTGGTTAGGGACAAGATCCCGATCAGCATCCAGCAATGGTTAAAGCCGGCTACAGAAGACCCTGAGGTGTCTTATGTCAATGATATGCAGAAAAATGATCTTTGGACTGAGCTGAAGTCAAATTTCACCCTACCGCCAGAGGATGATCCAGAGAAGCCAGTTAAAGAGCAATTAATCAAGTCTTTTGCTCTTAAGAGGATGGCAGAACTATTCAGGAGGTGGAAGAAAGAGCTGAATAAGTTTGTCGAAAATAATGAGACACCAGAATTCAAGGGCAGATATGAGAAGATCAGAGATCACTGGCCCGCATTTGTGGCCCACAAGACATCGGAAAAGAGTAAGAAGATGTCGGCAACAAACAAGCAAAATACTGCGAAGAAGAAGCATCACCATCGCACAGGGTCAAGTGGCTACCTCGTAGCCCGGCCTAAGTGGGCCAAGACTGAGAATGATCTGGTTGATAAAGGGATCGAACCAGAGACAATTAACTGGCCAGACCGTTGCCGGACTTGGTTCTTCGGGGCTGGCGGAATCTTGGACCCTGTAACAGGGAAGTGCATTTGGACGAACGATCAAATGGACATACCAGTCAGGAAGCTTTAGCAGTATATCGAAGCAGCGCAGCAAGGGACGTTCTTTCCAGACAGAGAGAACGACAAGCTCACAATGGCCCTCGGGAATCCTGAGCACCCTGGACGGACACGAGGCACGCCAGGCTCCATTCCATGGAAGGTTGGGTTTCCAGACGCAGGCGGTTAAAAATCCCAGGAGAGGAGGAACAAATTGTAGCAGACCCAAATGCAGGCGCTGCAAGCAAGGGTACAAGTGATAGAGGAATGAGAAGCAAATCGCAGCAAACGTACTGCCGAAGCTTCCCCCGAAGCTACCCCGCCATCTCAGCGGAGAAGCAGCATGGCTTCCACCGAGCTGCTTCAGCCGGAGCATGCCTTGACGGCTCCTGCCAGCTATCCCGTGGATGCTATCACGGAGTCTCAAAATTGCCACCTTATGACGCAATGGATGAGTTTGAAGGTCAAGGCGGCTGTTGGCTCTGTTTATCCTACTGAACCCGGCGCAACTTTTCACTGTCGGCCAATTCCAGAAGGATATGCTAGGGTGATGGTGGATGAAATAACGGAGGGATTTGAGGACCTCCAGCTTGACCACCCTACCGGTGAAGGGGAGACTAGGCTGGAGTCTGCTCTGAAGACTCCATGCCTATGGCGGAAGGAGCTCATCAACCTTCCGAACTGGACGCCTCCGCCTCCTCCTCCTCCTCCTCCGGCAAGTCAGGGCACTCCGCCTCCTCCACCGCCTCCTCCTCCGGCGAGTCAGGGCACTCCGCCTCCTCCACCGCCTCCTCCTCCGGCGAGTGACGATCAGGGCACTCAACCGGCTCCTTCTCCGGCGCGTGGTGGCACTCCGCCTCCTTCTCCGCCTGCTCCGACGCGCCCGAGCAGCCAGCCTCCTCCTTCTCCGCCTCGTCAGCAAAGGCGGAAGAGACCTGCCACCGCTCCGGCTGCTCCGGCACGTCGTAGTCCTTCTCCTCCGCCTCGTAAGCAAGTAAAGAAGACAACCGCTCCGTCTGCTCTGCCGGCGTCTAGCAGTACAACCAGAGGCGGGAGGAAATACAGATTTGGTCCTTCTCTGAAGACTCCAGAGAAGTTACCGTACGAGAGGACCCCAAAGGAGAACGCCGAGATTGCACGAGAAGAAGTGAGGAACTACTTTGAAGGGGTGAAAGCAAAGAAACATCCACCTCCGGAGGAGAAGGTAGATCCGGTGAAAGCGAAGCGCACTCTGGTTGCCCTGACAAAACCACCCAAGTCCCCGCCGAAAGGAAACTATGAGCGCATTATTGGAAAGGAATTTGCCGAAGCGGAGCGGTCGGGAAGTAGTGTCAGTGATCAAAGGCTGAAAGGACGACGAGCTGGGAAACAAATTGCCCAGCTCGGCGAACAAGCGAAGCAATCGTGCCCCCCGCTCAAGGTGCCTAGCGACAACGTCGCTAATGATCCGAGGATGGTGCCCGGTTATAGCAATCTTGGCGATTACCTGCCCGACGATGTACATTATGATTTCATGGAGGTGCAGATACAAAGATACGAGTACGGGAAGCCTCTCGTCAAAGATGAAAGATCTCTATCAACGATGATGCAAAGATTGCATGACTGGTACTTGAAAATCTGCAGAGACTCTGGGGGGAGGAGTACTTTGCATGTGAAAGTTAAAAAGGAGCATGACCTCATTGGAATTGAACTGTTGCCTGTTCCATTTGAGGAGTTCTTTCAATTTTTCAATCAATTGGCCCTCGATAAAACAACGGTCGCCTGCTACTGTCTGTAAGTAGTACTACTTCTGTCATTAAGTCTCTCTATATAGCTCAGCTCTTTCATTGCATGTATTTATAATCATCCTCAATATATTATGCATATTGAAGATCGCCGAATTGAAGAAAAGACAAGTCGGTGATATTGGGTTCATTAACACATATCTCATAGATGCAACTCAGGTTAAATTTCATGCCGCAGATACCGAGGCAAACTTGCTACGATCATTGGTAATAAATGAAAACAAAGATATAATACTCTTTCCTTACAACTTCAAGTGAGTGTTACTGTCTTGTGCGTATTCGGTTTCCCTTATATATTAGTCAAGGTTATAGTAATGTAATTGATGAGTTATGCATGCGTGTGCAGTTACCACTATATTCTCCTAGAGATTAAGCTTGAGCAGGGACTAGTAACCGTCTTAGACTCAAGACGAAAAGATCCCCAGGACTATGCAGACATGACTCAAATGCTCGAGAAGTATGTTAAATCGATCATTATCCACCATATCAGCAACTTTGTTCATTTCCTGATATATCAAGTAATTGTTTTCTTTGTCTGGCAGGGTTTGGAAAAAATTCTCCAAAAAAGCTCCAGGACTCCCGAAGAAGCTGCAATTTAGACACCCGAAAGTAAGTACTATAGTAGCATGTTCCGCGCATCTCCTATTGATTCAAGCGCTAGTTTCATCAATACCACTTGGCATTCTTGCTTATCAGTTTGATTGACCTCTATTTCTTGTAAAGTGGTTGTGGCAGGAACAAGGGAATGATTTCTGTGGATACTACGTTTGCGAGTCCATCCGCCACACGACCTGTGAGCGGGGCTACACTGACGAACAATATGAAGTACGTAAATAACAACATTCACAATTTTATTTTATTACCATCATTTGTGTTGAGTTTCATTCATTCATATATATATGTATTGACCCCCTTCTTCAAATTATATGTTTCGGAAGCGGGATGAACTCCTAGCACCAGCTCGCATGCGAGCAATTCAAGAGGAATTAGCGGCATTCTTTCTTGACCACGTGATCGCTGAAGACGGAGAATACTATGTGGACCATGAGTCCGTATGATTATATTTGTAAGAGATAATTATTGTATATATGTAGCTGGTAGCGTCGGATAGATATACGAGAACTTGTTGTTCGACCAATCTCTCGGAGAAGGAGAGGTGGTCGATATCACTTCTCTCTGTATGCATATATGTTCATGACGATCTTCTGTTTCCTTCATTTGCTTACTAGCTAGCTAGCGTGTCTAGTCCTCTCTATACGTATGTATAGTACGTAGCGTCGACCAAGCACGGACATAAGAGAGGACACTTCTCTCTATTAATTATAGCTAGCTAACACAATATATGAAACACCTAAATTAACCCCCCAAAACCCCCAAACCCCCCCCTCTTTCAAAAAAAAAACAAAAACCCCAGCCACAGAAATGCTGACGCGTGGATGCCTATTGGTCCCGGTTGGTGCCAGCAACCGGGACCAAAGGGTCTCCTGCCTGGGCTCCACGCACAGGCCATGTGGAGGCCCATCTGTCCCAGTTCTGGATTGAACCGGGACTAAAGGGACAGGGCATTAGTACCGACCCTTTAGTCCCGGTTCAGGAACCGGGACAAAAGGCCCTTATGAACCGGGACAACAGGCCCTTTTTCTACCAGTGCAAGTACCCATCACATACCCTTATCTCCCGCATTACATTATTTGCCATTTGCCTCTCGTTTTCCTCTCCCCCACTTCACCCTTGCCGTTTTATTTGCCCTCTCTCTCTATCCTCCCTCTATTTGCCTCTTTTTTCCCGCTTGCTTTTTCTTTGCTTGTGTGTTAGTTGCTTGCTTGTCACGATGGCTCAAGATAATACTAAATTGTGTGACTTCACCAATACATACAACAATGATTTTATTAGCATTCCGATTGCTCCTCTTACCGATGCTGAATCTTGTGAAATTAATGCTGCTTTGCTAAATCTTGTTATGAAAGATCCGTTCTCCAGCCTTCCTAGTGAAGATGCCGCTACCCATCTAAATAGCTTCGTTGATTTGCGTGACATGCAAAAGAAGAAAGATGTGGACAATGATATTGTTAAATTGAAGCTATTTCCTTTTTCGCTTAGAGATCGTGCTAAAGCTTGGTTTTCGTCTTTGCCTAAAAATAGTATTGATTCATGGAACAAGTGCAAAGATGCTTTTATCTCTAAGTATTTTCCTCCTGCTAAGATCATCTCTCATAGAAATGATATTATGAACTTTAAGCAACTTGATCATGAACATGTTGCACAAGCTTGGGAGAGAATGAAATTAATGATACGTAATTGCCCTACTCATGGTTTAAATTTATGGATGATTATACAAAATTTTTATGCCGGATTGAATTTGCTTCTAGAAATCTTTTAGATTCGGCCGCGGGAGGCACTTTTATGGAAATCACTTTAGGAGAAGCTACTAAACTCCTAGATAATATTATGGTTAATTATTCTCAATGGCATACTGAAAGATCTACTAATAAAAAGGTGCATGCGGTAGAAGAAATTAATGTTTTGAGTGGAAAGATGGATGAACTTATGAAATTATTTGCTAATAAGAGTGTTTCTTCTGATCCTAATGATATGCCCTTGTCTACTTTGATTGAGAATAATAATGAATCTATGGATGTGAATTTTGTTGGTAGGAACAACTTTGGTAATAACGCGTATAGAGGAAATCTCAACCCTAGGCCTTATCCTAGTAATCCCTCTAATAATTATGGTAATTCCTACAACAATTCTTATGGAAATTATAATAAGATGCCCTCTGATTTTGAATCTAATATTAAAGAATTTATTACCTCGAAAAAGAATTTTAATGCTATGATTGAAGAAAAATTGCTTAAGATTGATGATTTGGCTAGGAACGTTGATAGAATTGCTCTTGATGTTGATTCTTTGAAACTTAGATCTATTCCACCTAAGCATGATATCAATGAGTCTCTCAAAGCCATGAGAATTTCCATTGATGAGTGCAAAGAAAGAACCGCTAGGATGCGTGCTAAGAAAGATGCCTTTATAGAAGCGTGTTCTTCTAGTTCATATGGAAATAATGATGAAGATATAAAAGTTATTGATGTGTCCCCTATTAAATCTTTGTTTTGTGATATGAATCTTGATAATGATGGGGCTGAATATGATCCACCTTTACCTAGAAGGCGTTCCAAGAATTCTGAATCTTTTGATCTTGATGCTAAATTTGATAAAAGTGGGATTGAAGAAATTAAAACCCTAGATGTTGCTAAACCCACTATTATGGATTTCAAGGAATTTAACTATGAAAAATTCTCTTTGATTGATTGTATTTCCTTGTTGCAACCCGTGCTAAATTCTCCTCACGCTTATAGTCAAAATAAAGCATTTACTAAACATATCGTTGATGCCTTGATGCAATCTTATGAAGAAAAACTTGAATTGGAAGTTTCTATCCCTAGAAAACTTTATGATGAGTGGGAACCAACTATTAAAATTAAAATTAAATATCATGAATGCTATGCTTTATGTGATTTGGGTGCTAGTGTTTCCACAATTCCAAAGACTTTGTGTGATTTGTTAGGTTTCCGTGATTTTGATGATTGCTCTCTAAACTTGCACCTTGCGGATTCCACTATTAAGAAACCTATGGGAAGAATTAATGATTTTCTTATTGTTGCAAATAGGAATTATGTGCCCGTAGATTTTATCGTTCTTGACATAGATAGCAATGCTTCATGTCCTATTATTCTTGGTAGACCTTTCCTTAGAACGATTGGTGCAATTATTGATATGAAGGAAGGAAATATTAGATTCCAATTTCCATTAAGGAAATGCATGGAACACTTTCCTAGAAATAAAATTAAATTACCTTATGAATCTATTATGAGAGCCACTTATGAATTGCCTACCAAAGATGGCAATAGCTAGATCTATTCTTGCTTGTTATGCCTAGCTAGGGGCGTTAAACGATAGCGCTTGTTGGGAGGTTTTATTCCTTGCTTTTTTCTCCTGTTTAGTAATAAATAAATTATCTAGCCTTTGTTTTTGTTGTGTTTTTTGTGTTTAATTAGTGTTTGTGCCAAGTAGAACCGTTGGGAAGACTTGGGGAAAGTCTTGTTGAACTTGCTGTAAAAAACAGAAACTTTAGCACTCACGAGAACTGCTGTCATTTTTATTTGGAGAGTGCTATTTAGTTAATTATTTTTTAAGATGATTAATAGATAAATTCCTCACGTCCAGCAATTTATTTTAGAATTTTTGGGGTTCCAGATCTTGCGCTTGCTACAAATTACTACAGACTGTTCTGTTTTTGACAGATTCTGTTTTTCGTGTGTTGTTTGCTTATTTTGATGAATCTATGGCTAGTAAAATAGTTAATAAACCATAGAGAAGTTGGAATACAGTAGACATAACGCCCATATAAATAAATAATTAGTTCATTACAGTAAGTTGAAGTGGTCTTTTGTTTTCTTTCGCTAACGGAGCTCACGAGATTTTCTACTTTAAGTTTTGTGTTGTGAAGTTTTCAAGTTTTGGGCAAAGATTTGATGGATTATGGAACAAGGAGTGGCAAGAGACTAAGCTTGGGGATGCCCATGGCACCCCCAAGATAATATAAGGACACCTAAAAGCCAAAGCTTGTGGATGCCCCGGAAGGCATCCCCTCTTTCGTCTACTTCTATCGGTAACTTTACTTGGAGCTATATTTTTATTCGCCACATGATATGTGTTTTGCTTGGAGCGTCTTGTATTATTTTAGTCTTTTCTTGTTAGTTTACCACAATCATCCTTGCTGTACACACCTTTTGAGAGATCCATACATGATTTGGAATTTGTTAGAATACTCTATGTGCTTCGCTTATATCTTTTGAGTTATATAATTTTGCTCTAGTGCTTCACTTATATCTTTTAGATCACGGTGGTGGATTTGTTTTATAGAAACTAGTGTTCTCTCATGCTTCACTTAGATTATTTTGAGAGTCTTAATGGCATGGTAATTTGCTTAAAATGCTAATATGCTTGGTATGCAAGATTAATAATAAAACTTTCTTATGAGTGTGTTGAATACTAAGAGAAGTTTGATGCTTGATGATTGTTTTGAGACATGGAGGTAATAATATCAAAGTCATGCTAGTTCAGTAGTTTTGAAATTGAGAAATACTTGTGTTGAGGTTTTCAAGTCCCGTAGCATGCACGTATGGCAAACGTTATGCAACAAATTTGAAACATGAGGTGTTATTTGATTGTCTTCCTTATGAGTGGCGGTCGGGGACGAGCGATGGTCTTTTCCTACCAATCTATTCCCCTAGGAGCATGCGCGTAGTACCGAGGTTTTTGATGACTTGTAGATTTTTGCAATAAGTATATGAGTTCTTTATTACTAATGTTGAGTCCATGGATTATACGCACTCTCACCCTTCCATCCTTGCTAGCCTCTTCGGTACCGTGCATTGCCCTTTCTCACATTGAGAGTTGGTGCAAACTTCGCCGGTGCATCCAAACCCCGTGATATGATACGCTATTTCACACATAAACCTCCTTATATCTTCCTCAAAACATCCACCATACCTACCTATTATGGCATTTCCATAGCCATTCCGAGATATATTGCCATGCAACTTCCCATCATTCCGTTCATCATGACACATTCATCATTGTCATATTGCTTAGCATGGTCATGTAGTTGACATAGTATTTTTGGCAAAGCCACCGTTCATAATTCTTTCATACATGTCACTCTTGGTCCATTGCATATCCCGGTACACCGCCGGAGGCATTCATATAGAGTCATCTTTGTTCTAGTATCGAGTTGTAATCATTGAGTTGTAAATAAATGGAAGTGTGATGATCATCATTTTCTAGAGCATTGTCCCAAGTGAGGAATAAAAAAAGAGAAAGGCCATAAAAAATAAAAGGCCAAAGAAAAAAAATGAGAGAAAAAGAGAGCAGGGACAATGTTACTATCCTTTGCCACACTTGTGCTTCAAAGTAGCACCATAATCTTCATGATAGAGAGTCCCTTGTTTTGTCATTTTCATATACTAGTGGGAATTTTTCATTATAGAACTTGGATTGTATATTCCAACAATGGGCCTCCTCAAGTGCCCTAGGTCTTCGTGAGCAAGCAAGTTGGATACACACCCACTAGTTTCTTTTGTTGAGCTTTCATACATTTATAGCTCTAGTGCATCCGTTGCATGGCAATCCCTACTCCTTGCATTAACATCAATAGGTGGGCATCTCCATAGCCCATTAATTAGCCTCGTTGATGTGAGACTTTCTCCTTTTTTGTCTTCTCCACATAAACCCCCTCATTATATTCTATTCCACCTATAGTGCTATGTCCATGGCTCGCGCTCATATATTGCGTGAAAGTTTATAGGTTTGAGATTACTAAAGTATGAAACAATTGCTTGGCTTGTCATCGGGGTTGTGCATCATGATAGCATTCTTGTGTGACAAAAATGAAACATGACTAAACCATATGATTTTGTAGGGATGAACTTTCTTTGGCCATGTTATTTTGAGAAGACATAATTGCTTAGTTAGTATGCTTGAAGTATTATCATTTTTATGTCAATATGATCTTTTGTCTTGAACCTTTCGGATATGAATATTCATACCACAGTTAAGAAGAATTACATTAAAATTATGCCAAGTAGCACTCCGCATCAAAAATTCTGTTTTTATCATTTACCTACTCGAGGACGAGCAGGAATTAAGCTTAGGGATGCTTGACACGTCTCCAACGTATCTATAATTTTTGATTGCTCCATGCTATATTATCTACTGTTTTGGACATTATTGGGCTTTATTATCCACTTTTATATTATTTTTGGGACTAACCTATTAACCGGAGGCCTAGCCCAGAACTGCTGTTTTTGCCTGTTTTAGGGTTTCGAAGAAAAGGAATATCAAATGGAGTCCAAACGGAATGAAACCTTCGGGAACGTGATTTTCTCATCGAATACAACTCAGGAGACTTGGACCCTATGTCAAGCCACATAACATGAGACCACGTGGTAGGGGGGCGCGCCTACCCCCTAGGCGCGCCCTCCACCCTCGTGGGCCCCCTGTTGCTCCACCGACATACTTCTTCCTCCTATATATACCCACGTACCCCCAAACGATCAGATACAGAGCCAAAACCCTAATTCCACCGCCGTAACTTTCTGTATCCACGAGATCCCATCTTGGGGCATGTTCTGGAGCTCCGCCGGAGGGGGCATCGATCACGGAGGGCTTCTACATCAACACCATAGCCCCTCCGATGTAGTGTGAGTAGTTTACCTCAGTCTTACGAGTCCATAGTTAGTAGCTAGATGGCTTCTTCTCTCTTTTTGGATCTCAATACAATGTTCTCCCCCTCTCTTGTGGAGATCTATTCGATGTAATCTTCTTTTTGTGGTGTGTTTGTTGAGACCGATGAATTGTGGGTTTATGATCAAGTCTATCCGTGAATAATATTTGATCTTCTATGATTCTTTTATGTATGATTGGTTATCTTTGCAAGTCTCTTCGAATTATCAGTTTGGTTTGGCCTACTAGATTGATCTTTCTTGCAACGGGAGAAGTGCTTAGCTTTGGGTTCAATCTTGCGGTGTCCTTTCCCGGTGACAGTAAGGGCAGCAAGGCACGTATTGTATTGTTGCCATCGAGGATAACAAGATGGGGTTTTCTTCATATTGCATGAGTCTATCCCTCTACATCATGTCATCTTGCTTAAGGCGTTACTCTGTTTTTAACTTAATACTCTAGATGCATGCTGGATAGCGGTCGATGAGTGGAGTAATAGTAGTAGATGCAGGCAGGAGTTGGTCTACTTGTCTCGGACGTGATGCCTATATACATGATCATACCTAGATATTCTCATAACTATGCTCAATTCTGTCAATTTCTCAACAGTAATTTGTTCACCCACCGTAGAATACTTATGCTCTCGAGAGAAGCCACTAGTGAAACCTATGGCCCTCGGGTCTATCTTTATCATATCAATCTCCTACTACTTAGTTATTTACTTTGCCATTTACTTTGCCTTTATTTTACTTTGCATCTTTATCATAAAAATACCAAAAATATCATCTTATCATATCTATCAGATCTCACTGTCGTAAGTGTCCCTATAGGGATTGACAACCCCTATTTGTGTTAGTTGCGAGGATTTATTTGTTTTGTGCAGGTGCGAGGGACTCGCGCGTAGCCTCCTACTGGATTGATACCTTGGTTCTCAAAAACTGAGGGAAATACTTACGCTACTTTGCTGCATCATCCCTTCCTCTTCGGGGAAAACCAACGCAGTGCTAAAAGAGGTAGCATCCGGTCATATGGTCGGTACACCCACTATCTAGAACCCATTCCTTTCCTCCAGCCATGTAGTCGTGAAGATTATCCATAAGACCAAAGTGTCTCATTGCATCATCAAGATCATAGTCACTATCATCATCCTCATCATAGTATCCTTGTTCAATATCGTCATGTGGTGGATAAATTCCTAGAGAGAGTGATTAATTAGAAGTATGACCATAACAATGTTCATCTCTATGAATTCTAATGAATTCGGAAATGATATTGTTAATGATTCCAACATCTCCTTTGGCATTCGTAAGATTAGTAAGCTCAAATAAACAATCACCAAAATTGGGATCATTGGAACTCATCTTACTCAAGGCAATAGACTTATGAAGAATATCATCTAAGTTTTTCAAGGAATAGTGTGGAAATCGTTCCTCAAGGAATCTCCATATGATGTAGGCACAATCAAGAGCAGGCAAGCTAGCAAGCAAGTTTCTGGGCAAACCTCTAGTGATTAAATTGACAGTTCTAAGATTACGGATCATGTCAATAGACTCATCAAGGGTAGGATGCAAAGGATCAACATGAGGTTCACAAGGGTTAGTAATGTACTTGTTCAAATGATATTCATTGAAAATCTCAAGCATCTCATTTTCCACTCATGAAAGTACTCTCCATCAAGTATAGACACTCTATGTCTAAGACTCCCCAACGTAGACTCGTCCATCTTCCTCCAAAGGTGTTTAAACAAAAGCAATGGAGACCAATGCTCTGATACCAATTGAGAGGATCGAGAAGAGGTGTCTAGAGGGGGGTGAATAGACTCTTAGTAAGAAAAGTTGCAATTTTTAATTTCTTTAAGTTGAAGTGGAGTTTTGGCACAAGTTTAAACATTCACAATAAATATCAAGCAAGCATGATAAGAGTATATGAGCAGCGGAAAGTAAATCATGCAAGTTGCAAGAATGTAAAGGGATGTGATTTGAGTGTGCAAACACAATTGGAGACACGGAGATTTTTGGCGTGGTTCCGATAGTTGGTGCTATCGTACATCCATGTTGATGGAGACTTCAACCCATGAAGGGTAACGGTTGCGTGAGTCCACGGAGGGATCCACCCACGAAGGGTCCACGAAGAAGCAACCTTGTCTATCCCACCATGGCCATCGCCCACGAAGGACTTGCCTCACTATGGTAGATCTTCACAAAGTAGGCGATCTCCTTGCCCGTAAAAACTCCTTGGTTCAACTCCAGAATCTTGACGGAGGCTCCCAAGTGACACCTAACCAATCTAGGAGACACCACTCTCCAAAAGGTAATAGATGGTGTGTTGATGATGAACTCCTTGCTCTTGTGCTTCAAATGATAGTCTCCCCAACACTCAGCTCTCTGTCATAGGATTGGATTTAGTGGAAATAGGGTTTGAGTGGAAAGCAACTTGGGGAAGGCTAGAGATCAAGATTTATGTGGTTGGAATGGAATATCTTGACCTCAACACAAATGTAGGTGGTTCTCTCTCAGAAAATATATGTTGGAAGTGTAGGCATGTTCTGATGGATCCCTCCACGAATGAAGAGTGGGTGGAGGGGTATATATAGCCTCCACACAAAATCTAACCATTACACACAGATCACCAAACTTGGTGGGACCGAATCAGACAACTCGGTCGGACCGATTTAGTTCATAATGTGACCGTTAGACATTTCGGTGGGACCGATATGATCAACTCAGTGGGACCAATGTTCTAGGGTTAGGGTAATACCTCGTCTCGGTTTGACCGATTACGCAAACTCGGTGAGACCGATTTTGGTAATAGGCAAAATAGAGAGTTGGTCAAGCAAACTCGGTGGGACCGAAATTGTTGCAACAGGTAACAGAGAGTTTGCAAGCCCATGTCGGTGAGACCGAGATCCCATCGGTGAGACCGATTTGACTAGGGTTTCTGGCAGTGGCTATGTCAAGTGAACTCGGTGGCGCCGGGTAGGAAAATTTCGGCGGGGCCGAGTTTGACTTTTGGTTTGGGACATATGTGGATATGGGAAAGTGGTTGAGGGCTTTGTAGCATATCACTAAGCACTTTGAGCAAGTAAGCCATTAAGCAACACCGCATCCCCTTTTAATAGTATTGGCTTTCCTATGGACTGAATGTGATCTTGGATCACTAAAAGCAAAATGTAGAGTCTTGAGCTTTAGAGCTTGAGCCAATCTTTTGTCCTTAGCATCTTGAAAGGGTTCCATATCCTCTTGTCCACGCCACTCCATCTATTGAACTTGTCTAAAATATACTAGATGAAAACATTAGTCCAACAAGAGATATGTTGGCATTAATTACCAAAACCACCCAAGGAGCACTTGTGCTTTTAATTTTGCTAAAACGGAACAATCTCTGATTGACGTGGAAGCAATTTTTTTTGAACTGAAAGGGGTTTCCCCCCGCCCCAACTTTTATTAAAGCCAAGGCAAACCACAGCAACAGACTATTAACAGCGCTCGGCGGCAATCGGAGAGTAGCTGCCACAGAAAGAAACATCCAGGGTTTAAAGACTACCCTAGTACAACAGTTTTTAAGAAGTTCCAAGGGGGATACATAGCCAGGTAAACATACGTACACTACAAAAAATACACTTCCGTGATGATACGTGTTTGTCACAGTAGGTCACGTTTTCTGTCATGCATGTACATCCATGTCAATTTTATGATAGAATCTAGATAGTCATACCTGTGCTGTCGTAGAAGTGTTCCATGACATTACCAAAATTATCATCACAGAAGTGTCCACTTCCATGACGATAAATCGCGCGTCACAGAAGTGCTTTCGTCAAGGGTGACCGACACATGGCATCCATCGTAACGGAACGCCGTTAAGCTATCAGGTCCGGTTTTGGATCCGATAACCCATTAACAGCCCCGACCAATGGGGATTTTCCACGTCTAAAATCATCATTGGCTGGAGGAAACACATGTCGGCTCACCGTTGGGACAGATGTCATCCACTCATTGGACCCAAAGCGCCTATGATATGTCGACACGTGGCATGGCCCAATAGAGGCCCATTCCCATGGAAAGGCCGGCCCGTTTGACTTGGTCAAAAGGTGGCGGGCCAGCCCACAGCAAGCCTGTGAACGGCCTGTTCGCATATAGCCCATTTACAGCCCGCTAACCGAGGGCCCGTTTACAGCCTATCCGAATTCGGCCCAGTATCATCATTTGGGCCGTCCAATATAATTCCAGCCCATTTTAACTTCCGGCCCATGTATGGCCCATGACGTCTTTCGGCCCATATGAGGCCCTTAGTAACTCTCGGCCCATTAACGACCCGTGGTAAAACTGGCCCATAATGAATAGTGTATCACTTTATACCCATTAACGGCACGTGGGGAAACTGGCCCGTAATGAACAATGTATCACTTTATACCCATTAACGACCCATTATTCCGTTGGGCCGTTTCCAGCCCATGTTATCTTTCGGCCTTCTCAGGGCCCATTTATTCTTGGGCTCATTTCCAGCATTCATTTACTTACGGCCCGTTACTGTCATTTTCTGCTTGTGGGCCAAATTTAGCCCGTGGTTACAGTCTGCCCGTTAATACATTGGGCTATTTTCATAGCGTCATCAAATACTGCCGATTAACGACGGCGCATTATGGTTGGCCCATGAATGGACGATTTCAACTCTAGCCCATTTACGGCCATAATGTGGTCTGTTATTTTCCCATGTTTGGCCAACCGATCATACAGCCTGTAGAAGGTCCATTGATGATACGGCACGTAGAAGGTCCTTTGTTTCTACGCCGCAGAAGGCCCATTGTTTCTACGACCCTTAGAAGGCGCATTGTTTTTACGCCCGTAGGAGGCCCATGTTAACTACAGTAAATATGTAGCCCATGGTTATTGTGGCCTAGTTTTAAAAAATAGGTTATTGCGGCCACTAGCAAACCGTGGAAAAAGAACTGCACTGACTACAAGAAAACAAATAAACAAGACAATAAGGAAATAAATAAGCAAGCAACTTACGCTAGGCTATCACAACTATTACACATATTACATCCACTGGGCATCAAAGTTCGCCACCAGTGCAAATATAGGGAACAAAGCAGCATATAAACGCCACAACAAAACAAGTCCAGAACTGAAACCACTTCAGAAGAGCTCAAGAAACAATATCTTTGGTACCCATAATGCTGGCAAGATGCTTAGCAAGCTTATTAACTTTCTCTTGTTTGGCGCTTAAATCCTCCAGCAGTTGCTGTTGCACCAGAAAGTATGAATCTGAATTCTGCAGGGACTTCCTCAGTCCTTTGGCTTCCTATCACATAACATCTGATCGATGTCTTTCAACTTGAAGTTGAGACTCAAGAAGCCGAACTGATTCAGGCAGCGAGTTCGAAGAGCTGGTGCCAGCAGTAGTAGCCAGTAACTCGAACACTACATCAAGACAGGACTTTGGGGTTGTCTCAGTGTCTTCAATATAGTTTTTATCAGCTTTCTTGGAGACCAACATGGATGTTTCACTATCTTGAACCTTATCTGCATTACTTCCTTTACCATTGCATAATAGGGTACTCTTCTCCAATATTTTATCCGCGTCCTAAAAGAGAAACAAACAAACACATCACAGGTTTACAATGTAGTATATGAAACTCATTTTGGTAAACCAGTTCAGTAGTAAGGTGGACAAGATAACATCATGAAACAAACATATATCTATGTAGTATGGTCACTGTATGGTCTATATCATTCTAGTTTATGTTGCCAAATCAAGATAGATACAGTTCGAATCATATATATTTAAGACAAAGCAGCATAGACAAAATATAAGTGTGGGAAACTACACATTAATAACAACACTTGTAATGTGCATGGTATGAGAACATAACTGTTTATTCAATTGAAACTGAAATCAACATAGAGCAAGTTACAATAGAAAACACGTTAAAGAAATAGGTTTAAAACATACCTGTTGCGCCATTGGAGTTTCAATTGCATCCTTCAAATTTGAAATTAGTTGGTATGAGTAAACACAGTGATGCAAGAGCAAAGTAGTATGAACCATAGCTATGGAACCTGACCTAAGAACAATTCTTCTTCTGCTTTAAGTGTTGACTTGGGGTTCGGAGTGGTGGTCCTCGTGCTTTGGGAACTGCGGTTGCCTTACTAACTGCTCGTGTTTGGGTGCTCTGTGGTGGAGATGGTGCTGTGTCAACGGGAACTGGGTTACTATCTGCTGGGGTTGGGGTTAGAAGGGGTGTAGCTGGTTCTCTGTCCAACTAGGTAGGGGTACAATCTGTGTGAGTCTGGGTTATGTGTGGTGGGACTGGTTCTTGGGCAAGTACAACCGTGGTTCTATCTCCATCGACAAGTAGCACGATCTTTTCTGAAGACCGTGTTTTTACTCCCACAGATACTGCCATCACCCCCTCCAATTGAAATGGCTGATAAACAAGAAAAGTAATTGAATGTACAGACATTGTAAGATAGACATGTGCAATGGATAGTAGGGAAGAAAACAGGGCATGAAATAATTCACATTTATGTTGTCTAACCAAACATAATAGATGGACATAATTTCACATATATGATGGCTAATTAAACAGGATAGCATGACACAATTTCACATGTATGATGGCTAACTAAACAGGATAGAATGACATACTTCAAAATATGATGACTATGTAAACAGGATGGCATGATATAACTACATGATGTGTCGATTAAAGTGGTTGGCATGCCATAAATCACAAACATGCCGTCGATGGAAACATGATGGCATGATGTAATTCACGAATAGAATGACATAATTCAAAATATGATGACTATGTGAATAGGATGAGATGATATAATATATTATGTCTTTAGAAAATGGGTTGGCATGCCATAATTTAGATACATGCTGTCTATGTAAACATCCTGGCATGATATAATTCAAATATATGATTTATATACTAAGGAAGTGAGCAGAGGGCAATCGCATATATGATGTGTCAACTAAGGAGATGGCATTCAATATCTTGTATATGATGTAAACACTAAGCATTGCAAATACAATATATGCATGATATGAGTAATATAACCCTGCCAAGTTTGAGCATACACCTCACGGGGATAATAGGACTGGTCATCTACCTCTGAATCCTCCTCTGAAGAGCTATCTGTAACCAGCAAGATATCTGCTTCAGCAGGTAGCATTGTCTGCTCTGAAGACATTGTTTTCACTCCAGATTTCTCCATCACCAATTCAAATGGCTGATGCACAGGAAGAGCAGTTGAATATACAAACATTGTCGACAAAATCAATGAGAAATATAAAAAAAGGACGACATGATATAATTCACATATATGACGCTTGGCTAAACAACATGGCATTGCATAATTCACATATATAATGCCTTGCAACAAGATAGCATTGCATAATTCACACATATAATGTCTTGCAACAAGATGGCATTGCATAATTCACATATATGGTAATTAGACACTAAACAGGTGGCATTCACACAAAGCATGTCTAAACTAAGAAAATGACATAGCAATGCAAGATACCACACGCACGATATGAGCAACATAACCTTGCCAAGTTAGAGCATGCACCTCGGGGGGGGGGGGGGGAATAGGACTGGTGATCTGTCTCTGAATCCTCATCTGAGGAGCTATCTGCCTGAGTATTGGGCCACGGGTAGCCTAACCCGAGTCCCTGAGCCTTTCAAGACATCGGGGCTGGCTGCGCCCCTCAAGACATCAAGAAGTGCTGCCTTCTTCTGGCCGGTTGTACGGAGCGGCCGGCTGGCAAAAGGCGGCTAAGCTCTAGAAGGCGGCTCCAAGACAGGCCGACTTCTTGCAGGCGGCCTCCAGAGAGGTTGGCTCCTAGCAGGCGGCCCCTGGCACCCTCAGAGTCTGCGCTCCCATTAAGAAGATGAGACAGGGTAAGGCTACATTGTAGCCCATCACCCCCATATCCAGGGCCGGGCGTGGCACAGTGCTCCGTACAGGCGGAGATCTCTACCTGTACGTGGCTCTGTTGCCACTCCATCCCTGACGTCCCTGCTGGCAGGCAGAGCCCTGTTCCCATGATGACCTATCGGTACAGCCTGCAGGCGGCGGGCCCTACTAGGTAGCGAGAGCCCAAAAGACGGCGGAAGCTTGACCAGTCAGACCTGAGGGGGGCCGGTTACCAGCAGGCAGCCCGTTCCTTCCTCGGGGCCCGTGCACCATTAATCAGATGAGACAGGAAGTGGCTACAGTGATCTCCCACCAGTCGGCGGGACTGTAGCCACGCTATTGTAACGCCCCGAGACCGATGTGCCAGGTGTCTTCCAGTTATTCGATGTTGTTGCCTTGTCATTTGCTTGCGTGTCATGCATTTCATATCATGTCATCATGTGCATCGCATTTGCATACGTGTTCGTCTCATGCATCCGAGCATTTTCCCCATTGTCCATTTTGCATTCCGGCGCTCCTATGTCCTCCGGTGTCCCCTTTTGCCTCTTTTCGTGTGCGGGTGTTAAAAATTCTCGGATTGGTCCGAGACTTGCCAAGCGGCCTTGGTTTACTAATGGTAGACCGCCTATCAAGTTTCGTGCCATTTGGACTTTGTTTGATACTCCAACAGTTAACCGAGGAACCGAAAAGGCCTCGTGTGTGTTGCAGCCCAACACCCCTCCAAAGTGGCCCAAAACCCATCTAAACCCCCTCCATCATCTCGGTCGTTCGATCACGATCGCGTGGCCAAAAACCTCACCTCATTTGGACTCTCCTAGCTCCCTCTACCTATATATATGTGATCCCCTCCAAAAATTCGTGGACGAAACCCTACCCTAACCTCCCTCCGCGCCGCAGGACATGTCCGTCCGCGCCGGACGCGTCCACCGGCCACCTCACTCCGGCGAATTAGCGCCCGACACATCATCGCACCGCCTCCCTCCTCCAACCGGAGCGCGCCACGTCGCCCGACCCCACCGCCGGTCAACGCGCCTCCCGCCGCGGGCCGCGGAACCCAGATCCGGCCCGCCCGGGCCCGGGCACGGATCCCGCCGCGCCACCGATCCCGCAGCGCTGCCCCACTCCTGCGCGCCCGCCGCCGCCGCAACGTCGCCCCGCCGCCACCGACCCTCGCCGGCGTCGCCGCTCGTTGCCGCCTTGCCTCGCGCCGCCTTCCGCCGCCGTTCGCGCCTGCCGGCGCCGTCCGCGCCACCCTTCGCCGGCGACCGTGCCGCCCGCCGACAGCGCCTCGCCGCCGCCCAAGCTCATCTGCCCCGCCGCCCTGCTTCACTCCGGCCATCGGATCCGCCTCCCCGCACCTCTCCGGCCATCTCCTCCCACTCCGGCCGCCGTCCCCGTTGTCTCTGGCGAGATCTGCCGTGCCTTGACATCCGTGCCACCGAAACCCTAGATCTCACGGGGGTGAGAATTCCACTAAGTCCCGAGGATCTCAGTAATTTTATGCCCTATTCATCGCATCATAACTTTGCACCCGTGGCTCCGTTTTGGTCGTGTATCATATCAAATTGTTCGTCTCGACGAGTACTTCATTTCATTTCATTGCACCATCTTCATTTGAGTTCATCTTGATGCCCTAAATGCTATTGCAAAAGTGCTATGCAATGTTAGTTTTAGACTCTTATCAGTAATTGGACATTTGTCATTTTTGCCATGTTTAATGTGTGCCTCCTATGAACTTGAGCCCTACATGTGTTTTGAAGTATGCCATGCCATCTTTACAGGGGTGTATTCCATGTATTTTTTGTGATCTCTGTGGTGACTAGCACAAGCATGCGAAGTAGCTCTCATAATGTTGCTGATTTCAGGGACTTAGAAATCTTCAAAGTCTTTGCCCTGTCAATATTTTTATGCCATGTATTCTTGTTCCTACAGAGTGATCCATGCCTCTTTTGAGCATGATCAGTAAGGATGTTTTGTAGATATTGTTGTGATCTATCCATCCATATCTTTGTTTGCAATTATGGAGCACCCTAGCTTGACTCAATCAAGCTCTACTTTTGCTATAAATGTTCCTGGCAGATTGTTTACATGTTAAGCAATTTTGCCGAGGTTGTTGTAGTTGATCCGTGCATGCTATGAGGTTGTTCTTGCCATGTGTAGCTTCTATGCCATGTCTACTTGATGGGTGTATGCTTAGTTTGTCATGCAATGCCTTGTGGCGAGTGCATCGAGCTCGCAAACATGCCTACTTAATATCTGTTTTGCCATGTTCCAGTTTTCTTTTAAGTCTGAATCTTTTAACGAAAGTTGCTATGTTCACATGGTTGCCATTGTATTTTCTGGTCCCTTTTGGCTTATGGTCAGTAAGGGACTTTTGTTGTATGCTTTGAGTAGCTTCATGCCATGCCTTGCTTTGCCATGTTATGTTCCTGTAGCATGTTGATATCTTGCTCTAAACATTGCTCCCTGATGTTAAATTCCTGACATGTTATTTTCACTAAGTCTGTAACCTTATATTTTTTGCACTTTTGCCATGCTTGTTTGAACCTGCTATTGAGTGAATTAGCCGTAGCTTAGTGTTCATCTTTTGTCAAGCATCTTGAGTGGAGCCCTGCCATGTACTTTGTTGCTATGTTAGAGTGTAGTAGCTTGTTGTTCTTGATGCATTTAGATGGTCTCGTGCTGTTAATCACAGATCGATGCCATATTTGTTTTGCTTGCCATTTGCAGACCGTGCATCCGTTTCCGGTGATCTTTATATCGATTTCGACCGAAATCAACTCCTCTTTCCAGTGGCACTCTTGGTTTTCCAAGTTGAGGCCAGGTTCAATCTTTCCTTCCTGAAACATGCATATGCATTGCATAACGCATCCCGCATGTCATCCCATGTTTTGCATCATGTTGCTTGTGCATTGCACGTGGTTGATTGTGTCTCCCTTTGCTTGTGTTCTTGCTTGAGTAGAGCTGGGAGACGAGTACGTGATCGAGGAACCAGTTGAGTACGCTTACGAGGATCAAGCTAACGTCAACTCGGAGAACTTTGCAGGCAAGATGACCATACCCTCAAAATCACTTCTATCTTTGCTTGCTAGTTGCTCGCTCTATTGCTATGCCTATGCCGCGATACCTACCACTTGCTATATCATGCCTCCCTTATTGAACATGTCAAACCTCTAACCCACCTTGTCCCAGCAAACCGTTGTTTGGCTATGTTACCGCTTTGCTCAGCCCCTCTTATAGCGCTGTTAGTTGCAGGTGAAGATTGGAGTTTGTTCCTTGTTAGAACATGGATATTTGTTGGGATATCACAATATATCTTATTTACTTAATGCATCTATATACTTGGTAAAGGGTGGAAGGCTCGGCCTTATGCCTGGTGTTTTGTTCCACTCTTGCCTCCCTAGTTTCCGTCATACCGGTGTTATGTTCCTTGATTTTGCGTTCCTTACATGGTCGGGTTATAATGGGAACCCCTTGACAGTTCGCCTTGAATAAAACTCCTCCAGCAAGGCCCAACCTTGGTTTTACATTTGCACTAACAACCTAGCCTTTTTCCCTTGGGTTTCCGGAGTCCGAGGGTCATCTTTATTTTAACCCCCCCGGGGCCAGTGCTCCTCTGAGTGTTGGTCCGAAACGGGCAGCCTGCGGGGCCACCTCGGGGCAACTCGAGGGTTGGTTTTTACTCGTAGCTTGACCTATCCGGTGTGCCCTGAGAACGAGATATGTGCAGCTCCTATCGGGATTTGTCGGCACATCCTGGCGGCTTTGTTGGTTTAGTTTTACCATTGTCGAGATGTCTTGTATCCGGGATTCCGAGTCTGATTGGGTCTTCCTGGGAGAAGGAATATCCTTCGTTGACCGTGAGAGCTTGTGATGGACTAAGTTGGGACACCCCTACAGGGTTTGAACTTTCGAAAGCCGTGCCCGCGGTTATGGGCAGATGGGAATTTGTTAATGTCCGGTTGTAGAGAACTTGACACTTAACTTAATTAAAATGCATCAACCGCGTGTGTAGCCGTGATGGTCTCTTCTCGGCGGGGTCCGGGAAGTGAATACGGTGTTGGAGTTATGCTTGAATGTAAGTAATCTAGGATCACTTCTTGATCATAGATTCTCGATCGTGCTTTTCCTTCTTTTCTCGCTCTCTTTTGCGTATGTTAGCCACCATATATGCTAGTGCTTGCTGCAGCTCCACCTCACATACCTTTTACCTACCCATAAGCTTAAATAGTCTTGATCGCGAGGGTGTGAAATTGCTGAGTCCCCGTGACTCACAGATTACTTCCAAAACCAGTTTGCAGGTGCCGATGAAACCGTGCAGGTGACGCAACCGAGCTCGAGGAAGAGCTCGATGAAGATCTCGTTCATTGTGTTGTTTCGTTTCAGTTGATCAGTAGTGGAGCCCAGTTGGGGCGATCGGGGATCTTTTGCATTAGGGGTAGTCTTCTTTTATTTTGGTTCCGTAGTCAGACCTTGATTGTATCTGGGTGATGTAATGCTTTATTCATGTATTGTGTGAAGTGGCGATTCTAAGCCAACTTTGTACCTGAGGGAGTCTTGGATTAGGGGGTCTCCGGACAGCCGGACTATCTCCATTGGCCGGACTGTTAGACTATGAAGATACAAGATTGAAGACTTTGTCTCGTGTCCGGATAGGACTCTACTTGGCGTGGAAGGCAAGCTAGGCAACACGGATATGGATATCTCCTCCTTTGTAACCGACCTTGTGTAACCCTAACCCTCTCCGGTGTCTATATAAACCGGAGGGTTTGAGTCCGTAGGACAACAGACAATCATACCATAGGCTTGCTTTGTAATGCCCTCGATGCGGCTATATCTCCTACGTGTCGAAGCACGACTTAGAGGCATAACCGCATTGAAAGCAATGTCGCAAGTGAGGTAATCTTCACACAACCCATGTAATACATAAGGGAAAAAGATACATAGTTGGCTTACAATCGCCACTTCACACAATACATGAATAAAGCATTACATCATCCAAATACAATCAAGGTCCGTCTACGGAACCAAAATAAAAGAAGAACCCCAAAAGCGACAGGGTCCCCGATCGACCCCAACTGGGCTCCACTACTGATCAACTAGAACAAAACAACACAAAGGGCAAGATCTTCATCGAGCTCCTCCTGAGCTTGGTTGCGTCATCTGCACGGACTCATCGGCACCTGCAAGCTGGTTTTGGAAGTATCTGTGAGCCACGGGGACTCAACAATCTCGCACCCTCGCGATCAAGACTATTTAAGCTTATGGGTAAGGTAAAAGGTATGAGGTGGAGCTGCAGTAAGCGACTAGCATATCTGGTGGCTAACCTGTTCGCAAAAGAGAGCGAGAAGAGGAGGCAAAGCATGATCGTGAAACTATGATCAAGAAGTGATCCTAGAACAACCTATGTCAAGCATAACTCCAACACCGTGTTCACTTCCCGGACTCCGCCGGAAAGGGACCATCACGATTACAAACACGGTTGATGCATTTTAATTAAGGTCAACTTCAGGTTTTCTAGAACCAGACATTAACAAATTCCCATCTGCCCATAACCGCGGGCACGACTTTCAAAAGTTCAAAACCTTGCAGGGGTGTCCCAACTTAGCCCATGACAAGCTCTCACGGTCAACGAAGGAATAGACCTCCTCCCGAGACATTCCGATCAGACCCGGTATCCCGGTTCTACAAGACATCCTCGACAATGGTGAAACAAGTCCAACAAGACCGCCCGATGCGCCGACATCCTGATGGGAGCTGCACATATCTCGTTCTCAGGGCAACACCGGATGAACACTACGTACAGCTAAAACCAGCCCTCAAGTTTCCTCAAGGTGGCACCGCAAGTGGCTCTATTTCGGACCAACACTTAGACAAGCACTGGCCCGGGGGGGGGGGGGGTTAAAATAAAGATGACCCTTGGGCTGGCCTAATCCAAAAGAGGCTAGGTGGCAAATGGTAAAACCAATGTTGGGCCTTGCTGGAGGAGTTTTATTCAAAGCGAACTGTCAAGGGGTTTCCATTATAACCCAACCGCGTAAGGAACGCAAAATCCGGGAACATAACACCGATATGGCGGAAACTAGGGCGGCAAGAGTGGAACAAAACACCAGGCATAAGGCCGAGCCTTCCACCCTTTACCAAGTATATAGATGCATTAATTAAATAAGATATATTGTGATATCCCAACAAGTAAACCTGTTCCAACAAGGAACAACATCTCCATGTTCCAACAAGGAACAAACTTCAATCTTCACCTGCAACTAACAACGCTATAAGAGGGGCTAAGCAAAGCGGTAACATAGCCAAACAACGATTTGCTAGGACAAGGTGGGTTAGAGGCTTGGTTCAACAATATGGGAGGCATGATAAGCAAGTGGTAGGTATCGCAGCATAGGCATAGCAAAAGAGCGAGCAACTAGCAAGCAAAAATAGAAGTGATATCGAGGGTATGGTCATCTTGCCTGAAATCCCGCAAGGAAGAAGAACGAGTCCATGAAGAAGACCAACTGACGTAGTCGAACGGTTCCTCACAAACGCGACGTTAATGGAACCAACCCGAAGAAGAAACACCGGAAAGAAGCACACACAACATAGTGAACAACCACCACATAGACATGGCATGATGCACAACCAAGTATGATGCATGTCCGGTTTAATGAGGCATGGCATGGCAAAGTGCAACAAACAATACTACAAGTTAAGTGGAGCTCAATATGCAACGAGTTGCATATTGACGAAACACCACGACAAGTTATTTAGTTCGATCTCGTTTATGTACCCAACAATATTAAATGTTGTTAAACATGGCAAGAGGGTGAAGCAAAGTAAAACTACCTATCTAGTCAAGGTTAAATGAGGCCGGAAGCAACAAACAACAAATCCGGAAAAAACCACATGTGCATATGATACAGGTTGGTACTGTTCTGCCCTAAACAGTATTTTAGAGTTTTTAAACATTCAAAGTAAAGCCACCATGTTAAACTAGGCAAAATTCTACCCCATTTTCATATAAAGTTTATTAAATTCCGAGTTACGGTTATTTAGTTATGAATTAAAGCATTTTAACATGGCATAGGAGCAAATTTAATCAAACAGCAATTTAAACATCTCAAACATGGATGAAATTTGCATATTATGAAACTAGATGAAATTCTAAACAAGTTTCATATATAATTTATTTAGATCCGATGCACGGTTGTGGAGTTATTATATGCATGAACCTAAAGGGGTTTTCTGAAAAACTGCAGTCTCTGGATAAATGGGAAAATCGTAGAACAAAAAAAACATGCCATGGGCCGAAACTAGCAGGCCCAGAAGTGCATAGGGGAGGCGCTGGAGGGTCTGCTCACATCGGGCCAACAGGCCGAAGGGGGAGCAGGGTGGTGGGCCGGCGGATCTGGGCCGCGGAGACGCAGCCCATGCGGACACGGTCAACGGTGACGGGCGAGCTCCTCCTACTTGAAGAAGAGGCGGGAATAGGCGTGGCGGTGGCGGTGGTCCGGCGAGGACGTCGACGGGTCAAGGCGGGGAAGGCCGAGAACGAGCAGATTGGCGCGTGGGGAGCTCAAATCCGGCACCGGACGCGGTCAACGGTGACGGGCGAGGTCGAGGAGGCCGGCGACGAGCTCGGCGGTGGCTCCTGCAAAAATGGTGGCAGCGCATGTCTTAGAGTAGAGGAAGAGCAAGGGAGAAAGGAGATGGGGAAGGAGCAGGGCGGCATGAACGGCCTGCTGGTGCTCGTCGGCGGCGTCTCAGGTGGCCGGCGAAGCGAGGCAAATCGAGACGGCGGCGGGGCTCTGGATCGAGGGGCTCCTCCCCTCGAACCAGATCGGGAGCGAGGAAGCGGGAGGTGCTCAAGCCCTGGATGGGCTCGGGCGGGCCCCGCACGGGCCTGAGCGGGCCGCGGTGGATGGGGGCGCTAGAGGGGTGACGTGGCACATCATGGATGGCCAGGAGCGGCGGCGCTGGCGGCTTCTACCCTCAGGGACGGCGCCAAGTGGCGGAGAAGGGGCGGCCGGTGCTGAAAACGAGGTGGGAGGTTGCGGCTGAGGGTAGGGGGAGGCTAGGTTGCCTGAAATGGACAAGGGGGTATCCATATATAGCAAAAGAGCTAGGGTTAGGGGATTTAGGGGGGTTTTCGGACCCTCCGATCGCGATCCGATGGCTCCGGTCGGAGTGGGGTTTGGTGGGCTGTGAAGAGGAGGTTGGGCTGAGATGAGAGGGAAGGAGTGCAGCCCGGCAACTGTTTCCGGAGACCGAAAACGTCTGACGTAAAGACCGGCTACTATTTCCGCTATAGTTATCCGTTGGGGCGTCAAACGGACTCCGAATGCGATGAAATTTGACAGGCGGTCTATCTACACTATAATAAGACCGCAAGTCAACTCTCATCCCATTCCGAGAACATTTTCCGGCCACTTATGAAATAATATTTCGGACGTGCCGCGGGCGCGTGCAAGTGTGTCTGGGCTCAGAACGGACAACGGAAGGAACTGGGAAACCCGGACGGATGCAAGTTTTGAAAACATGATGTTGCAATGCACATGATGACATGACAAGATGCAACACGCAAGCAAATGACAAGGCAACAACAGCGAATAACTGGAAGACACCTGGCACATCGCTCTCGGGGCGTTACAAGCTTCTAGGGTTTAGCCTCTCTGATCTCGTGGTAGATCTACTCTTGTACTACCCATATCATCAATATTAATCAAGCATGACGTAGGGTTTTACCTCCATCAAGAGGGCCCGAACCTGGGTAAAACATTGTGTCCCCTGCCTCCTATTACCATCTGGCCTAGACGCACAGTTCGGGACCCCCTACCCGAGATCCGCCGGTTTTGACACCGACATTGGTGCTTTCATTGAGAGTTCCTCTGTGTCGTCGCCGTTAGGCTTGATGGCTCCTACTATCATCGATAGCGATGCGGTCCAGGGTGAGACTTTTCTCCCCGGACAGATCTTCATGCTCGGCGGCTTTGCACTGCGGGCCAATTCGCTTGGCCATCTGGAGCAGATGGAAAGTTACGCCCGTGGCCACCTGGTCAGGTTTGGAAGCTTAAACTACACGGCCGATATCCATGGGGATTTGATCTTTGACGAATTCGAGCCTCTGCCTTGTGCGCCACGCGGTCACGATGAGCATGACTTAGCTCTCCCATCGGACAGTGTTAAGGAGATCGCACCGGCAGCCTCTCCGACCCTCAATTCGGAGCCAATCGCGCCTTCCGCGACGGGTGGATGGACCCCGCCACAGAGGCCTTACCCTCAGCGGTGATCAAGCCGAACATCGACCTTGCCTTGCACGAGAGCCGTGTTGTTAAACTGCCGGATCCTTCTCTGGCCACGCACTCCGGACCGCCTGCGCCCGTTCCTATCGAATCCGATTGGGTGCCGATCATGGAGTTTACCTCCGCGGATATTTTTCAGCACTGGCCCTTTGGCGACATACTGAACTCATTAAGGTCTCTCTCCTTGTCAGGAGAATCCTGGCCGAACTATGTCCGGCAGGACTGGGATGCGGACGACGAAGAAATTCGAGGCCCACCCACCACCCACTTGGTAGCCACTGTCGATGACTCAACCGACATGCTCGACTTCGACTCCGAAAACATCGACGGTATGGACGATGATGCGGGAGGCAAAGAAGAACCACCGCCCACAGGGCGCTGGACGTCTGCCTCATCATATGACGTATACATGGTGGACACACCAAAAGAAGACGACGACGAGGAACGGAAGGATGCAACGAGGGCTTGTCCCCTCGAGAAGCAGTCAAAGCGGCGGCGTAAGCACCGCCCCAAATCCCGCCTCAACAGAAATAACGATCATACAGACCCAGCGTTGGAGCAGGGCAAACCACTGCCGGACCACGGCAATACGGAGAATCAAACCAAACAAACCAATTCTGTCAAAAATAATAGTCCGGATGACATAACGCCGGACAGGCACCTGGAGCAGCAGAATGCCCGTCAAAGGCTGGTTGTCACCGCGAGGAGTCTGAAAAAGCAGAAGCAAAGGCTCAAGGCTGTGCATGACACACTCCAAATCAGATGGAGTAAACTACTCAACACAGCAGCGAAGTATGGTGGTAATCGCCCCACCAAGAGCTACCCGAAGCGGAAGTTGCTACCGAATTTGATGAGGAGGCCCTAGATCCCCCACAACCAAAAATCAAAACGGCCACCTGGCCGGATAGACGACCTCGCGGCCAACATGGAGCAGCAAACAACTCCACTCACAAGCCAATAAGCGATCCACACGAGGGCTCGCACCAAAAGGACGGCGCAACCAGATCCATCTACGGACCACGCAAGCGCGCCCCAGCATATGATGTAACACAACAAACATCAGAACAATGCGGTACACCCAGATACAGGGGTGCCGCACACCCCCTATGTTTCACCGATGAGGTGCTGGACCATGAATTTCCAAAGGGATTCAAACCCGTAAACATAGAGGCATACGACGGAACAACAGACCCTGGGTCTGGATTGAGGACTATATCCTCCATATCCATATGGCTCGAGGAGATGATCTCCACGCCATCAAGTACTTACCCCTCAAGCTCAAAGGGCCAGCTCGGCACTGGCTTAAAAGCCTCCCCGAAAACTCCATTGGAAGCTGGGAAGAGCTCGAAGACGCTTTTCGGGCAAATTTTCAAGGGACTTATGTCCGACCCTCGGATGCGGACGATCTAAGTCATATAACTCAACAGCCCGGAGAGTCAGCCCGAAAGCTTTGGAACAGGTTTCTTATTAAGAAGAACCAAATAGTTGACTGCCCGGACGCTGAAGCCTTGGCAGCTTTTAAGCATAGCATCCGCGACGAATGGCTTGCCAGACACCTCGGCCAAGAAAAGTCAAGAACAATGGCAGCATTAACAAGCCTCATGACCCGCTTTTGCGCGGGTGAGGACAGCTGGCTAGCCAGATGCAGCACCAGCGACCCATGCACATCCGAAGTTAAAGATGAAAACGGGAAATCCCGACGCAGCAAAAATAATAAGCGTCGGAATAAAGAAGACAACCCGAGGAGCACGGCGGTACACGCCGGATTCCGAAGCTCTCGGCCAGGTCCGCAAAATCTGCCCTTTAAAGGCGCTAGAGATGAACTGTCCAGCCTGAACAAAATTCTGGACCAAGTATGTCAGATCCATAGCACCCCTGGTAAACCCGCTAATCATACCCATAGAGAATGTTGGGTCTTCAAGCAGTCCGGCAAGCTCAACGCCGTACACAAGGGGGAGGATACACCAAGCGAATATGAGGATGAGCCTCTCAAGCAAGACACTGGGGAACAAAATAAGTTTCCATCAGAAGTCAAAACAGTCAACGTATTACACGTGATCAAGGGAAGCAAAGCGGCCCTCCCAGATAAATATGCCCAAGGGCCTATCACCACGAAAACCTGCCACTGGTCGTCTCAACCGGTCACTTTCGACAATCGTGATTACTCAGCAAGTATCCGGCGGGCAGGATGGGCTCCCCTGGTTTTAGACCCAATAATTGATGGATACCACTTTGCACGAGTCCTGATGGACGGTGGCAGCAGTTTAAACCTGATATACCAGGATACAATCCGCGAAATGGGGATAGATCCAACGAAAATTTGCCATAGCAACACTACCTTTAAAGGAGTAACGCCAGGCCCAGGGGCTCACTGCGCGGGCTCCCTGCTACTAAAGGTTATATTCGGCTTTCCCGATAACTCCCGTAGCGAACATTTAACCTTCCACATTGCTCCGTTCCAATGCGGTTATCAAGCACTACTTGGATGCGAAGCTTTTGCTCGCTTTAAGGCAATACCGCATTACGCTTCCCTCACGCTCAAGATGCCCGGTCCATGTGGCATCATTACAGTGAACGGAAGTATTAAGCGATCTTTGCGCGCCGAAGAGAATGCGACTGCCCTGGCAGCCGCACACTAAAAACGGCCTCACCAACTAAAGCATTTGATAGGTCGTCAAGACCACGGACGTGGTTGGACGAGTCCGGCGCTGCTATATGTAATTTGTACCGGATTGATGGCCACACCCTATTACAAATACAAGGGGCTCAACACGCGCAGACAAGTGGCAATTTCTACTCATTTCTAGTCGTACATGGTTTCTTTAAAAAACCAACTTTTTGCACGACAACATTTTCACCTAAGTTCCTCTCTTTTACAGACGACCATCGTGCTACACCCGTCCAGGATACGGCACAACGGAGACATAGGCGCAGACGTGCAGCAGGGACCCGCTCCAAGGATTCTTTTTAGATTAAGACCCTGCGTAAACCTTTTTTATCGTCTCTTGTTGATAAACATCCACCGAATTCTCAGCACAATTGAGAAGGATGCTGACGTCTTGGCATGTGGCCACGTCAGAATAATGCACGTACCTGGACACAAGGGGCTTCTTACAAAGGGCACTATTTAGGCCCGGTTTATACCATAAAGATCGAATACCTTAGGGAGTGTTTGGCGTCGCGAGTTTGGCCTTATATGCATCAGCCCCGAATCATTGTCCTTGGTCAAATGTTGGGTTTGCCCGGCTCCTATGTTTCGGTGCCTTACGTTCCACTTTATCGGCTAAGGCAGCACGAGGAGAACTACTGTGATTGTGCTCTGGTTCATCTGGTCGAGCACCTCAGTAGAGAAAGCCGAAAAATGACTGTCATGATATAGCGTGGGACTGGTCAACCACTCGATGACCTATCAGAATGTTAGAATTCCTCCGCCTTAATGAAGGGACGTTTTCCGCCAGGCATGTACGCACCCCGAGATCGGGAGAGTGCGGAGTCACCAGGGGCTATCTAGTAGCCCCACTGTCAAACTCCTATGGCTAAGTGAAAGTGTTAAAGCATTATAGTCCGGCTGCCTCGTTCGCTGCGCTATCACCTCCTTAATAGGACCAAGACGTTGGGTTAAGTGTGAACACGCGTTTTTTGCAAGCACCTCCGCATTATATGCGTGGGGGCTAAAGCCGACGACTGCAATCTTTCAGGTTATACACATGTATACATAAACGGACGCACAGGAGGCATCATATTACTTTCAGGCAAAAGTATAAACACAGCCTTATAAAAATTCATAAAAACATTGTGTTTACAATGGGAATACATATCACTCAAACATAATATTCTTTGAGCACTGGGCCTCTATCAAACGAGCACCCTCGAGAACCTCCTTGAAATAGTGCTCGGCAGCCACTCGGCCTATGGACGAACCCTGCGCCGCAACAGTGGTAGCGTCCATCTCCGCCCAGTATGCTTTAACACGGGCAAGGGCCATCCGCGAGCCTTCTCTATATGCCGACCTCTTCATCGCATTAATGCGCGGCACTGCACCAAGGAACTGCTGCACTAAGCTGAAATAGCTGTTCGGCTTTGGCTTTTCCGGCCATAGCTGATCCACAACAGACCTCATGGCGAGTTCGGACAACCTATTTAGTTCGGCCCATTCGGCTAGCTGATCAGTCAATGGAAGCGGATGCTCTGGAATGTTGAATTGCGACCAGAACAGCTTGTCCACCTCACGATCTGTTTGACCTTGGAAGTATTTGGCCGCATCGGCAGCGCTCGCCGCCAAGTCCATATATGCATCTGCCGAACTCCACAGCCGATCCAGAGGGGCATACCGTGGATCTCCGAACTTCCTCCGTAGCATGAAGGGCTTCCCAGCCGCAATATCCCCGGCTTCCCGCAGCTCCTCCTTCGCTCTCATAGCAGAGCGGGTGTCTTTGTCCGCCATCGTGGCCTTCTCAAGGTCAGTTGCCTTCGCTCGGTTTTCTTTTTCAAGGATCCGGCAATGGTCGGCAGTGTCTTTTAATTCTACGGCCATCTTGGCCATCTTCTCTTTGCTCTCGCAATGTGCGACCTTCTCGGCTTTCAACTCTTCGGCTGCCTTCAAAGCAGCCGCATTACTAATCCTCGCTTGTTCCTTGGCTCGGGAAAGTTCTGCCTGCAAGGTTTCCACGGTGGCAGCTCCATCTGCAGTCACAACATATTAAAGATACTGGCATCATGCTGCTCTTACTACGTGGCATTCACTAGAAAATAACACTTACCCCGTGCCTCGTCAAGCCTCTTGTTAACAAGCTCGATCTCGGCGTCTGCCGCATCCAGTTGCCGCTTTAATTCGGCAAACTCACTAGTCTGGCTAGCCACCGGAGCTTCCACCACCTGCACATAAAGGCAGTCTGGTTATTGCCTGGGACTATGATCCTCTGTTCGCCGCCGTTCTTGACGACAACCAGAGTCTCAGGGGCTACTATCTACACAGGGCACACCTAACATGTGCGATACTATCACATATTATCTCACGTACCTCAAAGCCTGTCAGTAGACTCATAAAGGCTTCATGTAATTAGCTTTCGGTGGACGAAATTCTCTACATCACCGTACCCATCAGCGTACGGTGTTCTTCTGAGATGGCCGCTCGCCCCACCAGCTCCCTCAGAACGTCCAACCGCATATCAAACGGTGCCGGACTCTTTTTGCTCTCTTCGAGAGCCGGACGCTGGGGATTTCGGGGGTCTATGGGATTATCTTTTGGCCTCACCGGATCCGGAGAGGCCCTCTATGACGACACTTCGGGGTCGCCCGCTTCTTGAGCGGAGGAGTCCGGGGGAGGCGTTTCGCTCTCCATCATCTCTAGAAGAAGATCCCCCGAACACGAGCTTAGTTGAGAGGGGCTAAGGCCCGAACTGCAAGATATATGTGGCGGTCATTTTCTTAGAAGAAAGATAGTATACCTTCACTATTAAAGTATTTTTTGGATCACTTACGACTCGTTGGAGGGCCGATCCCCCCGCGGACTTTGTGCGGCAAGAGCACCCCCTGAGGCAGGACCCTTTGTTGGAGACTTCTTCTCCCGTTTGGAGGCCTCGGCTTCCGGATCCTCGGAAGCAGTCCTTTTCCTCCCCCGGTTATCCTCCTTCATGGAGGCGCTTATTCCCTCGGTTGGAACTGGCAGCGATGGGGGCCTGCGTCTGCCCATATTATTCCCCCCTGTATCTTCCTTCGAGGGTTCCGGGCAAGGTGCGAGCTCGAGCATCTTTTCCAATACCGGATTTTCCAAACCCTCAGGGAGAGGGGCCAAACACCGAATCATCTTCGCCTTTGTTAGCCAGTCTTGGTCAAAGAGCGAACTCTCAGAAATAACTTCATGATGAATAAAAGACGGTGTGTTCGGCTAGAGGATTTCTTACTTGTTCGGCGGCGCGAACTGCTCAGGCCCACGTCCTCGGTAGTATCCGGACACTCTATTTGAGGTCCGAAGAATGACTTGTACATCTCCTCGTGCATCAGGCCGAGGAAACTTTGAATGGCACACGGTCCTTCTGGGTTGAACTCCCACAAGCGAAGGGGCCAGCGTTTGCAAGGCTGGACTTGACGAACCAGCATAACTTGCATTACCACAACCAAATTAAAATCTCCCTCGAAGAGATCTTGAATGCAGCTATCAGTATAGGCACGTCCTTGGCTGGACCCCAGCTCAGACCTCTGCTAATCCATGACATCAGTTGTGGTGGGGGGCCCGAGCGGAAAGCGGGGGCAGCCGCCCACTTGGAACTTCTGGGAGCCGTGACGTAAAACCACTCCCGTTGCCATAATTCGGACACCTCTGGAAAGGAACCTTTCGGCCATGGAGCTCCCGCCATCTTGCCTATTGATGCGCCTCCGCACGCTGCATGTTGCCCCTCGATCATCTTCGGCTTCACTTCAAAGGTCTTGAGCCATAGGACGAAGTGAGGGGTAATGCGGAGGAAGGCCTCACACACGACAATAAATGTCGAGATGTGGAGAAAGGAGTCCGGAGCTAGATCATGGAAATCTAGCCCGTAATAGAACATCAAACCCCTGACGAAGGGATCCAGAGTGAGGCCTAGGCCTCGAAGGAAATGGGAGACGAACACGACATTCTCGTTGGGTTCGGGAGTAGGGACGACCTGCCCTCGGGCAGGCAGCCGATGCGAAACCTCGGCGGTCAGGTATCTGGCCTCCCTCAACTTCTTGATATCCTCTTCCGTAACGGAGGAGGGCATCCACCGGCCTTGAAGGCTGGATCCGAACATGATTGAAGGTCTGAAGCGACAGCAATCCTGCTGTGGACTTGGAGTCGCTTGGCTCCACCGACCCGATGCTTATCGACTCCGACACGGCGTCGCTTGACGCGTTCCCCACCAACGTGGTGATCTACGACGAGCCGATTCCTCGCGCGGACAGCTGTGGCAGCACCGTCACGGAGGTGCTCGTCATCAGCCACGGCGAGCACTCTCACGGAGGTGGCCAGGATCCGTTGCAAGCGGCGATGCAAGACCTGACCGCGCCCATCCCGGAAGACGCCGACGTGGAGACGCTGGAGGCACGCCGTGTCCAGCTTGTCGAAAGCGCTAGTCGGCTGGCCAGCATGAGACGCCTTTCGAAGGCCTACCAGCGTGAGATGGACCGTGCCGTCAGCGGCACGCTGGCTCCTGGTGGGCCTAGCCGCATTGGCCCGACCCGACAGCGTGGCGCGAACATCGCCAGCATGTACAGGACAGATTGTCCCGTCTACGCCACGCCTGCAGAAAATATACGAGCTGCCCAGGCGGCAGCAGACGAGCTAGACAAGCTCGAGGGCGACGAGCGTCGCCACATGACGGAGCGCGTCCAATGGCTCCTTGACACGGCTGCTGAGTAGCAATAGGCCGGTTGCCGCACTAAAGCGCCCAACCGGCGAAACGATGATCCGCCTCCTCGCCGGGACCAAGGCGCGACATCCTGGACGCGTGAATGGTGGCATCCGCGATAGGAGAGACAATGAGCCAGCTGCCAGCCGTAGTCGGACTCGCATCACCATCGAGCACGACCAAGACGGCCGCCCAAGAACTGTGCGGCGCCGAGACGACTGTCTGCCTTCCCCTCCTCGCAGGGAGAGGCGCATTTCCCCGCCACCTGTTGACCACCCGACGCTCGGCGACCGCATCGGTCAACATGAAGGAGTCGGAGAGAATGACACCCGCCACCGGATCGACCGCCTCAACCGATCCCTGGCACTAGAAGAAGAAGACGAACTGGGTTCGCCTTGTTTTGGCCCCCGCATCCGAGATGAGCCCTTCCCCAAAGGGTTCACGCTCCCGAGAGATACACCCAAGTACACCAGCTCCGTGAAGCCGGAGGACTGGCTGGCCGACTACTCCACAGCCATCAGCATCGCCAATGGCAACAAGCGCGTTGCCGTGAAGTACGTTCCGCTCATGCTCCACAGCACCGCCCGGACGTGGCTGAACAGCCTGAAGCCCCGCAGCGTCAACAGCTTGGTTGATTTCACTGAAGCCTTCATTCGTAACTTCACCATCACGTACAAGCGGCCGCCTAAGCCTCGCCAGCTCTCCTTGTGCGTCCAAGGCCCCAACGAGTCGACTCGTGACTACCTCACACGCTGGGCCAAGCTGCGCAACTCCTGCGAGGGCGTGCACAAGGTGCAGGCCATCGAGTACTTCACTGCCGGCTGCCGAGAATGTACCCTCCTCAAGAACCGACTTCTCTACGACGAGTCGACAACCCTCGATGAACTGCTAATCATAGCGGACAAGTACGCCATAGACGACTGCTCCATGAAGGCGGAAATCCAAGTTGACGCATTTAGCAAAGTGGCTCCCCAAGCTCCTCAGACTCCAGCTAGCGACACCGGTCGGCGTCAGCAACCGAATGACTACAAGCGCAAGGCCACGTTGCCGACTTCCACAAGCCGGCAGGTGGTGACAGTCAAAGATCGGCAGCCAGAAGGGCCACCTCCACCCAAGCTTCAGAAGGGCGGCAAGCCCAACTGGTTGCCCGCCTTCTCGTACGAGTAGACTCTCGTTGCACCCTGCAAGTTCCACAGCGGCGCGAAGCCATCCAACCACACCAGTCGGAAATGCCACTGGCTCACCAGGATCGCCAAGGGTGATGGACTCCCGCCTCCTCCTCCTACCGGCCCGCCGCCTCCTCCTCCCCAGCAGCCGGCGGTTCGGCCAGTCGGCGCCATACAAGATGAATACCCTGAAGAGCATGGGGCTTATGTCGTGTTCACCAGCGTGGCCGACAATAGGCACAACATACGGTAGAGATGACAAGAAGTAAATGCCGTGGCATCAGAGACCCCCGAGTTCATGCATTGGTCTGAAAAGCCCATCGGCTGGAGCAGAGCTGACCACCCGGAGGTGATGCCCAATCCCGGTTCTTATGCCCTGGTTTTGGATGCCACATTCGCCACAGAGAGGCGGGCTGCTCGCTTCTCCCGAGTCCCGATAGATGGCGGCAGCAACATCAACATCCTGTACCGAGACACTATGGAGAAGCTAGGAATTAAACAGAGGCAGCTTCAGCCCAGTCGGACTATATTCCATGGCATAGTTCCTGGCCTTTCCTGCTCACCAATCGACAAGACTCAAATTGAGTCCTCTTCGGAGACAAAGAACACTTTCGCTGAGAGCCAGTCTGGTTTGAGGTGGTAGACCTTGAGAGCCCTTATCATGCACTGCTTGGCCGGCCTGCTCTAGCCAAGTTCATGGCGGTCCCCCACTATGCCTACCTCAAGATGAAGATGCCAAGCACCAAGGGAATCCTAACCATAACTGGGGACTACAAGAAGTCGTCCGCCTGCGCGGCAGACAACAGCCGGCTGGCCGAGTCCCTCATGATCGCGATTGAAAAGCGTCTCCTTGACCGGGTTGTGGCAATGGCAGGCAAGCAGCCGGAAATGTCACCCAACCCCAAGGAGTCGGAAGCTGAGGGCTCATTCAAGACGGCCAAAGAAACAAAGAAGATACCCTTGGACCCGGAGCACCCGGAGAGGCACGCTGTCATGGGTGCGAACCTTGACAGCAAATAGGAAAACGAGCTCGTCAATTTCCTTTGTGAGAATCGGGACATCTTTGCATGGCCTCCCAAGGACATGCCGGGTGTTCTGACGGATTTCGCCGAGCACAAGCTACATGTCCGACCTGATGCCAAGCCAGTCAGGCAGCCCTTGCGCTGCCTGTCAAAGGAGAAGAAATAGCCTGGCTTCTGGCAGCCGGCTTCATCATGGAGGTGTTCTTTCCCGAATGGTTAGCCAACCCAGTCTTTGTGCTAAAGAAGAATAAGCAGTGGCGCATGTGTATTGATTATACCAGCCTCAACAAACCTTGCCCCAAAGATCCATTTGCCTTGCCAAGAATTGACCAAGTAATTGACTCCACAGCCGGATGCGAGCTGTTGAGCTTTTTGGATGCATACTCAGGGTATCATCAGATCAAGCTCAACCCAGCCGACAGGCTGAAGACCGCCTTCATCACGCCATTCAGAGCCTTCTGTTACCTAACCATGGCGTTCGGCTTGAGAAATGCCGGTGCCACGTTTCAGCGTTGCATGCAGAAGTGTCTCCTCAAGAAACTCGGCAGAAACGCCCACGTTTATGTGGACGATGTTGTGGTGAAGACGGAAAAGCGCGGAATGCTGCTAGAAGACCTCAAGGAGACCTTTGAAAACTTGTGCCGATTTCAGATCAAGCTCAACCCGGAGAAATGCGTCTTTGGAGTACCAGCCGACCAACTTCTTGGCTTCCTGGTCTCAGAGCGCGACATAGAATGCAACCCCGTGAAGATCAAGGCCATCGAGAGGGTGGAGGTGCCCACCCGACTATTGGATGTGCAAATATTCACTGGCTTCTTAGCATCCATCAGCCATTTTATCAATCGGCTGGGTGAGAAGGCTCTTCCCCTATACCAGCTCATGAAAAATACCACTTTTTTCGAGTGGAACAACAAGGCGGATGAAGCTTTTCTCCAGCTCAAAAAGATGCTGACCACTCTACCTGTCCTGGCGGCTCCGACTGCTAAGGAGCCCATGCTTCTCTACATCGCCGCCACCATCCGGGTGGTCAGCATAGTCATAGTTGTGGAACGCAAGGAAGAAGGCAAGGCACTACCAGTCCAAAGGCAGGTGTATTATCTGAGTGAAGTGCTGTCCGCCTCCAAGCAGAACTAGCCGCACTATTAGAAGATGTGCTACGGCGTACACTTCGCCGCCAAGAAGCTGAAGCTATACTTTCAAGAGCACCCAATCACTATTGTCTGCACTGCTCCTCTTGCTGAGATCATTGGAAGCCGAGATGCTTCGGGCCGAGTGGCCAAATGGGCCATAGATTTGCCCCCCTACACCATCTACTACCAGCCTCACACCGCCATCAAGTCACAAGCACTGGCCGACTTCCTCATCGACTGGGCTGAGACCCAGTACCTGCCGCCAGCGCCAGACTCCACACATTGGCGGATGCACTTTGATGGTTCCAAGATGCACACCGGTTTGGGAGCCGGCATCGTCCTCACCTCTCCCAAAGGCGACAAGCTCAGATATCTACTGCAAATCCACTTTGCCGCCTCCAACAACGTTGCTGAAAAGGAAGCACTCATTCATGGGCTCCGGCTCACCAAGGAACTCGGCATTCGCTGGATCCTGTGTTATGGAGACTCTGACTTAGTGGTCCAGCAGTCGTCAGGCGACTGGGATGCCAAAGATGCAAACATGCCAAGCTACCGCTTCCTCATCCAGCAACTCAGCGGATACTTTGAAGGGTGCGAGTTCCTACATGTGCCAAGAAATGACAATGAGCAAGCAGATGCCTTGGCACGAATCGGCTCCACCCGGCAAGCAATACCAGCCGGCGTCGCCCTGCAACGCCTCCTTAAGCCATATGTCAGGCCATCGCCAAAGTCAGATTCCATCTTCGTGCCGGCTCCTCCTGAAGCAGTCGAATCCGACTTGAGGACCTCAGCAGCCGGAGCGGGGAATTCGACAGGCGGCCCGTGTCGTGGTTTTGTCACGAGAGTTTTATACTAGTTCGGCCCCTTATGATGAAGGTAAAAGCCTACGTCTAGTTGTGATGGAATTGCTGGGGTTTCGAGGACCAGGGAGCGAATACGCTTTACCTGGCTCTCTAGTTGTTGTTATGAGTTGTCCCTAAACCGCCGCCGGGTCATCCCTTTATATACATAGGTCGAGGCCAGTCGGTTTATAGAGTCCCGAGGCCGGATCATTAACGTATCCAACTCTCTATCCTTCCTATCTTACAATGCAAGTTACATGAGAAAGTCGGTTTACATCTATAGGCCTTAACCCGCCTTTGGGCCTTGGGCCTTCATAAAGCGCCACCATCCTCACGTCTTCATGGGATTCTAATCTTTATGGAGTTAACCCGGCTACTCCTGGCCGGTTTACGTCCAGTAGTAATATCCCCAACATTAGGCCCCAGATTGATTTGAACTTGTTCATGTCAATCTTCAACACTTAGAAAAATTCCTCCTTTGCATCTTCACCTTTATCTTGTAAACCACCGTGACGTCATCCTCCAGGATCATGATAAATCGCCATGACGTCACTTGTTATATAAAAATTATACATCTCACCTTCAGTTAATGAGCCTCCGACAATCGAGGCGACCGCTCCGTTATATATCTAATTTTCGGGCTCCTTGATTCTCGCGCCTGTCACCTCTCTATTTACCTTATAAATAGGGCCAAGGGTCATTTTCTTTTTCCCCCTTCGTCTCCTTGCTTCTTCTTCCTCCTCGCGACGCCCCTGCACCCGAGCGCCGCCGCCATCGTCGAGCTTCACCTCTGCATCTCCGTTGGCCGCTGCATCGACCTGGTTGCATCAGAAAGACGCGGCGCACCTCCGCTACCTCAACAGCTGCTGTAAGCCTTTCCTTCTTTCCTCTATAGATCCATTAGGGTTCATGCGGGTTCATGTCGCTCTTCTCATGTTCTTCGTCATCCCATAGATAATAGAGCTCGATCTTGACGTGTTCCGCACAGTAGCTATGGTACTCCTTGTCTCAACCATTTAAACCAAACCTTAAATACCTAATAACTTGATCTGGACCTTTTGTGAACTTCTTCGGTACCAAACCTTTTTAAGTCTCAATATTTTTCCTTTTGGTGACTTACGGTAGATCCAAAATTTCAATGCAATCTTGTGAAACCTGTTTTACCTTACTTACTCATTCTTGCCTTAGATCTGTATCTTCCTTATTCGCATAGGTGGTTTATCCTTGTAGAAAGTAATTTATCATATACCATTAGTCCCCTTGTAAACCGCCAATCCCTTTATGTCCATTGTCATACTCCGGTTTTAATAATATGTGTATACCTCTGTTTCTGCTTATCGCTTTATCATTCATAATGCATCAGCCTCCGGCTTACCAATCTCACATACTTGGATTCCTTTTCCCTGTTGTACCTTATGCATCACCATGAATGAATCGTAAACCGGCATTATCTCCTTCCTAGCTTTTCACTTGCAATGGCCAAGCAGTTTTATTCCTGCAACTGGGTCCCTTCCCGGGTTACTGAGGAGCAACTGAACGGAATGGTTAAGATCGACACCTTACCAAAGAAGAATGAAATCTGGTGGCGAGTTCCTGGGCCAGAAAATCCTCCTATCCCCAAACAGAATGAAGTGGTGGTGTTTGTTGATCATATAGGCTGTGGCTTTAAACCGCCCGGATTAAAGTTTTTTCGAGATGTACTTGGTAGCTTTCAGCTCCATCCTCAAGATATTGGACCCAACTCGGTATCCAATATATGCAACTTTCAAGTCTTTTGTGAAGCGTACCTTCAAGAAGAACTAACTGTTGAGCTGTTCCGGGATTTCTTCCATTTAAACCGTCGCACTGAGTTTGTAGACGGACCCAATACGGAACTTGGCGGCGTCTCAATTCAGAAAAGGAAAGAGGTTGAGTTTCCTCATGCCAAACTTCACAGTCACCCAAAATAGTGGAATCAAACTTGGTGCTATTGCAGAGACACCTCTCCTGAAGATGAAAACCCTCTGTCGGGTTATCGTGCTCACCGGCTTGCTAATACTCATCGCTTCCGCAACGACTAAGTGCCTAGGAACGAGCCTCGTATGCACCTCAACTCGCCAAGCTGAGAGCCTTCCTGGCCAACGGTTTAACAGGCGTGCACTTCGTCCGTTGCTGGATATCCTGGAGCATTTTGCTGTTAAGTCACCGCTCCGGCTTAATGTGTGAGTATACTGGTGACGTTCAAGACTCTCAACGTCATATCAATATTGAGCTAACAGATGAAGAAGTCACTGAGTCTGTGAAGAAAATGTTGAACGAACCGGAAGCTGTCTGTAGCAAGACCGGGTTAAGTCCCTTTTACACGCAAAACAAATCGCCCGCTGTAAGTATTGTCTGTGCTTCCGCTTTACACCTGATATTTTTGGACTTTGCAATTTTTGAATACCATCTGCCCATTTTTAAACAGGGTGATGATCCGTTCTGGAAAAAGAAACCTCAAGAGAAAGCGGTGAAGCCTTCTCGTCCTAAAACGAAAGCTGTCAAGAAAACCACGAAGAGAAAAGCGCCTGAACCCATTGGTTTAGAGCTTGATGACGACCCAGACGAACCGGACGCAGAGGTAGAACTTGATTCACTTGGTTCACTTTTCATGCATCTCATTGACAATGATATTTATCAGGAGGACGTTGAGGGCAGCCAAGCTGACGATGCAGAGGTAATTATCCTTTGCTCCGGTTCAGACTCTCTGGCAACACAAAAAATCCGTCAAGCAGTCCGAAAAGTAAGATTTTCTCACCCTCTTGCTCACTTGGATCCAACATTTATTTTGAAGAAGCAGCAGCACGAGGCTCGCCACACAACTCGGCACAACGGTCAAACGGTCACTTCGACCGATTTACCGAATACCTCGGTCCGGAAACGCCAAACTGAGGTCTCACCCACTTCTGACACTTCTTATCCCAAGGCCGGCTATTATCGACAACCTCTTAATCCGCCCGATTCAAATTATCAGGTGACACCTCCTTCATCCTCTGGCGAGTCAACAACAACACAACTCCCTCCCCTTAAGACCGTTGCTGGGTAAGTTTTAACTGAATCTGTTGACGCTTTGTATTTGCATGTTGTTTTCATCCTTGCATCTTTTCCTTTTCAGAGCCAAGGCTAGACCCAGCAAGAAAAGTCGAGTGAATAAACCGTCTGAAGAATTGGTTGTTGAACCGGAGCAAACCACTGAACCGGAAGGTCCTCGTGTAGACACTGTTGTTCATGAACCACCCCCTCCGGATTATGATTTGAATGAGCAAACAGAAGTTGATACCTCTGTGCTAGATGATAAACCGGCCAGTCGAATCTGGGCTGATGACGGAACTTCTAGTCCAGTGAAGATGACTGATACTCCATCAACTCCATAAAAGGCTGTTGGAAATAAAGAAGATGAGGTTATCATTACCGGTATTGGCCACACCCCTCCTGGCCAACCTGTTGTATTGGCGAAACATAGTGCCAAAGAAGAACGTGCTGCCATGGAGAAAGGCAAGTGGAGCACCGATTTATCAAGCTATGCCCACTTCAGTGCTCAAGAACTCCACTCTGGCTTTCTAAGCCGTCTGCACACAAACCGTGATTATGAAGCCGGTTTGGTGAATCTGATGAAGGAGCGCTATGAGGTAATGACATAACTTTTCCTTTCTTAAGTCCAATTGCAAATACCAACTCTAGTAGGCCCCAAGGGCCGGTTTATGATAGTAATCATAAATCGGGACTTTGTAATATCTCAACCCTTGCATACTTATCCTCCATATGTCAGGTGATCCTTTGAAATAAACCGGTACTTTATCGTTGTATTCCTGTAGTTTTCATCTATGTAGTCCCCAAGGGCCGGTTTATCTTTCCAAGGTAAACTGGGTCTTTAATCAATGCTTCAACTGTGAACAGATGTACATTAGCTCCCAAGTGTCAAGGATAATGCGTGCATTGTACTTGGGACTTGCAAAATTTTGATGATAGAGCAAATAGGCATTAGCCCCCAAGTACAAAGTGCATAACTTGTTATACGCTTGGTACTTCAAATATACATATCCCATTGATGATTTATCTTGCCCTTGTAGGCCGAGCTGAGTAAAAGGACGCTCAAACCGCTGACCTTCAGGAGAACATTAAATCTTAGCAAGCAGAGGCTTCCAAGGCTAAGGAAGAACTGACGAATGCTTTAGCAGCCATGGAGAAGCTGAAGGAAACCTTTAATAAAGAGCATGCAGACTGGGAGACAGAGAAGGCCGGTTTAACAAGGAAAGTCGAAGACGCAGAAGCAGCCCTGAAGATGGTGGTGGAAGAACTGACCGGCTTAAAACGGCAGATTAATGCCATGACCTCTGCTGTATTTGGTGAGTATTCTCATATGAAGTTTTTCCAATTCATAATATCTTATCAATAGCCGGTTTACTGATGCTTTACCATGACAGGGACCCGCATCACTCATCTGGGTGCCGACATGTGGATGAATCTTAAAGCGGCCTATACTTTGATAGAATAGCTGTATTCTGGATCCCAGCGAGCCATTTGCACTGCAGCTTATAACAAGCCTCCTCCAACGCTGATAAAAGAAACCATCGAAAAGCTGGCCATGCTACCTGCCCAGTTGGATGAACTGAAGAGATCAGCCGCAAGGTCAGGTGCACTGACTGCGCTAATCCGGGCCAAGGCATGGATTCCAGATCTTGAACCGGCAGATATCAGCAAAGGTTATCCTGGTGTGAAGGAAGACGGTTCAGATTTCAACAATGACAATCTCCAAAGGCTGACAAAGGAAATGTGGCCTATAGCAAGCAAATTGGCGTATGACACAAATCTATCTCACTATCAACCGGTTTACGATGTTGAGGGGAAAAGACAGCCCGCGTCGATTCATAATGTAGAAGATCTTGTTTTGCCAATCCGTAAGCACACTTATGCTCCTGGCATTGATCCTTCCAACCTTATTCATGAAGAAGCCGTTTTTCAAGCCTTAACTAGAATCGATTGGTCAACGATTGATTTCCAGTGACTGGGTAGGGATGAGGAGAATTCACCCGCTCAAGATGACCCTCAATCTTCAAGCCGTCCGGATGAAGAATCTTAATCCGGAAGCCGGTTTAATCATTTTCCAAACTTGTTGAAACAATTATCCGATGAGGGCACTAAACCGCCTTGTAATAGGCTAGTTCAAATACTTATCTGCTTATGCCATCGAGCATACTTGTTTTGCTTGATATTGGTAAATCGCCAGGCTTTTGGGATCTATTATATGCATAATCCACAGTGGCTTTATTTAGCATGTTCTTGCAAAAAATTTGAAAGTGTCCTAGCGGTTTACCGCTGGACGGGTCATGGTGCCCAAACATATATATAAAAACCTGGATGCCGAACCAAGGTTGTCATATGTAGATATAAAATAGATGATACATGTGGTATATCTTGTTTGGCTTACCAACTGTTGTTATAACAAAAGGTGATAACACCAATCTGGAGTGTTGATGACTCCTTGCCTCCTTGTCGGCTCATACCGAAATCTTTCCGGGTGATGGTAAACACCGGTTTATGCATATAATTGTGGTGACCTGTAGCCAAACCAGACCGGAGCAATATTATTGCCAAATTAAAACTGACCATGTACTGACAACTTAGCGTTGAAAGCCATGCCGGGTTGTAATAAACACCGCTTTATCAGAAAATATTCATAAATCCCTTATCAAAAGATGTTTAAAACAGCAAATACAAAAGAAATATGCAAGGCTTTTCATGGGCTGCTAGGCCCTAAATCGAGGCTTTTCATGGGCTGCCAGGCCGCCGAGTTAAACCATTTTTCAAAGCCTTTTAAGATGGGCCTCAATCTTTAACCAATCATCGTTTTAACTTTGACAAGTTCAGGGTCTATGAGATTGACTTGTCAGACGTTCGATGGGTCATACCAGGTTTACCTGGACGGAGTGGCTTACTTAAAGAGGCAGGATAACCCGGGGTTTTAGGTGAATACACCTGGCTTCCAAGCCTGGCTTGATAGCCTATTACAAGGGTGCAAGCTTGTTCTTCTTTGAGAAGCAAGGAGCCCCCAAGTAATATTTGAGCTATGCTCAGTAGTTACCTATGTTTGAGTTGTGCTTTATGCAACATACTCTCTTTGGTTCCACATAATTTCCTTTTGGCTTTAAGCCTATCAAAAGGTGTAGCTATGGTGTAAATACAACCAAGCCCCCTAGTGATTTCCCTTTTTGGTCTTAAGCCAATCAAGAGGTGTAGCTATGGTTCGAATATGACCAAGCCCCCTAGTGATTTCCTTTATATCTGTGTGGCTTTATAGGCCGGGTTAATAGAACTCCGCTTTGTCAGTAGAAGCCCCCATGTAACCACACATGATGTAAAAAAAAAGAACAGAGACCCCGCTTTAGCTGAGGCTCCGGTTTATTATATAATATATACATTGTCATAAGTACGTACATAAGAAGAGCCTGTGGCTCAAGTATAGTAAGGCCGAAGAAGAGCTATATTTCATGGCCGCCGGGTCTCCTCCTCCGATTTGTGTGAGTCTTTGTGCTCTCGAACATCGATAAGGTAGTATGACCCGTTGTGCAGGTTTTTGCTGACCACAAAAGGTCCTTCCCAAGGTGGGTATAACTTGTGCATGTCAGTCTGATCCTGGATGAGCCGGAGCACCAGATCGCCCTCTTGAAAAGTTATGGTCTTAACCCGTCGGCTGTGATAACGTCGGAGATCTTGTTGATAAATCGCCAACCGCGCCGCTACGAGATCACACTCCTGATCTAACAAGTCCAGTGAGTCCTGTCGTGCCTTCTCATTTTTAGCTTCAACATAAGCCGCCACACGGGGCGAGTCATGACGGATGTCACTAGGGAGAACCGCCTCTGCTCCGTAAACCATGAAGAAAGGCGTGTAATCCGTAGATCTGTTTGGTGTGGTGTTGATACTCCATAATACGGAAGGTAACTCCTCCACCCAACAACCCGACGTCCTCTTTAAAGGAACCATAAGCCGGGGTTTAATACCTCTCTAAATTTCTTGATTTGCCCGCTCTGCTTGAACATTAGACTGGGGGTGAGCTACTGATGCTACATCAAGCCGGATGTGCTCACGTTAACCAAATTCCTCCATAGCACCCTTGGACATATTAGTATCGTTATCAGTTATAATGCTATGTGGAAAACCGAACCGGAATATCACCTTTTTGATGAATTGGACCACCGTGGCTGCATCACACTTACTGACTGGCTCTGCCTCTACCCATTTGGTAAACTTGTCAACCGCCACCAACAAGTGGGTCTTTTTGTCCTTGGACCTCTTAAAGGGTCCAACCATATCTAGCCCCCAAGTTGCAAACGGCCAAGTGATAGGAATCATTCTCAACTCTTGAGCCGGAACATGAGCGCGGCGTGCAAATTTCTGACAACCGTCACACCTTTTTACTAAATCCTCAGCATCAGCATGAACCGTCAACCAATAGAAGCCATGACGAAAAGCCTTAGCCACCAAGGATTTTGAACCGGCATGCTGACCACAATCTTCTTCGTGGATTTCTCGCAAAATCTCACAACCCTCTTGAGGAGACACTCAATGCTTAATTGCTCCTGTGACGCTGTAATGATGTAGCTCCCCGTTGATAATGGTCATTGACTTGGATCACTGGATTATCTGCCGGGCCAAGGTTTCATCATCCGGTAACTCGCCCCGGTTCATGTAAGCCTGGTACAGGACTGTCCAATCTGGTATAACATGCAAAGCCGCCACCAACTGGGACTCCGGGTCAGGAATAGCCAACTCCTCCTCTATGGGTATCTTGACCGATGGATTATGAAGTATGTCGAGGAAGACATTAGGTGGCACCGGTTTACGCTGAGAGCCTAGATGACTTAAAGCGTCCGCCGCTTCATTATTTCGCCAGTCTATATGGTCAACTTGATAACCCTTGAAATGACCAGCCACTATGTCCACCTTTCGTCGATATGCAGCCATGAGCGGATCCTTAGAATCCCAGGTGCCAGATACGTGCTGAGCCACCAGGTCCGAGTCACCGAAGCACTTAACCCGGCTTAAGTTCATCTCCTTAGCCATGCTCAGACCATGGAGTAAGGCCTCATACTCAGCTGCATTGTTAGTGCAAGGGAACATTAAGCGGAGAACATAACAAAACTTGTCACCTCGTGGGGAAGTTAATATGACTCCAGCCCCTGATCCCTCCAACTGTCTAGACCCATCAAAGTGAACGGTCCAATATGTGTTATCTCGCTTTTCCTCCGGTGCCTGCAACTCTGTCCAATCATTGATGAAGTCCACAAGTGCTTGGGATTTGATTGCTGTGCGAGGCGTGTATTTTATCCCATGAGGTCCAAGCTCAATAGCCCATTTGGCAATCCGGCCAGTTGCTTCTCTGTTTTGAATGATATCTCCCAGAGGGGCTGAACTGACCACTGTGATAGGATGACCCTGAAAATAATGCTCGAGCTTTCGGCTTGCCAAGAAAACCCCATACACCAGCTTCTGCCAATGCGGTACCTCTGCTTTGACTCGATAAGCACCTCACTGATATAATAAACCAGCCGTTGAACCGGATACTCCTTTCCAGCCTCCTTGCACTCCACAAAAATAGCCACACTAATATCCCGGGCATTAGCAGCCACATATAGCAATAACGGCTCTTTATCGACCGGAGCCGCAAGGACTGGCGATTCAGCTAACCGTCTCTTCAAATCCTCAAACGCTTTATCAGCCGCGTCGCTCTAGACAAAGTCATCCGTTTTTCTTTAGCATCTGATATAAAGGGATAGCCTTCTCCCCAAGACGACTGATAAAACGGCTCAAAGCCGCAATCCAGCCTGCTAAACGTTGAACATCATTGATACATGCCGGTTTAGCCAGAGAGGTGATAGCTGTGATCTTCTCTGGATTAGCCTCAATGCCCCTGTTGGACACCAAAAAACCCAAGAGCTTGCCTGCCGGAACATCAAAGACACATTTGGCCGGATTAAGCATCATCTTACCCGGAGGTTATCAAAGGTTTCCTTCAAGTCATCTATCAATGTTTCCTCCTTCCTAGATTTCACCACAATGTCATCCACATAAGCATGAACATTGCCCCCAATCTATTTATGAAGACAATTCTAAACACAACGCTGATAAGTCGCCTGTGCACTCTTGAGCCCAAAAGGCATGGATACATAGCAGAAGGCTCCAAAGGGAGTTATGAAGGCTGTCTTCTCCTGGTTCTTAACTGCCATTTTGATCCGATGATAACCAGAATAAGCATCCAGGAAACACAAACGGTCACAACCCGCCATAGCATCAATAATCTGATCAATGCGTGGGAGAGCAAAGGGATCAGCTGGACAGGCCTTGTTCAAGTCTGTGTAATCCACACACATACGCCAAGTGACGTTTTTCTTAAGTACCAGCACCGGATTAGCTAGCCACTCAGGGTGAAAAACCTCCACGATAAACCCTGCTGCCAAAAGCCGGGCTACCTCCTCACCAATAGCCTTACGCCTCTCTTCGTTGAAGCGGGGGAGAAACTGCCTGACCGGTTTAAACTTAGAATCTATGTTAAGGGTGTGCTCAGCAAGTTCCCTCGGCACACCTGGCATGTCAGAAGGCTTCCATGCAAAGATGTCCTGGTTCTCACGGATGAACTCGATGAGCGCGCTTTCCTATTTGGGATCCAGGTTAGCGCTAATGTTGAACTGCTGAGATGAATCGCCAGGAACAAAATCAACCGTTTTAGTGTCTGCAACCGATTTAAATTTTAGCGCCAAATCATGCTCTATAGTTGGCTTCTTCAGAGAAGTCATATCTGCCGGATCAACATTGTCCTTATAAAACTTCAGCTCCTCTGTGGCACAAACCGACTCAGCATAAGCCGCATCACCCTCTTCACATTCTAAAGCAATCTTCCTGCTCCCATGTACTGTGATGGTCCCCTTATGACCCGGCATCTTAAGCTGTTCGTAAAAAACAGGGCATGATACAAACTCTTGATTTTCACCACCTCAAAAGTCAACGTTTCTGACCTTGAATCATGATCATCTTCAAAATGCCACCTCTAGGGCTATCTTGCCCACTGGATACGCTGATTTACCATGCACCACACCATGAAAAACGGTGTTCGATGGTTTAAGACTCTTATGTGTCAATCCCATATGGCGGAAGGTATCATAGTAAAGGATATTGATACTGCTCCCCCCATCCATAAGCACCTTGGTGAACTTATACCCCCCAACTTGAGGTGCCACCACTAAGGCCAGATGACCCGGATTATCAACCCGGGGGGGGGGGTGTGATCCTCTCGACTCCATAAAATTGGTTGTTCAGACCAGCGCAAATACTGAGGCACTGCCGGTTCAACAGAGTTCATGACCCTTTTGTGAAGCTTCTGATCACGCTTACACAAGCTAGTAGTGAAGACATGATACTGCCCACTATTCAACTGCTTCGGATTGCTCTGATAACCCGACTGCTGCTGCTGCTAATTCCCCTGATGGTTATAACCTCCTTGATTGCCATGTCCGGTCTGATGGCCTTGGAATCCTGAACCGGAGCTGCCGCCTCCGTAACCCGGCCCATGAAAACCGCCTCCTGAACCGCCAGGCGGGCCATTGTCGTATTGGAACATATTGGAATTTCTGAACTCTCGCATGATGAAGCAATCCTTCCAAAGATGCGAAGCTGGCTTCTCCTTCGATCCATGCTTTGGACAAGGTTGATTAAACAGGAGCTCCAGATTAGGGCCTGACCCTCCGCCCCTCTGGGGCGGTTTGCCCTTACGACGCTGACCGTTATCCTGAGCATTGGTGTTAGCCACAAAGTCCAAACTATTGTCTGCCTTGCGCTTACCATTGTTCCCATGACCTGCCGGATTGTGCTGCTGCCCCTTGGCATTGCCGTTCTTTTTCCCCTTCCCCGTTTTGTCATCCTTAGACTCAGGGTCTTTGGTACTATCTGAATCGGCATATTTCACCAAAGCAGCCATAAGGGTTGACATGTCATTGCAGTGACGTTTGAGCCTCCCTAACTTCAGTTTTAATGGCATAAACCGGCAATTGCCCTCCAACGTCAAAACCATTGTATCCACATTGATGCAGTCTGATGAATGCAGAATAGCTGAGACTCGCTTCACCCAATAGGTTGTAGACTCCCCATCCTCTTGAACACAAGCGGCCAGGTCCACAATCGACATAGGCTGCTTACATGTATCCTTAAAATTCTGGATAAACCAGTTTTTTAACTCAGCCCATGACCCAACAGAGTTAGCCGGTAAGCTCTTTAACCAAGTACGAGCTGTCCCCTCCAACATCTTGGTGAAATACTTAGCACACACCGCTTCATCCACATCCAGCATCTCCATCGCCATCTCATAACTCTCAACCCATGACTCAGGGGGTAAATAGGCAGTGTAATTGGGCACCTTACGAGGGCCTTTAAAATCCTTGGGTAGTCGCACGTTACGCAAAGCGGGGGTGAGACATGGCACCCCTAAAGAACTGAAGATCACACCTGGCTCCACTGAAGCGGTAGGACGAACTGGAGTAAGCTGACAAGCCGCATGCTGTGCCGCTAACTCAGCTTCTCGACGTGCACGACCATGATCCACCACATCCTGCGCATTAGCACCACCACCCGCCGGGTTATGCCCTCGCGGCGAGTTACAGTGACGTGCACTACTTGACACGACCGGTTCATCAATGTGCCTGCTGTAGCTCCGACTTGGACGGGGGGGTGGAGTGAATCCTCTCGTGACTATGCGAATAAGCCTGCTACTGGGTTAAAGCTGTCTGAAGGAGCTCTCTGGCCCGTCGTGTCTCAATCACCACCAGTGACTCGCCATCGATTGGGAGAGCTGCCAATCGTGAAGCGGCGGCTACTATGTTATCCAACGGGTTGGAGTAATGCCCCGGGGGCGTCGGAATGTGCTGTGACAAAATATTGTTCTGACAAGGCGGGTCCATCGTGCGTGGCTCAACCGGCACTCCCGTTACTGGTGCCTCAGTTCGGTTTACCACCAGCTGGTTACTGGTTCCTGCTCCCGGCGTGTTGAAGAGATTTCTTGGCTCATAACCCGGCGGGAGGTGCGACCGGTATCTCCTCCTCATGACATCATCTGAGGCACTTTGATCCAGCCTAAGCCGGTAGGCCTGAGCTTCTATCTCGGTCCGTTGTGTAGCCATCCTGGCGTTCTCTGCTGCCAGGTCCGCTTTAGCCTGAGTTATCTGATCTTTCACCTTTGCAATCTCCGCGTTGTGCTGATCTTGGTTTGCTGCATCCACTTCTGCTGCCAGCAATGTTGCTAAAGCGTCGAACAAATCAGACAAAACCTGAGCCGGAGGTGGCGCAGAGCCCCCTGCTCCCGCTGGCGCTGCAGTTGCTGAACCGGAGATCATTGCCGCGACGGTGGAAGAGTGTTGCGCTGGTTGTGTACCGGCCATGAAGACCGCAACCTGGCTTGGCAGATCGAGGGGTCCCGGAATACTGTTGCCATCGGAACCTCCACTAATTCGGCCGTCCTGCAGCTGATACAACGACTCGGTCTCTCCGGTTGAAGAATCATCATCAGAACAGACAACGGTTTCTCCATCAGATGCCGGTCCATCCTCATATTACGCTCCATGGATGACACGTACGAAAACATGCCTTGCTGCGGGCTGAACCTGGGCCGGGCTTGCACGCTAAGCCATCTCGATGATGTCGGTGCAGGTGTCCGGCTCATGGCCCAGTTCGCCGATCTTGCCGATGAAGACGTGAATCCCACCAAAGGGGACCCGGTACCCATATTCAATTGAACCGGCCTCGGGACCCCATCCTGCATCGTCAATGTAGAGCTTGCCGCAACGACTTTTAGTCATCCGGCCCACCGCGTATCCCTTGAGCCCTTCGAAGCTGCCCTTCAAGAACTCGAAACCATCGTGCGATAGCCCCACGGTGGGCACCAATTGTCATGGTTTTGTCACGATAGATGTCCTCGTGAAAGGACTTAGTCGTGGAGCCGTCGCTATGGGTTAGCTTAAAGGGGTTAAACCGGACAAGGGACACGAGAGTTTTATACTAGTCCGGCCCCTTACGATGAAGGTAAAAGCCTACGTCTAGTTGTGATGGAATTGCTGGGGTTTCGATGACCAGGGAGCGAATCCGCTTTACCTGGCTCTCGAGTTGTTGTTGTGAGTTGTCCCTAAACCGCCGCCGGGCCGTCCCTTTATATACATAGGTCGACGCCCGTTGGTTTACAGAGTCCCGAGGCCGGATCATTAACGTATCCAACTCGGTCTCTATCCTTCCTATCTTACAATGCAAGTTACATGTGAAAGTCGGTTTACATCTACAGGCCTTAACCCACCTTTGGGCCTAGGGCCTTCATAAAGCGCCACCATCCTCACGTCTTCATGGGCTTCTAATCTTCATGGAGTTAACCCGGCTACTCCTGGTCGGTTTACATCTAATGGTAATATCCCCAACAGCCTGGGGACTGCGGCAGCCGCACCCGGCCCGGGGACTGCAGTAGTCGGCCCGGGTACTTCATCGACTCAGCAAGCGGCAGCCGACTCCAGCCTGCCGACTCCCGGCCTAACCGTCCTCGTGCAAGTTGCAGTTCTGGTAGTCAAAGAAGTAGCAGCACCTTCATGGGCACAACCCATCCTCAACTTTCTGGTGAACAAAGAGCTACCGACTGATGAGATCTCGGCCCGGCAAGTCCAACGCCGGGCAGCAGCATTCATCATTGTCAACAGAGAACTTGTGAGGCGCAGTGTCACATGTGTGTACCAGCGCTGCGTGGAGCCAGAGCAAGGTCAGGCAATCCTCAAAGATATCTACCAAGGCAAGTGTGGCTACCACGCGGCTTCAAGTGCTCTTGTTGCCAAAGCTTTCCGCCAAGGGTTTTCCTGGCCGACTGCCCTAGAATACGCCAAAGGCTTGGTCCAGAAATGCAAAGGGTGCCAGAAGTTCTGCTCTAAGCCACATCAGCCGGCTTCTGCACTCAAGACCATCCCCATTGCCTGGCCCTTCGCTGTCTAGGGGCTGGATATGGTGGGACCAGTCAAGATAGCACGCGGCGGCATGACTCATCTGCTTGTCGTGGTGGACAAGTTCACCAAGTGGATAGAAGCAAAACCAATCAAGAAGTTGAATGGTCTGACTGCTGTGACTTTCATCACCGACATCACCATCCGGTATGGCATACCACACAGCATCATCACCGACAATGGCACAAACTTTGCCAAAGGCGCCTTGGCTCGTTTCTGCGTGACACAGGGCATTCGACTGGACTTAGGGTCCATTGCCCATTCGCAGTCAAATGGCCAAGTGGAGCGAGCAAACGGCCTCATTTTGTCAGGCATAAAGCCCCGACTGGTCGAGCCTCTGGAGCGTTCGGCTGACTGTTGGCTCTACGAGCTGTCGTCCGTCCTCTGGAGCCTATGCACAACTCTAAACAAGTCAACCGGCTTCACGCCCTTCTTCCTCGTCTACGGTGCCGAAGCCGCCATCCCGACGGACATAGAATTTGACTCCCCTCGAGTCACCATGTACACCGAAGAGGAGGCAAAAGAAGCATGAGAAGACGGTGTCGATCTACTGGAAGAGGGCCGGCTACTGGCACTCAGCTGGTCCACCATCTACCAACAGAGTCTACGCCGATACTACAACCGGAAGGTCAAGCCAAGATCCTTCCAAGAGGGAGACCTTGTGCTCCGGCTGATCCAGCGAACAGCCGGCCAGCACAAGCTCTCGGCACCTTGAGAAGGCCCCTTCATCATATGCAAGGTGTTGGGCAACGACTCCTACTAACTAATCGATGCTCAGAAGCCTCGAGCATGCAAAAGAGACGACTCCGGCAAAGAGACGGAATGACCATGGAATGCAAACCACCTCCGAAGGTTTTACAGTTGATGCAGTATGTACCAAGCCAACTTTTGTATTAAGTATGAAGACTCTGGGTCCCCCGAGAAGAGCTCGGGGACTGCCTTCCTTTATCTATATGATAAATATTATGCCTATGAATGTGTTAGTCCGCCTAGCACCGGGTTCGACCAGTCGACTCGGGGGCTCGCCGCCTTGTACTATGTAATGCCTCCAGCAGCCAGACAAGTAATGTGTTGGCACTTAAGCCTTCTCCTGCCAAAGCCTTAGCTCGTAGAGCGGCTGTCCGGCGGGCAGGAGTCAAAGGCAGAAAGGGTGCCCACATGAAAAATGTCTAAGGACCCAAAAGCGTGTGCATAGTTCAAGCCGGCTTCCCGCCTCGCCGACCGGCTTCTACTTAAATTGCTAAACGCTCTAGTCGGCTAAGTACTTGCCTTCCCGAAAGTGGCTAAGTACTTGACCCAGCCATAGTCTGCAGAGTGGCTGTTCGGCTGGTAAGACGGCAACTGATGGAGGGCGGCAAAGGAAAAAGGCCAAGGAGCAGAAAGCAAGAAGAGATAGAACTTGGCAAAAATGTTTACATAACAAAAGTCCCTTGGCCAACATTCAACAAAAGATTGAAATACACCCCGCGGGTGGAATTGTGCGAAGCTATCAAAGTTTGTTGAGACTGGCAGCCTAGGGAGTAGCAGACGGGTTCGACAGAACGGTGGAGTCGGTGGTGCCGGTTGGTGGAGTGGCCGGCTGGTTGGTCTCCGCCTGGTCACCATCAGCGGCAGTCGGCTTGCTCGGGGCACGGTCGAGCTGAGGCTGGCCGTCCGCTCCAACCTCTGGTGCTTCCTCTTCACCTTCCTCGTCCTCCTCATCTTCTCCCTCGTTGCTGGAGTCGATCACTTTGGCCGAGTCCTTGCCATCCTCCGGGTTCAGCCCAAACCACTCTGGTGGCACCTCGGCACCATTCTCAGCCAACTCCGGGACGAAGACGTTGGTGTTGGTGTACTCGGCGATCGCCGCCGCCCGCTTGATGAGATCACGCTCCACCGCCACCAGCTCCTCCTGGGCCTCCTGTCGAAACATGGTCAACTGGGCTAGATTCAGCCCAGGGTACCACGCCTTGATGAACTCCAAGGCCCGGCGTGCTCCAGCCCGGTCCGAGGAGCCCTTCCAGGCCTCAAGATAGCCGGCGCCACTTCCAGCCAGTCGGCAGTCCTACTGGGAGTGCGCAGAGCCGGCCTGTCTGGCCACATGGCGGAGATCGTCTCGGCCCCGACACGCTGAAGACGACGCAGCATTCGATGAGCCGGCCAAAGGTGGGCCTGGATGCCGAGGAGATGCTCACTAAGGGACCGGGGGCATCGGCAGCAATCTGTGCTCCTTCCGCCCTCCATTCCTCGTGATAGGCCTCAATAGCCTGGTTGGCGACGCTGGAGTGGCCAGGGAAGAAGTCTGCACGAGCAAAAAGCAAGTAAGGCAGAAGCCAAAAGCTAGAAGCTGGCTTGGTCAGCAGCCGGCAGCTTAAAGAATGAAAAAGGAAGAAGTTTACCATCAACCATGTCTTCGATCTCACCAAAGCCCGCAGTCAGCATTGCCTCCTTATCAGTCCAGGCGGAGCGTTCGATCCCGAACTCAGCAAGGAGACTGGACTCCTTCGCCTCTGCCTCTTTCCGAGCCGTCTTGAGAAGCTCCGCCTGCTCTGCCAGTTGCGTGGCCAGCCGGTCACGCTCTTCGGCCAGCTTGCTGCACTCCACCTCCTTGGTGCGTAAGGCGGTGTCGGTCTGCTGCAGGGCAGTGTTGGCCTCTCCAAGAAGGGAGAAAGAAAAAGGTGTCAGCAATCAACAAAGAAGAAGAGCAGTTGCCGGGGAGATCCAGCCTGACTGCTCAGCAGTCAGCCTGAATCTCGGGGACTATAGCCCGCGGGTGCGCCAGCGCGCCCCCACAGAGAAAGAAAACAAGGACTTACTCCGGCTCTCCGACAAGTTGACGGCCCATCGGTCCAGCTCTCGGACGTTAGAATTGAAGGCGACAACGTGGAGGTTGTGATAGTCCTATAATGAAGATACCAGATGAATTAGTAATCAGAGCTCGCCAATTGAAGTTTCACGCCGCCTGCTCGACAGCCGGCCGAAAACTCTGGGACTACACCCAGTGGGTGCGCTGGCGCGCCCCCACAGAGAAGTATAATAAATACAAGAATCGAAGATGAAGAAACATACCCGGATGGCTGCTCGCGACTCCAGGAACGCCTGGTTGCACTGCTTCAGGGTGTCGGCTTCGGCTCGAAGTTTGCCTTGGACGTCCAGGGTCACCTGGTTCAAAGGGCCCGTCCCGCCTCCCCGCACCCAATTGGCGGGCGCGGCACTGGTCGTCTCGGCGTGCGGGATTGAAGAGCTCGCGGCACCGACTTCCAGCGGGCGCAGCGCCGCAGCCGCCTTTGCAAACCGGCGGCGCGATGGGGTGTAGACCTCGGGAGTTTGGGCCTTCACCATCTCGCTTTCGGCTGGTGGCGCTAGCGGGTCAGCCGTCTGCTTGTCGCGCGCTCCCTCAGACGGTGGTGGTGGGGGCATGACGACGTCGCCGCCTTCCCTCTCCATGAACGGGTGATCATCGCTGGCACCCCCAGTCGGCGCCACAAACTCTGGTGATGGCGGCACGGAGTTCAGGGGGATGACGAATAGCGGCTCCTGGCGGTGTGCCGCTTCGTCAAGCCGCTTCTTCATGGCGGCATCGGCCTCGGCCTCCGCCAGCTTCTTCAGCGCGGCGGCCTCCGCCTTGTCTGCCTCCGCCTTCTCCAGGCGGGCGGCCTCCTGCTCCTCACGCACCTCGAGTGCGTTTCGTTCCTGCGCCTCCCGGAGGTCGGCCACACGATCAATTCGCTGGCTGGTGGTGGAGGCCTCCATCGACCCGATAATGGAGGCGTCAGCCGACTTCTCAAGTGAGAGTGAAGCCCTAAGTCAGGAAGACAAGGAGAGGAAGCTCAGATAGAATCAACAAGAAAGGAAGGCACGAGAAAAAAAAATACTTACGCCGACACCATGGGAGGCGCCTTCGGGAGTTTCTGAAATTTTGCCGCCTTTGCGGCGGCTTCCTTTCGCCTGGTCGCAGCGGTCGGGTTCTTGGCCTTCTTCAGCACGCTGCCGAACAAAGCGGCGCCCTGTTTATGCTTTCGCGTACCGCCTCGGGCGGTCGGCTTGGTGGAGGGGCCTGCGTCCGCCTTGCCGGTGCCTCGTGAAAGACGCGACTCCTCCTCCTCCTCCTCGAAGTCGTCCGGCCACGACTCGACGCCGACCCCCTCTTCAGAGCCGCCTGCTCCGTAGACGCCGCCTGTGGCGTCATCTTCCAAGGCGGCCGTCCCCAAGTCGGGGTCGTCCACGTCGCTCACAGCTCGGTCCGGTAAGTAGGGGCCGCTCGCCCCCACGATGGCGGCCGTCGCCTCGGACATGTAGATCTGTTTCAAAAGTAAGAGGCCGACTGGTCGATACAACAAGACGAAATCAAGATAAAGCACAGAAGAGGGAAAATGTTGAGTATCTTAGGGAAGGCGGCGGGTTCGCACAGGAGTACGGCTGCTTGCCGAACTGCCAAGACCCCTCCAGCTTGAGGTCAGAGATCTCGTTCACCAAGTTTGCCACCTCGGCAGCCAGCATCTCCTTGGTACTCAGTCGGCACGAGTCGCGGTGCCTACTCATCCGACTGATCAAGTGAGGCCTGCCTTTGAGCGGGAGAACCCGACGCACGACAAAGGCGACCAGCAAGTCGAACGCTTTGAGGCCTTCGGCTTCGGTCAGCACCCGGAGTCGGTTGATGGCGGCGGCGCCGTCTGCTGACACCGGCTTCGGCTTGTAGCCCCAGTTGGCCCGAGGCTCAGCCGGTGGGCCGGCTTCGTAGTCCGGCAGGTTGATGAACTCGACAGCCGGGTCGACGTTCTCCACGTAGAAGTAAGACTGCTGCCACATCTTGACCGACTGTGGCAGATTGATGGCGGGGAAGACATTCTGCAGCGACGCCTGGCGCACTGCGAGGAAGGCACCACACTGGGCCGCCTTCTCCTTGGTGGAGGTGCCCAGTTTGGTGTAAAAGAGCGCCCCCACAACTCGATGGTGGGGAGGATGCCGAGGTAGCCTTCGCACATCGTGATGAAGGCGGACAGAAGCATCACGGTGTTGGGTGTGATGTGATGAGGTTGGAGATGGTAGAACTCGAGGAACGAGCGGAGGAAGGCGCTCGCCGGCAGGCCAAAGCCGTGGATGAAGTGCGACGGAAGATGAACCGCTCGCCCTCCCCCGACGTCGGCGAAATCTCCCCCTCAGGAGGCACGCGCGGCTTCATGTAGCCCGCGCCGGGAAGGCGCCGCGTGTTGCAGAGGAAGGCAGTGTGGTCGTCGTTGACGTTCAACCCGTCCCAATCTCCTCCCTGCTCACGCGCCATGAAGAGCTCAACGGGGAAAATGGCGCGGCAGGGGAGCTGAGGATCGAAGCGGGGCCAAGAGTGCTCGGGGTGGAAGAGCTCGATGGAAACGAGCGGCGGCAGCTCTCCGGCGGAGCTCGGGGGCGCTACGGCGAGAGGAGGAAGAAGGAGACGAGAATGGGGCAGGAGGGCGCGCGTGCTCCGCCGCTTCCCCTCCTCCCCCTACTTATAGCCGACGGGCTATGAAGCTGAGCAGGCGGGCACGGGATCGTGGGATTAACTGTGCCCACGACCCCACGTCCCCACGTTCATCGCGCGAGTTACCGCGCGTGGTAACTCCGCGGAGAAGCTCAACCGGCTGCCTCGACTGCGGCGGATCCGCTCGCGTGCCGAGTCCCGATAGTGGCGGGCCCAGGCTACTGTCGCGTCCCATTGCATGCGTAGGCTGGCAGGCTGGCCCGGTTGGTTGATGCCAAGTGGCATGCCCACAATGGGTGGCGGGCCTGGAGGCTTCGCTGGTACGCCACTTGGTTCCCGCCGTTGCGTTCGAAGTTTTTGGACGAGTCCGTCTAGCTGTGGCCGACTCCCTCCACGCGGCACGCTAGGCGTCGGATGAAGATTCAGACCAGAGTACTCGGAGAAGGAAACTGTTGAGGCTTCTCGACTTATCAGCTATGACGCCTCACCAGCTTCAAGGACTACTGTCGGAGTATTGGGCCATGGGTAGCCTAACACGAGTCCCTGAGCCTTTCAAGACATCGGGGTTGGCTGCGCCCCTCAAGACATCAAGAAGAAGTGCCGCCTTCTGGTGGCCGGCTGTCCGAAGCGGCCGGCTGCCAGAAGGTGGCTCCAAGACGGGCCGACTTCTTGCAGGCAGCCTCCAGAGAGGCTGGCTCCTAGCAGGCGGCCCCCGGCACCCTCAGAGTCTGCGCTCCCATTAAGAAGACGAGACAGGGTAAGGCTACAGTGTAGCCCATCACCCACATATCCAGGGCCGGACGTGGCCACAATGCTCCGTACAAGCGGAGATCTCTGCCTGTACGTGGCACTGTTGCCACTCCATCCCTGACGTCCATGCTGGCAGGCAGAGCCCTGTTCACATGACGACCTATCGGTACGACCTGCAGGCGGCGGGCACTACTGGGCAGCGAGAGCCTGGAAGACGGCGGGAGCCTGACCAGTCGGACCTGAGGGGGGCCGGCTCCCAGCAGGCAACCCGTTTCTTCCTCGGGGCCTGTGCACCATTAACCAGATGAGACAGGAAGTGGTTACAGTCATCTCCCACCAGTCGGCGGGACTGTAGCCACGCTATCCTGACCAGGAGCGCGTCATTAGAATTATGCCTACAGTAACCAGCAGCCGGCAAGACCCGCAAGCGGCGGGAGCGGCCTGTCGGCTCCATACCAGACCAGTCGGCGGGGCCCACCAGGTGGCGGGCCCTAGTAGCCGGCGGAGAAGCCGGCGACCAGAGACACTGATAGCCGGGTCCTACACCCAGCCAGATTACTATTGTACCCCTGGGGTTTAGGCCTATATAAACCCCCCAGGACACCCATGCAAAGGGTTCCCATCCTGTTAGAACTAGACTCATACCTAGAGGAAGGAGAGAGCGTGCCTGCCTTCTTCTACCTCTAGCATACAGCTCGAGGAGCACCATTTGTACTCACTAGTGCCTTAGTGATCATGCAGAGACCCCGCAGAGCAGGACTAGGGGTGTTATCTCCTAGGAGAGCCCCGAACCTGGGTAAAGTGCGCCGGTGTTTGTGTCTACGCCTCATCCCGCTTCTAGGCACCGGCGACGTTCTACTTGCTCCCACCATGATAAGCCATCCATTGGCATATGTCGCACCCAACCCTCGACACTATCTGTAACCAGCAAGACATGCGCTTCGTCAGATAGCATTGTCTGCTATAAAGACCTTGTTTCCACTCCAGATTTTTCCATGACCGCACCGAATGGCTGATGCACAGGAAGAGTAATTGAATGTACTAAAATTGTTAACAAATTTAACACGTAATAAAAAATGATGTCATGATATAATTCACATATAATATGACTGGCTAACCAGGGTGGCATTGCAAAATTCACATATATGATGCCTGGCTAAACAAGATGGCATTGCATGATTCACATATACAATAAAGAAACTAAAAGATGGCATTGACACAAAGCATGTCTAAACTAAGCAGATGACGTGTTTGATGTATACAGTAAGCAATGCGAGGCACCATATGCATGATATTACCAACATCAGCATGCCAAGTTAGAGCGAAGACCTCATGGGGTAAATAGGAGTGGTCTTCTGCTTCTGAATCCCCCTCAGAACAGTTATCTTCCTCTTGATTACGATCCGTAATGGGTGGAGGGGGGCTGCCTTTGCACCCACCATGGAGCGACGTCTGCATGAAATTTTATTGCCACACAAGGCTCGTCTCTTTTGCTCTACATGTTCAGTTCCATTGTGTACAATAACTGACATGCATAGGAATAAAACATAGTGATATTATGTAAGGAGTGCATGCACAAATCCAGAGTGATGGTAGCAAACTATGGATAGACCCAAAACCAATGATAGCAGACAAAAAATAGCTTTAGTTAAAAATACAGATAATGGCTTCTTTAATATTTGTTTGCACCCAACATGAAACTCATAGTAGACACCCGAGATTAACCAGATAGTAGACAGATAGTACTGATTGCTCCCCAATATGTACCCCACAACCATTTAAAAACTCAAGTTTCAGCATAAGTTTGGACCTGACTCGGAGTCTAATAGGTGAACACAACGATAAAGTAGCATGTCATCATATTAAGCGATGCATAACGTAAGCAGACACGGAAGAGTGCGACCTCTCTTGCGGACCCGTGTAGTCCTCAAGGTCATCTGCTCAGTTGATGATGGTAATGTAGTTGTCGTGGCTGCCGGTGGCGGGGTAGAAGATCTGAGGCGGTGAAAGACAGTCTGGAGAGAGGATCCCTGCTGTGGCGAACCCTTCCGTCGTTGGAGCAGCTGAGCTGGGGTGGAACACAGCACCGCAGGAGCAGGACAAACCACACAAGGTTTTCTTTGACACATATCTGTAATAGAAGTAATTGTGTAAGGGCTTGTTTGAATTTGAGGATTCTAACAATGCAGGGATAGGAAATAGATAGGAATAGGATAGTAATGCACGTGCAAATAGAGAATTTAAAAACACAAGATTTCTTTCAATCTGAGTGTTTGGTTCACAAGAATTGGAATATCACATGATGCAAAGAAGCATGGTGAGATTAAGTCAAACCACAAGAAAATGTACGGTTATAATGCTACTATCTCTTAGTCTTGTGCTTCATGAATATGAATTTGAAAAGGATGACAAGTGGAAATTAAAATTCCTACGGTTTTTCTTTCAAGGAGACACTAAAGGAGCAAATCCTACAGTTTTCCTTTGCTCCATTCCTTTGCACCAAATTCATGAAAAGTAGTACCATACGAAACTTCCCAATTCCTATGTTTTTCATTCACTTTTCCTTTCAAGCACCGGTGATTCTAGTAGGCAGGCTTGAGCAAGGAAAAGCCTACACTAAAAAAACTGTTTTTGTGCTACTTCTATTACTTTGGACCCAGGCCACTGCCTACTGGCTCAACTCCCAGGGCCATCGTCAAATGCACAGCTCAAACGCGCAGAGATAAATAATGATGGCGTTCAAGAGAGTCCATCATGGATAGCTAAGTTGCATGGTACCTCAATGCTTGTCATATAGTAGGATAAAATAATTGTATTTCCCGTTACTTCGTGTGCTAAGTGGACAATATATATAACATGTAGAGTAAAAAAGATATGCAACAAGTGTACAACCTCTTTGGCGAAGCCATGTCGATCTCAGCATGATTGGGTTGGCCGGTGAGGATGCTCCGGCTAACTTGCCTGTCGGAGGAGGGGAAGAAGATCTTAGGAGTCTGGAGATGGAGCCCGAGGTACTGCTCCGTTGTGATGGAGGGTTTCATTGTTGGAGCAGCTCCGGTGAGTTGTACGACGCCGAGGCTGAAGCAGGAAAGGGAGACAACGTTAACCTGAGTGGAATTCTAATAGCATCTCCAATAGATGACGTAAAATACATAACCACAAAGTGCTAGATGTAAAATACATCAGCCGCTCATCTCTGAACTTAACTGTCGAAACTGAATTTAACTGCCGAAACTGAACTTGACTGTCGAAACTGAATTTTGTTGTCAAAACTGAATTTTACTGTCAAAACTGAACGCACTAGAGGTGAGGCTACACGTCAGTCGACTGACTTTTTCATCTCTGGTCAGTCGATTTTGCAGTCGTTGGATACGAAATCAAGGGCCGGCGATTCATCTTCAACCTCCACCCTCCTAAGCCACAAGCCACCACCGGCCAAACAGCCGCCCGCAGCCGGCGGTGTGCCGCCTCGCCCGCCCCGAAAACACTCCCCAGCACCGGTCCGCCGCCGCCCCGGCCATCCCACTAGCCCCTCGTGCCGAGATTTTTCTCCGGCGATCCCCACGCCACTGCCCCACCACCACCGGCGACCACCGCCCCCTCCCTGAACCCTAAGATAAATAGTGGGGTACCTCTCCGGCGAGCCCCCTCCCCGCTACGGCTAGTTCTTCCTTTACTCCGGAGAGCCCCCCCACCCCCTGAAAATCGACTGACTCAAAAGTCGATTCAGTCGACTGAAGTGTAGCTAAATCAGAGTAGCATTGCAAGAAAGAGCAATAGGGAGAGCAGCAGCGTGAGCAAGAGCAAGAGCAAGAGCAGACAAGGCAGGGGACCGAGAGCAAGAGCAGAGCAGCAGCACGAGTGAGAGCTAAAGCAACAGCAGCTCCTACTGATGTGGACGTCGCGGCCGAGGGAGCGACGCCATGGAGGAAGTGGCCGGCGACGCCGCCGTGGATCGAGCCGTGCCGTGTCGGCTTGGGACCGAGTGCTGGCAGCACCGTGAGATCGAATCAAGAAGAAAATGCGGCGATTAGTGTACAACCTCTTTGGTGGCACCAATCAGGCCACATCTTCATACGAGGAAATGGTGATGATGATGCTCTTCTCGTGGTGCAGGTGAAGATGACGGTGTGGCAATGGAGGTGGCGCGAAAGACGAGGGGAACGTCGAGGCAGCTCCTTGGAGGTGGAGGACGGGGTGGCTGAACCGGCGGGACGACCAGATCGATGATGGATCCTCATTTGGTACGATGGATGAGGGACGTCGAGGTGTTGCTTTGGACAATGTCGTCCGGGAAGAGGCTCTGGCTGGGTGGCGGACGGAGGAGGGTGTGGGGTTTCACGGGTTTTCCTGGCCTCGGTGTACGAATGTGTAGGCAGATGGGATGGGAGTGGGGAACCATGGTTTAGGGACGCACTTGTCCAAAATGTGGGGTAAGTTACGGAAGTACCCGCACCGATTTGAGGCGGTTCTTTCGGTTCAGGGGTATCGCGGGCATTTCACGTGTCGGGATTTCACAGGAGGTGGCAGTTTTCGCGCGCGTTGTAATTTTGGAATAGCAAGGCGCGGGTTGAGATGGTCGGAGTTGTCAGAGCACAACGAGACAAAGATTTATCTTAAATATTTCTGGGTAACAAGGCGCGGGTTGAAGAGGCGGGAGTTTCGCAGCACGATAGACAGAGACGCTAGCTTGAAACTTCGGCATAACAAGGCGCGACTTGAAATTTCGAGAGAACAAGCTTGACGTGTACCCAAAAAAAAGACAATTTAGACTAGTATGATATACTACGTACAATGTGTTTAACACGCACAACACACACAAACACCATTTAGACTAGTAAGGTACACGTGCATTGCACGCATGAGATTTGGCAACCAAATTATGAATAAATACCACATTATAGCATGTAAGCTTTGAGTCATATATGCAGGATGTAGATGTTCGTTTAATTCTTATAGTTCATTTCATTCAAAATCATCTAGTTTTTATAAGAAAGCTAATCTATTTTAAGATTCATGGAATTGTGCGTTGTAAGACATAAAGTAAAAACAAATCATGTAGAAAAACATTTGGGCAATTATGATACGGAAGATTCTAGAACAAAGAAGAAGTGCTTGTGTTTTGAGGTTTGTGCATTATGCTTAAATTCAACCATAGAGTCTTCTAGATTGTACATGTGGCAAAATCTGGTGGAATCTAGATGATATCCAACGGCCAGTAGTGCTCAAATTTTCCAGCTCTGCACGTTCGGATTGGCCTCATCCAACGACCATCTTTCAAAGTTAAAGTTATCCGCACACTATATAAAAAATATAATATATATTATATATAGGGGTATAGATATAGATATGTGATGCGAAGCCACCCATCATCTCCAGTGAGAATAGTGTGTCCATGCACGGATGCAATGTGGCCAAACGATGTCTGCCATTGGTATCTCAAATTCAAACCAGTCTGACCTTGTTCAATGTGTATACATGTCACATCCCTAGTTCTGGTATGACCTAGACTAGCTGGCCATGTGTGCATCATGTTTAAATTTAAATAAATTTGAATTGGGGACATGTGAAAGATTCAGAAATCATTTCTGAAAATGACCAACATAAAAATTGCTTCAAATAAGTCCAATAAAATGTTCCTGTTATTCTACGGAAATATTGGCAAGAGGTAAAATTCAAACCAATATTTTTATGAGCTCAGAAACATTCATTTTGGCCATTTGAATTAATCCAATAATTATTTGCTTTGGATTTATATTCAATATATATTAAATATAACTCCAATAATTCTGGAAGTTGTGAGTGGTTGTGTATATATTTTAGCAAGCCATATAATAACCTACAAAAGTTATCAAAATGATTTAGTGGCTAAACTAAATCATTACATAGGAAAAGAAATAGAAAACAGAAAAGGAAAGAATTACCTGGCGCTTACCTACAGCCCAGAGGCCCAGCACTGTGCAGCCCAGGAGCTGGTCCAGCCCACCACCGCTGCCAGTCGTCTCCCACCTCGCGCCAGAAGGACGCGAGGCATGTGTTCGCCGCACGCCGGCACACGCTCGGCCACCTCCTGCTTCCGCCGCTGCCCCGACGCATCTGGACGATGCCACGCATCACCCCAAACCCCCTGACCCCTCTCACTCTTCCCCGTGGCCCTCCTATCCTCCGCTCTCGCTCTCTCTTCCGAGGCCGAACGGATCCGTCGCCGCCGCTCGTCGTTACCGTGGCCACCAGCATCCCCACGCCCGGCCAGCGCCCCCACAAGCTCCGCCTCGACGCCGTAGAGCCGCACGCCAAGGCACGCAACCCCAGGAGGCCCGCAACATCGTCATCACCGTCGTCTTCCACCTCGGGCTCCGGCCACCATCGTCGTTGATTCGCAGCAACCCGGCCTTCCCCGTGCCCGCTTCGACGCCTGCTGCAATCTCTGGGAGCCGCTGAGTCGAACCCCCTCTTCTCTGCTTTGTTTGCTCGCCATAGACACTGCCCCCTTGCTCACTGTAGCACGCCGCCGCGCGAGCTCGACGCCGGCGTCACTCCGGTGACCATTTGGTCAGGCGCGGGTGCCTAACACACTCACCGCACCTCGTAGCGCCTCGCTAGTGCGTCTGTTTCCCCACTAGCTCGCTGCAGCGGCAAAACCACCAACGGCCGAGCTCCGGCCGCTGCCCCGAGCTCGTTTCCGACGAGCTCCGGCCACCCCAGCTCACCCCGCCTGCTCCACCAGCCATGGCGCACACCCAGGAACTCTTAGGAGCAAACCGCGCATCAAACCGTGGCCGGAGCAGCGTTTCCGCAGCACTCCGCCGCGTCCGGCCATGCCGGCACCTAAACGTCGGCAAGTTGATCGCTTTGACCGGCAGGGGTTCGACCCCGTCTGACTAGGGGTTTGACCTCTCTCTCTCACTGACATGCGGGCCCCGCCTGGCTAACTAAGTTAGTTAGTGATAATCCTATTTAGGTTAGTTAGGTTAGCCGCCGACATGTAGGCCCTGGCCCCTGTTAATTAGCTAAGTGTTAAATTAACTTAATTTTAAACCCACAGTCACTGACGTGTGGGTCCAGGGACTAATTAGCCTAGATTAACTGTTAGTTAGTTCTAGTTAACCCTGTCAGTTGACTGAGTCACTGACCAGTGGACCCCACTGGTCAGGTTTGACCTGGACAGCGCCTGTTGACCTACTGACATCAGCATGACCTAATGCTGACGCACTATTACATTTTCTGGATTTATTAATAACCAGGAAACTCCAGAAATTAGTATAAACTTCTAAAAATCATAGAAATTCAACCATAGCTCCAAATGAAACAAATTATATATGAAAAATGATCAGAAAAATCCAACCTATCCATCTGTAGTATTTCCATGCATGTTTAAACGAATTAACCTTGCTGTTTAGTTAAAAACATGATCATGCACTATTTGAATTCATAGTTTGAATCTGAATTTGAACCTTGAGTTCAAATCAACTCAAACCCTTCTGTTCTTAGCTGCATTAGCTCAAATCACAGCATATTGACATGTCATGATCATGCATCATATTGTGCATTGCATTGATTGTATTCTTTCTGTGTTTGTCGGTGATTGTCCCCCCTCGGTAGACGTATGTTTTGACGATGTGATCAATGACACCGATGAAGATCTATATCATCTTTAGAAGTGCCAGGCAAGCAAAACCCCCTTGTTCATTCCGATACAATCCCACTCTCTTGCTCATGCTCTCTTTTACTGCATTAGGAGAACAACGATTCAATTGTTACATGCTGCGGTAGTTGAACCCCTTTCCTCTGCATGACCTGTCATTGCCACAGTAAATAGATGAAACCCACTAGCATGAGTAGGAGTTGTTTGAGCCCTGATGTGCCTACTCATTCATGCTTGTTTGTCATGCCTGCTATTGCTTAGAGTTGTGCCAGGTCTGATTCATCGGGGATGAATTGGAAAGTTGTGAACATGTCCTACTGTATGTGAGCTAAGTGTGTTGAACACGATTTGGTAAAGGTATCGATGAGAGGCCATGTAGGAGTACATGGTGGGTTGTTTCATTGGAAACGTCCTTAAGCACCAAGATCCGTATGTGTGATTTAAGAATAAGTTATTACCATGCATTGGGATCCTTAATTGACCCTCTCGCGTTCTTAACCACCCTAGTCCTCTGTCCAGGAGTTGCAACTAGTTTCTGGTGTTTATAGGATATGTGTTGGCGGCCGTGCGTAGCGCTGACCCTAGGGGTGGGCTATGATGCGGTAGATACACCATGGCCGGGTATACCGGGCGCTCGTTTGGTGTCACGGAACCCTGTACACATCGTTCGGGGCCGTATGTGGAAACCTCGGCCGGACTCCCTGCGGATGGAACTTGGATAGGCGATAAACCTATACTAGAGACTTGAGTGTTTAGGTAGGCCGTGGCCGACACCCTCGTTGGGCTTCCGCTTGAAGGTTTCCAAGTACATGTCGTGTAAACGGCGGTAACTGGTGAGAGCGTGTATGAAGAAGTACACCCCTGCAGGGTTAACATCATCTATTTGAATAGCCGCGTCCGCGGTAAAGGACTACTTGGTTGCCTATACAGTTCATAGGCAAGTGAAAGTCGATACTCTAAAATGCGCAAGATAAGCGTGAGTGCTATGGATGGCGTTCTCGTAGGGAGACGGGAGCGGATCCATAGTGGTGTATTGATTGGTGAATATGTGGACTCGTGTACGCCACCTCAAAGAGTTACTTGCAGTCGTAGTTCAGGATAGCCACCGAGTCAAAGCTGGCTTGCTGCAGTTAGACTCCACCACCCCCTTTATTGATACCGATGCATATGTAGATAGTTCTGATGTAAGTCTTGCTGGGTACATTTGTACTCACGTTTGCCTATTTTATGTTTTGCAGAGAGACGTCAGTCCTGCTAGTAGTTCCGTGTGGACTTCGACGTTTAGCTTGATACCTCAGCTATGATCTTGTGCCCTCGGCAGGATCTAGCAGATAGTCAGGCTTCTCAGCCTTTTTCGTTTGTAGATGTCTGTACTCTGACATGTTAAGCTTCCGCATGTGCTTGTTGCTTGTATGCTCTATATGTTGGGGTCATGAGAACCATGTTTGTAATGCTTGGCTCCTCGGAGCCTAATGAATAAATACTTTGAGTCGTAGAGTCTTGTTGTGATGCCATGTTGTATTTACACATATCGAGCATATTGTGTGTATGATTTGAAATGCTTGCTATGTGTGGGATCCGACAACCTATTTGTTTATCCTTGGTAGCCTCTCTTATGGGGAAATGTAGTCTTGTGCTTCCATGAGCCATAGTAGTCCGCTACAGCCCGGTTCACCGGAGTCCTGCAAGCCCAGCACTACTGCTCCGGAACACTTGACTGGTCGGCATGTGATTCACTTCGTTCCTGTGTCTGTCCCTTTGAGGAAATGTCACGTGGTGACATCCGGAGTCCTGCCTAGCCGGCTACAGCCCGGTTCACCGGAGTCCTGTTAGCCCAGTGCTACAGCCCGGATTCGCACGCTGCTGACCGGCATGCTCGATGTTGATTCATGTATGCCTGTCCCCGTAAGTTAGTGCCACTTTGGGTTCACGACTAGTCTTGTCAGCCCGGGTTCTTTGTCATATGGATGCTAGCGACACTATCATATACGTGAGCCAAAAGGTGCAAACGGTCCTAGGCCAGGTAAGGTGGCACCCGTGGGAATACCGTGCATGAGGCCACAAAGTGATATGATGTGTTACATGCTAGATCAGTGTGACTTAGGATCGGGGTCCTGACAGCTTTGGTATCAGAGCCTGACTGCCTGTAGGATTGCCAAGCCAAACCGGTCGAAGTAGTGTCTAGAAATGCTTTAGTTATGTAGGGGAATTGATTGTGGAAGGGAACGTAAGGCTCTTTTTGCTCCTTTACCTTATGGCCTTCTGATCTGAGTCATCCTCTTCTCTTCTACGGGGATTAAGAACTAGGCCTTCTCATCTATCTATCAGGATGACGTGTTACTAATCCATAGACTTATAGGATTGATGGATTCAATTCTCAGTTCAGTTCCTACTATTTCTGTGTGTTGACAGTAGATCTGGGAACCTTGATATTGTGATGTTGAGTGGTTATTCCACAATTTTTGCAGGATGTCTCAAATCTTTTTGAGCATTACAGCCGTTATGCTGTCCGAGTCATCCCAGGTTTCTAAACAATCTGATGCATTTGTAAATTCCTTCTTCCCGTTTTCGATGTTCCTTTGGGCCAGATTAAGCACACTAATCGGTCTGTTGAGGTACTCCGTTGCCTCGGTATATATGTTGGGGCTATTTTTATGACCCTAGGTGTTTTAGGGAGTCACCTAGTAAACTAGCCATGTTTTATGTTCCCGGTGTGATGATTCTGGCCGTCATTCTCGAAAGCATCCCGTGATGCCATTTAGTTAGTAGGCATTCTATTCCTGGGTTTTGAACCCGAGATTCACCCTACTTATTTCATGTTGATAGTGTTTGCTCGTTCCTTTAGGTTATTAGTAACCTTGTGATAGTCCTCGAGGTCCGTGGTATTTCCTTCTTCCAAATACCATGAACTGCTTATGGCAGAAGTTCTTTGAACCAAAAGATCACAACAAGAGTGCTCTTAATGAGTTCTCCATTCTATATTATGAATCTGCCAGTTCTACCGTTCTATATGGGTTATGCGGAAGAAATAACATGCTAATCCATGCATCCATAACTCAGAAAATTATATGTTCCTTTGAGTTGTCCCTCTTTAGTTGTATTCTGACCCTCGTCCATCAATTGATAGTCAAGAGTAGTTGTGCATTCGTGTTATCGATGCTTATTATTTTTGTGGTCCGTCGATCCATTCTATTTCAGAATGACTAGGAGAAACAAACTCCAGTACCTCATCCATATCTAGGATTTGGTCAAAGCAGTTGTATTTCGCAGATCAAAATGCCAATCCAGCTTTTGATTCTGTTCTACCCTGAAGTATTGCCCTCTTTATGCCAGGAATATCATAGGAATTGCACCACCTCCTATGAACTCTTGATACAGTGATACTTCTCGCCATCATTATTCATTCCTCGGTCCTGTGTTGTTGCAACCGAAATGCCAACAAGTAAGCTGTGATGTGTGAAATCAATACTCCTAGCAACCCTGTTGCTTGGTTGATAATGAACAATAATCTTATCCTTAGCGTGTTGATTATTGAGTCATCATTCTAAGATTGATCGTGCTTCCTAGTCCATATTTCTGGTGCACCCTTCGATCAATAAGTTAGGATTGTGTAATCCATCACTCTCGTGATCACATCGTCTTGCCCTGAGAAGCAAGATTGTTCTCGATCTTAATAACATGTCGGTGGATCGTGATTTTCCAAATATATTCTTGGAAGTACCACCAGGTTGTCCCCTGACCGGTATGTTGAATTTGTGATCAAGTTGGTTTTCTAATAAACCACTCTTTCTCCAAGAATCTGTGTTGCATACCCCTGAGCTAGTTGGTTAAGCCAAACAACAACTTGGAGAGTTGGAAGATGAAAGCTTGTCCCGCTTAGTTCATCTCCAAAGGGATATCCTTGTGTTTGTGTGTTTGTTGAAGAAAGATGATATCTTCATCGATTGTTCCTCGTGATCAATTGTTAGCGCTATTGTCTTATCCAATCTTTGATTTGTACATGGGCTATCATCAAATCAAATCAGAACCAACGATAATCGTAATGTTTTCTTACTCGTGGTTGATCCCTCTGGCATACACCATTACATCCTTTGGTCTGACCAATACTATTACCTTGTTCACATAGTTGTGGAATTCTATCTCCGTTGGAATTTTGATAAATTGTCGCTGAGCCCATCGACAACATTCTTATCTTCTCCATGACTCGTGTTGAACATCAAGCTAGTGTTGGAAACTTGTGCTAGCATTTTCTTCGTGCGATGTCATGAAGGATATGTTTGGATGAAAGAAGTGACTACCTTTAATTCACGTGCACTTGATGTAAGTTGCCGCCGTGAATTCGAGAAAGCTTGTTTTTGCTTCCTCTGGAATCATCCCAAGTTAGTCATGTATATGTGCGAAGTACTATATGGTTTGATAGGTTGGCCGCCTCCATTCTATATGTGTTTCCTAGCACACCAAGCCACTAATTGATTTGTTCAAGGACAAGAAGTTCCTTCTTAGGATCCGGACTTATGCAAGGGCTTCGATATCCTTGATGATCGTTCCCAACCAGAACTCGGTAGTATTTTATTGTAAGACTACTATGTGGTCATGCTTGTCTTGGACAGTGTGTTCACAGGGATGTAGCAGAACCAGCTCATGTTTTGGAGTTTGCTATCGTAGTTCATTTCCTGAGAATCTCGCAACGTCATCTTGTTGATTTGTGTTGCACCCTTTCCTTCTCCAGACATGCGGTCTGAAGTATCCTGTTACCAACCAGATCCGAATCTCAGGCAGATATGTTGGTTGAAACATTCCCAACATTTGCATTTTGTTCCCAGCTTACACCACCTTTGTGCCAAATTCCCATGGGTTGTCCTTTCCGGTAATTGTTTTCCAGGGTCATCTCAAAAGTGCTCCTGCCATGGGCCCCTTCCATTTCCGGTGATAAGCAAAAATCATCCATTATGTTGTCTTCAACAAGGTAGCCCACATCATCCATTCTAGTCAGGTATGTCATTCTTTCGAACTCCTTCAAACAATTACTCGAGATTTGCCCTAGGCTGGTATAGAGAATTTTATTGATCTCTGAATCAAAAGTAATTCTTTTTGCCACTTAAGGGATAATTCTACGAGTAAGCCTTCCCTAGGGTGTCTCATTATGGTATCATGGCAACTCAATTCCTTGCTACGTTGACAACCGTTCACCACCCTCTTAGGTGTGGAATTGGTGTCTACCTAGTGAACCCTCGTCATCTGTTCCACTCCATCCCTTTAGATGTGTGCTTCATGTCTCGACTCAAGATATGTTGCTATGTCTCATTCTGTGGGTTGAGCATCAGTTGCTCGACTTTCGAAAGATCAATTCTTCCAGGGTTTTTCCTTCTTCTCATTGTCATGTTGAATGGAGTTCTCAGAGAAAGACGTCGAGGCAAAGAGGATGATTGAATGAACGTTCTCATGAATTGCAACCTGGATCGTGAAGATTGTGTTAGCCTGCGTCCCCCCTTCTTCTTACCCTATGCTTGAATCTCGGGACGAGATTCTTGTTCAGTGGGGGTGAGTTGTCACATCCCTAGTTCTGGTATGACCTAGACTAGCTGGTCATGTGTGCATCATGTTTAAATTTAAATAAATTTGAATTGGGGACATGTGAAAGCCTCAGAAATCATTTCTGAAAATGACCAACATAAAATTGCTTCAAATAAGTCCAAGAAACTGTTCCTGTTATTCTACGGAAATATTGGCAAGAGGTAAAATTCAAACCAATATTTTTATGAGCTCAGAAACATTCATTTTGGCCATTTGAATTAATCCAATAATTATTTGCTTTGGATTTATATTTAATATATATTAAATATAACTCCAATAATTCTGGAAGTTGTGAGTGGCTTTGTATATATTTTAGCAAGCCATATAATAACCTACAGAAGTTATTAAAATGATTTAGTGGCTAAACTAAATCAGAACAAAGGAAAAGAAATAGAAAACATAAAAGGAAAGAATTACCTAGCGCTTACCTACAGCCCAGAGGCCCAGCACTGTGCAGCCCAGGAGCTGGTCCAGCCCACCACCACGGCCAATCGTCTCCCACCTCGCGCCAGAAGGACGCGAGGCGTGTGTTCGCTGCACGCCGGCACACGCTCGGCCACCTCCTGCTTTCGCCGCTGCCTCGACACGTCTGGACGATGCCACGCATCACCCTGAACCCCCTGACCCCTCTCACTCTGCCCCGTGGCCCTCCTATCCTCGGCTCTCGCTCTCTCTTCCGAAGCCGAGCGGAGCCGTCACTGCCGCTCGTCGTTACCGTGGCCACCAGTATCCCCACGCCTGGCCAGCGCCCCGACAAGCTCCGCCTTGACGCCGTAGAGCCGCACGCCAAGGCACGCGACCCCGGGAGGCCAGCAACATCGTCATCGCCGTCGTCTTCCACCTCGGGCTCCGGCCACCATCGTCGTCGATTCGCAGCAACCCGGCCTTCCCCGAGCCCACTTCGACGCCTGCTGCAACCTATGTGAGCCCCTGAGTCGAACCCCCCTGTTCTCTGCTTCGTTTGCTCGCCGTAGACGCTGCCCCCTTGCTCACCGTAGCACACCGCCGCGTGAGCTCGACGCCGACGTCACTCCGGTGACCATTTGGTTAGGCGCGGGTGCCTAACGCACTCACCGCACCTCGTAGCGTCTCGCTAGTGTGTCCGTTTCCCCGCTAGCTCGCTGCAGCAGCAAAACCACCAACGACCGAGGTCCGGCTGCCGCCTCGAGCTCGTTTCTGATGAGCTCCGGCCACCCCAGCTCACCCCGCCTGCTCCACCAGCTGCGGCGCACTCCCAAGAACTCATAGGAGTAAACCACACATCAAACCGTGGCCGGAGCAGCGTTTCCGCAGCACTCCGCTGCGTCCCGCCACGCCGGCGGCTAAACGCCGGCAAGTTGATAACTTTGACCGGCAGGGGTTTAACCCCGTCTGACCAGGGGTTTGACCTCTCTCTCTCACTGACATGGGGGCCCCGCCTGGCTAACTAAGTTAGGGCCTGTTCTGAAGTCCTCCCAACTCCTCAAACTCCAAAAATTTAGCTTCTCAACCTAGCTTCTCACTCCACGCAGCTATTCCCGTCCGTTCGGCAACAAGAAATCAGCTTCGCATCGCTACCTTGGGCTGACAACGGTTGTTAGCTCCATATTGGGCCGGCTGGACATCGTCCCATGGGCTGGCAGCCCAATATGGAGGAAGGAATGAGCTACAAGCCTGATTTCACGAACAAAGACGGGAGGAGAGAGACTATACGAACCGTTTTCTTTCACTTCGGGGTGGCAAACTTTGTAAATTCAGCCAACTCCATGTTTTGAAGGATTCTTGAAGCTGCGATTTCTCACATTCTCCAACTCCTCAAAATAACACTGTGGTCTATCACGACTTCTAGAAGCTTAGCTTCCAGGAGCTAGGGTGTTCGGCTCCGCTCTGCTCGAGGAGTTTGTGGAGTGCAGAGTTTGAGGACTTCAGAACGGGCTCTTAGTTAGTGATAATCCTATTTAGGTTAGTTAGGTTAGCCGCGGACATGTGGGCCCTGGCCCCTGTTAATTAGCTAAGGGTTAAATTAACTTAATTTTAAACCCACAATCACAGACGTGTGGGTCTAGGGACTAATTAGCCTGGATTAACTGTTAGTTAGTGCTAGTTAACCCTGTGAGTTGACTGAGTCACTGACCAGTGGACCCCACTAGTTAGGTTTGACCTGGATGGTGCCTGTTGACCTGCTGATGTCAGCATGACCTAATGCTGATGCAGTATTACATTTTCTGGATTTATTAATAACCAGGAAATTCTAGAAAATAGTATAAACTTCTAAAAATCATAGAAATTCAACCATAACTCCAAATGAAACAAATTATATATGAAAAATGATTAGAAAAATCCAATCTATCCATCTGTAGCATTTACATGCATGTTTAAACAAATTAACCTTGTTGTTTAGTTCAAAACATGATCATGCACTATTTGAATTCATAGTTTGAATCTGAATTTGAACCTTGAGTTCAAATCAACTCAAACCCTTCTGTTCTATCACAGCATATTGACATGTCATGATCATGCATCATATTGTGCATTGCATTGATTGTATTCTTTCTATGTTTGCCGGTGATTGTTCCCCCTCGGTGGACGTATGTTTTGACGATGTGATCAATGACACCGATGAACAGCTATATCATCTTCAAAAGTGCCAGGGAAGCAAAACCCCCTTGTTCATTCCGATACAATCCCACTCTCTCGCTCATGCTCTCTTTTACTGCATTAGGACAACAATGATTCAATAGTTACATGCTGCGGTAGTTGAACCCCTTTCCTTTGCATGACCTGTCATTGCCACAGTAAATAGATGAAACCCACTAGCATGAGTAGGAGTTGTTTGAGCCCTGATGTGCCTACTCATTCATGCTTGTTTGTCATGCCTGCTATTGCTTAGAGTTGTGTCAGGTCTGATTCATCGGGGATTAATTGGAAAGTTGTGAACATGTCCTACTGTGTGAGCTAAGTGTGTTGAACATGATTTGGTAAAGGTATCGATGAGAGGCCATGTAGGAGTACATGGTGGGTTGTTTCATTGGAACCTCCTTAAGCACCGAGAGCTGTATGTGTGATTTAAGAATCAGTTACTACCATGCATTGGGATCCTTAATTGACCCTCTCGGCTTCTTAACCACCCTAGTCCTCTGTCTAGGAGTTGCAACTAGTTTCTGGTGTTTATAGGATATGTGTTGGCGGCCGTGTGTAGCGCTGACCCTAGGGGTGGGCTATGATGCGGTAGATACACCGTGGCCGGGTATACCGGGTGCCCTTTGGTGTCTCGGAACGCTGTACACATCGTTTGGGGCCGTATGTGGAAACCTCGGCCGGACTCCCTGCGGATGGAACCTGGACAGGCGATAAACCTGGACTAGAGACTTGAGTGTTCAGGTAGGCCGTGGCCGACACCCTCGTTGGGCTTCTGCTTGAAGGTTGTCGAGTACATGTCGTGTAAACGACGGTAACTAGTGAGAGCGTGTATGAAGAAGTACACCCCTGCAGGGTTAACATCATCTATTCGAATAGCCGCGTTCGCAGTAAAGGACTACTTGGTTGCCTATACAGTTCATAGACAAGTGAAAGTGGATACTCTAAAATGCACAAGATAAGCGTGAGTGCTATGGATGGCGTTCTTATAGGGAGACGGGAGGGGATCCATAGTGGTGTATTGATTGGTGAATATGTGGACTCGTGTACGCCACCTCAAAGAGTTACTTGCAGTCATAGTTCAGGATAGCCACCGAGTCAAAGCTGGCTTGCTGCAGTTAAACTCCACCACCCCCTTTATTGATACCGATGCATATGTAGATAGTTCTGATGTAAGTCTTGCTGGGTACATATGTACTCACGTCTGCCTATTTTATGTTTTGCAGAGAGACGAGAGTCTCGCTAGTAGTTCCGTGTGGACTTCGACGTTTAGCTTGATACCTCAGCTACGATCTTGTGCCCTCGGCAGGATCTGGTAGATAGTCAGGCTTCTCAGCCTTTTTCATTTGTAGATGTCTGTACTCAGACATGTTAAGCTTCCGCATGTGCTTGTTGCTTGTATGCTCTATATGTTGGGGTCATGAGAACCATGTTTGTAATGCTTGGCTCCTCGGAGCCTAATGAATAAATACGTTGAGTCGTAGAGTCTTGTTGTGATGCCATGTTGTATTTACACATATCGAGCATATTGTGTGTATGATTTGAAATGCTTGGTATGTGTGGGATCCGACAACCTAGTTGTTTATCCTTGGTAGCCTCTCTTATGGGGAAATGTAGTCTTGTGCTTCCATGAGCCATAGTAGTCCGCTACATCCCGGTTCACCGGAGTCCTGCTAGCCCAACACTACTGCTCCGGAACACTTGACTGGGCGGCATGTGATTCACTTCGTTCCTATGTCTGTCCCTTTGGGGAAATGTCACGCGGTGACATCCGGAGTCCTTCCTAGCCTGCTACAGCCCGGTTCATCGGAGTCCTGTTAGCCCAGTGCTACAGCCCGGATTCGCACGCTACTGACCGACATGCTCGAGTTGATTCATGTATGCCTGTCCCCGTAAGTTAGTGCCACTTTGGGTTCACGACTAGTCATGTCAGCCCGGGTTCTTTGTCATATGGATGCTAGCGACACTATCATATACGTGAGCTAAAAGGCGCAAACGGTCCCGGGCCAGGTAAGGTGGCACCCGTGGGAATACCGTGCGTGAGGCCACAAAGTGATATGATGTGTTACATGCTAGATCAGTGTGACTTAGGGTCGGGGTCCTGACAATACATTACAACATGCTCGTTTCCAAACCACACCGCGCAGATCTCCGTTATATTCATGCATGCATGGGTTTCAAACATCATGATCTCTTATTCAAATATTTGAATTGAACTTTACATTGATTATGACCTCACCTAGTCTTTTACACCCACACATTGGTCTTCTCTTTATAATTGGACCACTAACTTTCTCTCGTGCATGCATGCACACACACTACCAGTCAGCATTATCCATCGCACACATGCAATCTTTTTCTTCAGGTCGGTCTCCCATGAAGGCAGACACACACACATCCCCCTCTCCATCATATCGGGCATTCTTTATCTCTCATGTGCATGCGCAACGATCGATGTTCCTCTATGTGTGTGTGTATATAGCTAGGTGTTTCATAGTTTTCCACATAAACCGATCAATCTATATATCTAGTGAGGTCTCACCCTCTTTCCCACGTCCACATCGATCAATCTATACCTCTCTATATAGGATTACATATATAGCTAATACACCCACATTAATTATATATCCAACGCCCCCTCTCATCATCCATGCCTTCGGCTTCATCTCTCAGACGCCCGCACAATGGCCAAGACAGGGGGCAGCAAGGGCCCTGCCCCGCTAACATCACTATATATCGAGGCTAATATGAATGTGATCATTAGACAATTGATGGTAAAAATGGTTTAAGTTGATGAATTGGCCCTCCTTGTAAAGGATTAGCAATGCTTGACCCCTAGGTCATGGGACATTTTTCAGGGCTCTGCCACTATGCGCAACAGCGCACGTTCTCGCCCCCTCTCTCTAAATATCGATCTCGCAGTTGTGCACTCCTCCATAGTCTCCCTCCACTCGGCCCCTCGCACCATCTTCTAGCCCCCCACCGGATTTTGCCACATGTACAATCTAGCAGACTCCATGGTTGAACTTAAGCATAATGCACAAATCTCAAAACAACAGTGGTTCACCTTTGTTCTAGAATCTTCCGTATCATAACTGCCCAAACTTTTTTTGTAGTTGAATTTCCATTATTTGTTTTTACTTTATGCTTTACAATGCACAATTCCATGAATCATAAAATTAATTAAGGGCTTCTTTGATTCAAAGGATTCTCAAAGGAATTTTGGAGGATTCTAATCCTTAGGAATTTTTCCTATCTTGGTTGTTTGATTCATAGGATTAGAAACCATAGGATTTTTTTTCCATATGATTGATTTGCACTAGATTTCATTGGAAACATCCCATCCACTCAAACCTCTTTGAAAGAATTCTGCTTTTTTTCTATGCACAATCAAACACTCGTACAATCCTGTAGGATTCAAGATGACATTCCACTCTAATCCCATGTTCTTCCTATTCCCGCGTTTTGGAAATCCTACGAATCAAAGAGGCCCTAGGTTTTTTTATAAAAACTAATTGATTTTGAATGAGATGAATTATAATAATTAAATGAAGGTCTACATCAGGCATATATGACTCAGAGCTTACATGCTATAGTGTGGTATTTATTCATAATTTGATTGCAAAATCGGACGCGTGCATTGCATGTATACCTTTCTAGTACTTCGAGTATTGCAAAACACAATGGCACGCTACACAATGTCTCTCTTCTAGTTCATGAAGTCACGTGGCACATGTGGAGGCGTTGTCATGACATCCTTGTGTGGATTGATCACAGTGACGTGCTGCTGGTTCCAAAAGAATGTACTCGTCCTCCCTGAGCCACACTGGCGGTACATGCACAAAGCGAAGATGTGCATGCACGCCACGCATGCACTCATTCCCTCGCACGCACACGCGGGTACACGGGCGGACGAAATTTTGTACCAAGATCCACCCCATGTGATAATTTGACGCATGTAAAATCCTTCACTTCATTGATGGTCAATTAATACAGCGCATGCAAATTGAGTGGACGTGAGGGCGGAAGAAAGACATTACTACTTCACTACACGCATGCGAGTAGTTAAATCATGGGTTGCTAGTAGTACTTCCATTGGGCTCCTTCGTATTTTGTGCAATTTTTTATAGTAACATAATATTTACGCATCTGAGCAGTGTAGTCTTGAAATTTATGTTCCACTAAAGTCATCGGGAGCCGTTTCGGGCCTCGAAACCAAAACCCATCAATTTATCTTTACCTTGTTTCCATCACATTCGAAAGCACTAGTGCTACAATTAAGTGCAAGCCTGCTCACACCTATTAGTACGTACCAAACCTGAACGTGTTCCGATTATGCAGGTATTAGTACTAGTGCTAGTACTTAGGTTATAAAAAGGGGAACTACCTAACCGAAAATTACTCTACCTTTCCTCCTCATAAGTGCTTCTTCTTCGTCCATCCTTGCCATGTCCGGTGCGCAGAGCTCTAGGTCGAGAACTACTTGTAACAAGGGAGCGGCAACCAAGGCTGCAGAAAAAAAGAGAGGGCTCGCCGCCACGCAGAGACCTCGAAAGATCTCTCACGGGCTGGCGATGGCTCCCAGGAGCGCCCTAGCCGCAGAGGCAAACATGCCGAGCTAGTGGCGCTGGAGTCGTTATCCCTCGACGGCATGCCCGATCAGCTCAATAAGCACCTCAATAAGCAAAAGGAGTTCATCCACGGCTATGTGGAGCTGCTGAAGGAGAGCCTCCCTGACATGCCCGCTGAGCTCAATAAGCAGGGGGAGTTGACCGCAAGCTTGGTGATGCTGTTGAATAAGAGTATTGCCTCGGAGAAGAAGGCGACCGGCGAAATCCTGGAACTTTAGGAGGACAAGGCGAAGCTCTGCCACGAGCTCTACCTGCTGAAGGAGAAGAATGCCGGCTGGAAGAAGATGCATGAGAGTAGTAGTTCCTCGATGAAGATGCCGCATGCCCTGATCATGGAACAGAAGGACGAGTTGGCGAAGCTCCGCATCGAGCACCCGGCTGCTGTCAAGGTACGTAATGCGGCCGTGGAACAAATGATGAAGTCTCGTGTCGAGAAATCCCACGTCATGGACAGAATGCAGAAGATGGCGGAGGAGACGCGCAAGGAGATGGAGGTCGTGGAGGCGATGAAGAAGCAGTTACGACTCCGCGGCGAATTAGATCATTTGGGGTGATAATGTTCCTTCTTCTTTTGCTCCTGTGTTTCTTCTTTTGCTTCGGGTGTTTCGCCGCACGTGTCATGTTCTCTGCGAGGCATGAATAGAACAATGCTAACAATGAGATGACTAGCAAATTAGATCATTTTTATCGCCATATGGCACTAGGCTGCCGTGTTTCGTGCTCCTCCGTCGTAGTACTACTCCAGTGGAAAACTTGAGTATACAACACGGTTCTTTGCTCCTCCTCAGGTCGTCGGCACATTTATACGAGCAGTCAAATCACAAGGCCCCGCCTTCCAGCAGTAATGAGCCGTCAAATCACAAAGGCCCTCGCCTCTCGTGAAAAGGACCAAGCTAGACTGCCCCGCCCTCTAGCTTTTTAAAAAATGTATACGTTTGTACAGTAGTAGTATCGATGGATTGCGCCATGGAGCAAAACTAACAAGATGAAGTTAAAGAAACAAGGTGGTACATATAGAGAGCGCTCGCCGCCAAATTATGCATATACTATGTGACACTACCTACTATGAAGGTACTAGTAACATAGACTAGTAACTAGTCTATGTTACTCTCCACTATGACCAGCCAAAGTCGAGGTACGGATACCAACAAGGGCATGGTTGTGTCTATACTTGGACAACTCACCCAACTGCATGCGCACCAGGCAGACGAAGCTCGTGTCGTGTTGGTGCCGTGTGCGGCCCGCACATTAACCGAAACCTCACGCCTCCATCTTAGCCTCCGCATTTTAAACTTCTCAATCTCAAGGCCAAGGAGCAACGTGAAACCTATGATAGAGCCAATCGGATGGTTGAGAACACTACAATTCGTAGCTATAGATGCGTGTGTGAGAGAGGACGAGTGCGTGTGTGCACCTCTTCTCAGAGTACAAGTGTATGTGGGTGGCATCGACCTAGGGAGCAGTGATGGTGCATGCGAGAAGTCCCGAGAGATAGGTGTAAGGCGTCTGAAAAAAGACTAGTCTATAGGTTGCCACGAGGCTATTCCTGTCGAACGCCAAGCGTAAGATATGTATCCGACGGTGCCAGTTTTTGCACGTACACAACAGTAGAAAAAGAACAAGTACCATGGCATATGCTACACCATGGCTGAGAAAGCGTGCCAACGTTACGCCATCCGGGAATAGTGCCGCACTTTGAAACTAGAACCGTCAATAAATTTTGAGCGCGTCTCGTCATATTCCAAATTACTACTACTACTACCATGCTATATTTAATTGCAAACCTGTTCACACCAATCACAACCTAAACGGTTTCCCACTTAGGAGCGTATTAGTAGTACTCGGTTATAAATACTACTATGCTAAGATGACTGCACATTCCTCCTCAACTCCTCATCCACAAAAAACAATCAAGTCAATCAAGCCATGGCCAGCGTGAGTTCTGGGTCGAGAGATTTCCACCAGGGAGAGGTGAGCATGGAAGAGGAAGCACGAGAGATGTCCCGCCTCGCCGCAAAAGCAGCTGACATGTCCAGCCGCGCAGCAGTAGTAGCACAGAGGTCCCGTCGCGCCGCCGAAGTAGCACAGAGGTCCCGCCGCACCGTCGATATAGCAGACTGGTCCAGCCATGCCGCAGATGCATCAGAGATGTCCCACCACACCGCCGAAGCAGCACGGAGGTCCCGCCGTGCCGCGGCGGCCTGGGAAAATTTCTCTCGGGCAGGCGAGGACTCTTATAGGCGCATGCATGCGATGGTCCATAGCCAGATGGATCAGATCTCCGGTTGGGCGAGGTTGCAGGACGAGGCTACCGGTGTCATCTGACAACTAGGGGAGGGCAATGCTAAGCTCCGGGGTGAGCGTGACCTTCTGAGGGCGAAGATCGCCGGAAGGGCAAAGCAGGAGGAGGAGACCGCTGCCTTGTTGCAGAGGACGGGCGTCATCATCAAGAAACTTATGGACGAGAATGCCATGCTCCTCATCGAGCGCAATAGGCTGGTGGAGGAATCCATGGATGCTGCCAAGCAGCGTATTAAGGACATGAAACTGATGAAAGAGATCATCGCCCACCGCGATAACTAGTCTCCGTGACCTGCAGTGCATAAAGAAAGTAGAGATCAGCGAGCCAGATCGTTGTATGCGTCTTCCTTCTTCTTGTGCCCTTGTGTATTTCAGGCATAGCTGCATGTGGATTTTTTAATCATCTTCCTAATTGTGTAAGACAATTATTATCCACTCTCGTCGTCCTTATATATATTCATCAGTCTTGCTATAAGTCGCAGTAGATGCTATATAGGTCCGTCGGATCTTACATCAAGATCCGTGCAAAATTTTCTTTCAAGATTTTCTTTTTTCTCTCTTAAATCTCAGTCGAGTGAGACATTGCCACGCCATTAAACAGAGGCTCGGGCGCTATTAATGGAGACCTTGGGAGAGAGGTGGATGGCAGATGGAGATCAAAGGGCTCTCCTCCCGATAAGCACGCGCAGGGGTCTGATCGCACGCCTCCGGTACTCAAATAGCTACCCTGCACGGTGCCTCCTAGCTAATAAAAAAAAGGGGACACGTGGCGACACGTAAATGGTAAATAGAACACCCATGGTTTCAATAATACTTGTGTTTCCGATTGTAACGTGACAACACTTGTTCCAAAATGACTTTGTTGATTGTTAATGTGTGCGCCTTCGCAAATCAGACAGCAAAATTACCACAGCATGTTGGGTGCCATGTCATGACACCAAGCCAAGTTTCAGGATTTTCATGCGTGTTTCGGATTTACAGGAATTAAAAAACCAAGTTTCTCAATGTTTCCAGCCGAGCCATCACGCCCAGATGTTTAAATTTCATTCCCATTTCTGGCATGGGACCTAGAAATTTACCTGAGGACACACATGTGATTTTTCAACCAGCTTTGGTGCACTGAAGCATGTGCTTGTATTTAAAATTTGAATTATGCACACAAAGGTGACATGTTCCCTCTCAGAACCACGAGCCTTCTTGAGAGAAGCTCTGGTTTGCAAGAAACTTATACCAAAACATGCCCTTTTCAACCTAGTTTTTTTCGTAAACCTGATGAACAATTAACCCTCGTGCTTTTGTATAGTTTGTAAGCTGGAATTAGATGTTCTTGCCCTGTTCAACTTGGCTGTGACTGTCATATTTTCTTTGAAGCAAGGCAAATGGCTTGCCAGTCATTTAATTTAGAGTGAAATATTGTAACAACTAACAAATCCCAACCAAGGGAATAACATCACTTTCGCCAGCTGCTTGAGCTCGTTGTAAATTTTCATAAAGGCTGCATGACCGTGGCAGATTTGGATTCTGACATTTGGGACCCGCAGGAAATAGCCTATCCAATGTGGTGTCGACTTACCAGCCAGTCAACAAACGATTCTGCCTACCAGCCGTTGGATTGACATCCAACATCTGTCGTGTATCTTCTATCTCTTGTCTTCTTCTTCCTCCAGCCACCCAAACCAAACCACCCCGTCGGCTCCGCCTGCTCCTGCCTCCCATGGCTGGTTGCGCCTCCGACGCCCTACCGTACGTACCCTCCAATGTTGGCCAGCCCCTCCCTCTATTCCCCCACACGTCCTGTTATTCTCCGGTGACATCAGCCCCAACATGCACCCGCACCCGAACCAGTCAACCCTCATACTCCCCTCCGCTAGCGACTGGACCGACACATCTTCCACGACTCCTGTTCATTCCGTCCGTGGCCTCACCGTCGTCCTCCGCCTTGCGGCCTTGGTTCGCTCGCCGTGCGCGGTGCGCCACCCTCTTGCGTTGTCAACGTCGTCAACAACCGAGAGGAACAAGGAGATGACTGTACGTGGAGAGGATGACCGTAGGGACCCACCAGCGTCATGGCAGTGTGCAAGCAAGTGCCTCTATATTACAAGTCCAAAAATATGGTTCCTCCTAATGGTTGGACATCTGGGGCTCATGCCATTGTCAACATAGTCAATGAACGAGAGAACTACACTACGAGCGGCTGACACCAGGGACCCAGCAGGTCACGCAGTTTTTTTAGGAACAAGCAATTGTTATTTATAGTAGTTTTAGGGACGGATCAGGGTAACAATGGGGCTGTGCGGGGGCTGTGGCCCGTCTAGCCAGGGTTTTATTTATGTTTACCACATCATGAGCCCAGTTGTGTTTTTTCTTGCTGAAAATAGCTAGCCTAGTTCTATTTTTTTTAAAGAAAATACCCAAACGAGGCCTACTTGCTTTATCAGCCCTACTGGGCTGCAAATCTTTCAAGATGAGGAGAGTTTCATTCGGTTTGCCCAGAAATGGGCTGTACATTTTTAAAACACATCAAACCGGGAATTACTTTCAATTTTTTTCATTACAAGATTTTAAATTCCATTGATTTTTATGCGTGGACAATTATTGGATTTTATATTTATATAAATCATTTTTCAAAATAGTTTGAATGTGAATCGATATTTTGGGATTAAAAACAGTTGACCGCACCGAAATATGCAAAATTTCGTATACTTTTTAACCGTGGCCACAATATGGGGTGTAATGCTAACAAAAAGAAGATGTGCTCCAAAAAATTCTTAAGAATTAGCAAATGGGCTGTACATTATTAGAAATAATGCACACAAGAGCAGTGACTGTTGGATGTCCATCCAACGGCTGTCGTGCTTCTTCAATCTCTGCTCTTCCTGCTCCAGCCGCTCAAACAAGCGCCGGCGAGACTGCCTGCTCCCTCCTCCCGCGGCCGGCTATGCTGCCGCGCAGGCCTCACGGCCCCACCGGACTCCCATCGCTGGCCTAGCCATCCCTCTTCTCACCCACACCTGCTGTTATTCTCTGGGGACAGCAGATGAACCAGTAAACCCTCGTACTCCTCCGCATGGGAAACTACTGCCGAGTCTTCCATGGCTCTGTGTCGTTCCCTTCCGAGGCCTCGCCGTCGTCCACCGCCCTGGTGCTCTCGGCACAGCCTGGTCAATGTGGTCAATGAACGATATCCATCAGAAGTCGACTGTACATGGAGAGGCTGACAGCTGGGTTCACGGCCTCACACAAGGAAATGCCTCCTTATTACGTGCAAAATAATGATTCCTCCACCTGACAGCTAGGACCCATGGGAAGGGCTTCTGTATTTCGTGAAAAAAAGTTCCCCCCGCTGACAGGTCGGACCCACTAGCTATATCTTTGCACGCAAGGAGGTGCCTCCTTATTACGCACAAAAAATGAATACCCCCTACTAGCTGGGACCCACCATAGTGGGTGGCTGACTTGTGGGCCTACTAAGGGCTTTGTCAACTTAATCAATATGAACGATTCTAGCTCCAGTGACCGTACGATGTCCATCCGACGGGCCATAGTGCTTCTTCAACCTTTGGTCTTCTTGCTCCAGCCGCCCAAAGCAGCACCGGTCGTGCCGCCTGCTCCTGCCTCCCGTGGCCAGCTGTGCTGCCACGGAGGCCTCACTGCCCACATACTACTCCCACCGCTAGCCAGGCCATCCCTCCACTCACCCGCACCCCCTGTTATTCTGCGGCGACGGCAGCGTCACACTGCAGCCGAACCAGTGAACCCTCAAACTCCTCTCTGTGTGGGCATCCACTACCGCGTCTTCCCCAGCTCCACGCCATCCCCTTCCTAGGCCTCGCCGTCGTCCACTGCCTTGGTGCTCTCGGCGCGGCGTGGTCAATGTGGTCAACGACCGACTTCCATCGGAAGAGTACTGTACATGGAGAGGCTGACAGCTGGGTCCACAGTCGGAGCTGGGTCCATGACCACAGCCCAGTTTTTTTGTGATTTGCCAAGTAAGTCACTTTGTCAGGCCCATTGGGCTGCAAATCTTTACAGACGAGGAGAGCTTCATCCGTCTGGCCGGGAAAATGGCCTATCAGTAATGAGAAATGGGTTGTACATTTTTAAAACACATCAAACCGACATTTAGTTTCAAATTTCTTTTTTTCATTTCGATATTTTAAATTGCATTGATTTTTATGCGTGGACAATTTGTTGGATTTTATATTGATATACATTTATTTTTAAAATTAGTTTGAATGTAACTCGAAATTTCTGGATTAAAAACAGTTCGGACCGCACCAAAATATGCAAAATTTCGTATAATTTTTTAACCATGGCCACAATATGGGCTGTAATGCTAACAAAAAGAATATGGGATCCAAAAAAACCTTAAGAATTAGCAAATGGGCTGTAAATTATTAGAAATAATGGCAGATGGGCTGTATGCTGTTTTCCATGGATTTGAGGCTTTCCTAAAAAAAAGGTTGACGCGTAAGCAGTGACTGTTGGATGTCCATCCAACGGCCGTCCTGCTTCTTCAATCTCTGCTCTTCTTGCTCCAGCTGCTCAAACAAGCGCCGACGGGACTGCCTGCTCCCTCCTCCCCATGGTCGGCTGTGCTGCCGCGCAGGCCTCACCGCCCCACCGTACTCCCATCGCTGGCCTAGCCATCCCTCCACTCACCCACACCTGCTGTTATTCTCCGGCAACGACAGACGAACCAGTAAACCCTCATACAGTCGTACTCCCCTCTGCGTGGGAAACAACTGTCGAGTCTTCCCTGGCTCTGTGTCATTCCCTTCCTTGGCCTCGCTATCGTCCACCAACCTGGTGCTCTCGGCGCGGCCTAGTTAACGTGGTCAACGACCGACATGCATCTGAAGTGGACTATACGTGGAGAGGCTGACAGCTGGGTCCATGACCGCACGCAAGGAAATGCCTCCTTACTATGTGCAAAATGATGATTCCTCCACGTGACATCTGGGACCCACCGAAAGGCCTCTGTATTTCGCGAAAAAATGTTACCGCCACTGACAGCTCGAACCCACCAGCTATATCTTCGCACACAAGGAAGTGCCTCCTTATTACGCACAAAAAAATGAATACTCCCCGTGCTAGCTGGGACCCAGTATAGTGGCAGGCTGACTTGTGGGCCTACTAAGTTGACGGGGACGGAGGACTTTGTCAACTTAGTCAATATGCACGATTATAGCTCCAGTGACCGTACCATGTCCATCCAACGGCCGTAGTGCTTGTTCAACCTCTGGTCTTCTTGCTCCAGCCGCCCAAACCAGCGCCGATCGTGCCTCGTGCTCCTGCCTCCCGTGGTCGGCTGCGATGTGGCGGAGGCCTCGCCACCCCCTACTACTCCCACCGCTGGCCAGGCCATCCCTCTACTCACCCACACCCCCTGTTATTCTGCGGCGATGACAGCCTCACACTGCAGCGAACTAGTGAACCCTCATACTCCTCTACACGTGGGCATCCACCGCCGCATCTTCCCCGGCTCCGCGTCGTCCCCTTCCTAGGCCTCGCCGTCGTCCACCGCCCTGGTGCTCTCGGCGCGGCGTGGTCAACGTGGTCAAGGAACGGCTTCCATCGGACGTGGACTGTTCGTGGCGAGGCTGACAGCTGGGTCTATGGCCGCAACAAGGAAGTGCCTGCTTACTACGCACAAAATAATTATTCCTCCACCTGACAGCGGGGACCCACCAGACAGGCTATCATATTTTGCGCAAAAAAAACATTTCCCCTTGACTTCTGGGACCCACCAACTACATCTTCGCACGCAAGGAAGTGCATCCGGGCAAAAAAAAACGATTCGCCCCCTGACTGCTGGGACCCACCAGCTACATCTTCACACGCAAGGAAGTGCCTGACAGTCGGGACCCACTTGGTCGAAGCGTATGTAGCGTTGTCATTCTGGTCGTGAATGTGTACGTACATACTGGTCGATGTAGATGCGCGCACGTAGCATGTACACATACGTACAGCGGCCAGTGTGCAAGAAAGAAAATACGGCCACATACGTACATACGGGTGTGGTCTCGAACGCCTACTCGCACATACGTATGGCTAGGGCTCGTGTACATGGCTGGGTCATAACAGAGAAACTACGTCGTCGTTGTGTTCATGGGGAGCCAACCGGCTGGGTCGAAACGGAATGCGTCGTCGTGTTCCTCGGGAGGGCTTGGACGGAACAGCCGATGGAAACTAGGCCTGGCGTAACGCAGAACGGAGGAAACGACCTTGTGTTCGACCGTCCATGTTCGAAACGGGATCCTGTTCATCGGGAGGGGTCTGGCGTACCGCAAAATGGAGGAAACGAACCTCCTACGGTCGAAACGGGGTCTTGTTGATCGGGAGGGGTGTGGCATACCGCAAAACGGAGGAAACGGACTTGTGTTGGAGCGCTACGGTCGAAACGGGGGTCCTGTTCATCGGTAGGGGTGTGGCATACCACAAAACGGGACTCCAGGGACACTGTTCATCTCCACCGTCGCAATATGGGCTACTGTTCATCCACCGTCGACCTCCTCCAGCCTCCACCTGCGACTGTTCATCCATGGGCTCCTGTTCATCCAGCCTCCACCGCGCGCTACTCCACCGGCTATTGTTCAACCAGCCCTCTCCACAGGCTCCTGTTCAACCACCCCTCCACAGGCTATTGTTCATCCAGCCCTCCACTAGGTCGTCCTGTTCATCCAGCCCTCCACGGGGTCCTGTTCATCCAGCCCCAACCGGCTTGATCGATCGGGGTCCTGTTCATCCAGAGGCAACACCACGGGGTCCTGTTCATCCACCCCACCTGGAACTGTTCATCCAAACGCCCCAGCAATGCTCACTGTTCATCCAGAGGTAGCATCGATCGGCTTCAGTTAGCAGCAATAGCGAAGGAATTGCTCGATCGGGTTCAGTTAATAGCCATCAATCGATCGCTCGGGTTCAGTAACGCGTAGCCTGCAGTGCAATCGCTCGGGTTCAGTAGGCGAATGCCTCGCTCGGGTTCAGTTAGAGCCCAATGCCTTGCACCCACGTGCGTGTGTGTATGAGAGAAACGCGCAAACCTCCATGCATCGCTCGACCCCGACCACCCACCGTAACTGGGAACACCCCGATATTTTCCTCGCCCTCGCTTCTACCATGTTTTTTTCCGTCATGGACGGCCCAAAGAATGTCATGCAGCTGCGTCTCCGGCCCTCCCAGGACGAAAAGACCATTTTCTGCCATGATTTTTTGCCGTAGAAGTAGGAGCCCACCACATCTATGATCATACCGGGTTTTGTCACAATTATCGTCATAGAAGTGTCATAAGTATAAATTTTTTTCGTTTGGCCCAAAATGTCATGGATGTGTCTTTTTTTTGTAGTGATGCCAACTCACAAATAGATCAATGGTAAACTAGCATATGCAAAGCCCAGCGATGCTCCAGTGTTCATTGGTCCCAAGCGATCGTAAGCAACTCCCCTCTTCGATGGTCCAACAGCCTAAGCACTGGAGAAGAAGCGCACCCTGAGCCTCTGAACATAGGATTTTCCATTGCCTGATCGTTGCGCCCAACAGATCCGTAGCATAGCATATACTTCGCCATCTTCGCCCCTGGAAAACAAAGTCATTTCACAAATGCCATAAGATCCAAAAGGCAGCAATAGTAGTTATGTTCAAAGCTTCACAATGTTTCCTTCTCTTCCAGAAGGAAGAGAGCAGAGCAAAAGAATCAGGTGTAGTAATGTTAAAGCTTTCAGCCACCAGCTCCCAAACTTGTCTAGCAACAATACAGTCAAAAAAGAGATGTGGAGTTGTCTCTGGTTCATCACAAAAGACACAGGTCTTGTCCTCTACATGTCTGCCCTTGGCCAGGTTATCTTTGGTCAAGCTCTTATTATAATATATCAACCACAGAAAACATGGATATCGAGAGGGATTTTAATTTTCCAGATATCATCTCTAATATGAGCAGGTATCCCCCCAAAGTTGATTAATTCGTAAAAAGACTTGACAAAATATTTGCTGGAAGAATTCAGCATCCACACAGGTTGGTTTGGAGAGTTAGACATCACAACCTTCTTAACTATATTAATGAGATCATCCCATCTAATCATAGCCCCCTCGTCTACACATCTCCTAAAAGTGAGTTGGATTTCACCTCCCACCCAGACCCGTGCAAGAGTGGCCTCTTGATGTTGACATATATCAAATAGGTCCCAAAATGTAGTTTTTAGAGAACAGTCCCCAATCCATATATCATGACAGAAGGCAATACTTTTGCCATCTCCAGGGACCCACTTATAAAATTTTTTAGCTGCTGCAAGTGCCCAGGATAAGCTTATCATGAAAGGGGACCCCAAGGTTGCCCTAGCACTAAAGAAATTGGGGCTGTTAATATTATATTTGTAGGCCAAAATCTTTTTCCAATTACTATCTCTATCATCATAAAATCTTTTCCCCCAAGAAGCCAAAAGGGCCATATTGAAACCTCTAAGGTTGGGAACCCCCATACCACCAAATTCCTTCTTCCTGGAGATCAGCCCCCAGTTAGCAAGATGATATTTATGGTTTTCACCCACATTACCCCAGAAAAAGTGAGACATTTGAGATGTAATCATATCAATAGCCCATTTGGGAAATTTAACAGTAGACATCAAGTAGGCAGGAATACTGGCAGTACAAGTAGTAAGAAGGATCAATTTGCCCCTGTAGGAGAGAAATATCCCAAGCCAACCAGTTATATTCTTAATAATCCTGTCTATAATGGGTTGAAGATCTTCCCTTCTAAGCTTTTTAAAATGCAAAGGAACTCCTAGGTATTTAAAGGGGAAATCCCCAAGTTGACAATAGAAAACTTGAGCAAAATCTTTAGACAGTTGATCAGAGACATAATAGTATGCAAATCACTCTTGTGAAAATTAATCAAACTAGAAAGTTTCTCAAAGCAAGTTAGAATCCATTTCAAATTTTTGGCACATTATAAAGAATTGTCAAGGAAGAGAATAATATCATCAGCATATTGCAGGCTGACCCCCCTAGAAATGGCATGGGTTAAAAGCCCACAAATCAAGTTTCTATTGTCAGCTTTATGGAGCATCTTAGAAAAGACATCAGCCACCAAGTTGAACAACAAGGGTGAATGAGGATCACCTTGCTTCAAGCCTTTACCCCCAGCAAAATGGAGGCCATTGGTGTCATTAATTCTGACTTGGAATGTCCCTTGGTGAATAGTAGACAAAACCCAACCTACCCATTTATTGCCAAAGCCTCTAGAAAGAAGCATTTCCTTTAGAAAATCCTAACTCACTCTATCATTGGCTTTCTCATAATCAAGTTTAAGAATCAAACCACTAGATACAGACCTGTGTATCTCACGAATAACCTCATGGGCCATAACCACACTTCCTAAAATAAATCTGCCTTTATTAAAGGCAGTTTGATTGGGAGAAATAAGCTTGTCACACAAAGGGGAAACCCTAGTGGTCATAGCTTTAGAGAAAATCTTGACAACACAATTACTAAGACTGATAGGCCTAAAATTCTTCATGTCTCTATCCAGAGGCACTTTAGGTATGAGGGTAATAATGGCATAGTTCAGTTTATATATATCTAAAGCACCATTCTCAAAATCTCTAACCATCCACATAAAATCCTTTTGGACCAGCTCCCAGAAGGTTCGGTAAAATAAAAAGGAAATGCCATCAGGGCCAGGAGCACCACTAGCATAAGAGCTCATGATAGCTTGTTTAATTTCCTCTTCAGGAAAAGGTCTCTCTAGAAGTTCTCTCTCCTCATCACTAACCATTTCATCAATGGACCAAAAATCAGCATCCAAATGGATGTCAGGTTTAGGTTCAAAAGCAAACAAATCTTTATAAAATGAAGTAGCCACCTCAAGCATATCATTGGTAGAAGTAACCACACCATTTGGGCCATTCAACTCAGTAAGATGATTCTTCCTATGCCTATGATTAGCAAGGGCCTGGAAGTAAGCATTGTTCCTATCTCCCTCTAAAATTTTCCTGTCCCTAGATCTCCGCCATAAGGCAGTTTCCTCTTTTTTTTTGAAATCTCATCAAGTTCCTTCTTAATATCCTTCATCCTATCAAAATCAGTAACAGAGAGTTGCCGAGATTCAGACATGACATCAAGAGTATCAGACTCCATAAGGAGTGCCTTCTTCTTCTTCTTCTTTTTCAAAGCTGCTCCTCTATTAATACTCCTCCTATTTGTTTTCTTCCTAAGAACCCTAGTCTTAGCCATCCAGTTATCAGCTGAAGAGTTAGATGAGGACACAAAATTCCAAGCTTCTATGACCATTTGATGGAACCTAGGCTAAGAGAGCCACCATTTTTTCAAATCTAAACGGTTTAGGATTAGTTGGGGCTCTAGCTCCAGTGTTCAGGACTAAAGGGGTGTGATCACTCCCCACTCTGGTGAGTGCTGACAAAGTTGAGAAAGGGAAATGGGCATCCCAGTCCACAGAAGTGAACACTCTATCAAGAACAACAAAAATAGGGAACTCTGGTTGTTAGACCAGGTAAAAACTCTATTAGAGATAGAAATGTGCATCAGGGCCCATCTGTTGATCCAGTCATTGCAAAGAAATGCAGTTTGTTGGTTAATCTGGCCACTACTCTTTTCAGCTTCATTCCTAACCAAGTTAAAGTCCCCACAAATCATGGTAGGATAAGATGCATTTGTCAAAGTATCATGCAGTTCAGCAACAAAATCCATTTTAAATTCAAGATATGCAGAACTATAAACCAGCACCATTTGCCAAACAAAACCATCATTCTTATTTTTGATAGTAGCAACAATAGAAAATCTTTGGTTAATAAAACCAACAACCTCAAAGATATTTTTCTTAAACCCCAAGAGGATCCCTCCAGCAGTATTACTAGCAGGCAGGAATTGCCAAACAAAATTATCAAATCTATCAATAGCTTTGAGGAAACCCTCAGAAATGATTTCTCTCTTAGTCTCTTGAAAACCAATAAAATCAGGATTAGTTTTAGCAATAGTATCACACATGCACTGAATTTTTCCAGGTTATCGAAGACCCCTAATATTCCAAATAAGACCTATCATGGATTAAGCAATTTTAAAAGGACGAGATAAGCCACAAGGCTTGTCCTTAGTTAGGACAATGCGTGTTTTCCTAACAGCAACAACATTGCCAACTAGCTCAAAGGAGAAGTCAGTCACAGGTGTACTAACTATTTCATTGATTTCAATATCTAGGTTATCAGGCAGAACTATTTCAGGATTATTGCTGGCAAAAACCAGACATCTCTCTTTCTCCTCAACTACCATCTCATCAATGGTGTAATTCTTTTGAGATTCATCTGCTCCAATTGTTAAATTCATTTGTCCCATTTGATCAACAAGAATAGATTTATCAATTGTAGAAAAATATTTACCTTTAAATGTTTTTGGGATCTCCAGATTTTTCTTCCCCTTATATGCAACAGCTTTCTCCAAGATGCTGACATTTCCATGCCCTCTGGTAGCAGGCTTTTGAGTTAGCACATGTCCCCATTTAGATTTGTTCTCAGGAATGGTTCCATCTTTCTGGGCTTGGGTGAGTGATTCCAGTAAGGATCTCTTCAAGGTCTCACTTTGTAAGATATGGATGGCCTCAGGGGAGAGAACCCCCCAACTCCTCTTCTTTAGGTTCCTCATTTTCAGAGTCAGACAAGTCCATAGACCTAAGCAGGCCCTCACAGTAATCCATACTACCAGATCTCTCCACATATATAATCATATTGTCATTCTTTCCAGAAGGAGCATTTTTTTTGAATCAGACTCTCTCCAATCACTATATCACCCTCTCCCTCATTTCCATCATCATTTTTGCATTGTTCTAGGAGATTGTCTTTCTGTTCAATCCTAACCTCAAATCCATCAGAAGATGGGGCATCATGATCAACCTCAACTATTGCACATCCCATGATAAAATTCTCCTGATCAGAATCAGGGTACAGCTCCATAGGTGAAATCACCAAACTCTGAGCCACATGCTTGCTGGTAGACCCATGTTTGGCTGAGAAGTTGGCTTTATCTAGCTCATCGATAGCCAGACCACCATCTCCTGATCCATCAGATGTATGTTCTCCATGAGTCCCTCTGCCTTCTTCTACTTGACTTTCCTCTGCTCTTTCTTCTTCCTCATCACCATCCTCATCATCACATCCACATCAATGATAGAGTCTACTCCACCCACATGTTCAAAGCCCTCAACAGTAAAACCTAGCAGGAAGAGTTTCTTCTTCATCTCAATCAGCCTCTAAAAAGGTATCTTAGTGGGATCTCTATAGGCAATTTTTATCCTAACATTCTCAAAGAAAGTCCTGAACATGCCATTCCAATCTACATCAGTAAGAACCCCAAAGAGTGAAGCAATTTGAGCAAATACTTTCCATGCACACCATTTTGGAGGAGTGCCTTCAATCAGAACCCGGCTTCAATCAATTCCCCAAAAGGTTCACAACCTCCCTTCCATTCAGTCAAAGTGACATTCACATCCCGAGGAAGAGAAAACCTAGGTAGCTCAATGAGGTACTCTACTTTCTTCCAAGGGGGAAATCTGACCAAGGTCTTGCTGGATAGCCCTCTAATCTGCCATGGCCATTGCCTAGTCTTGCGAAAAGTTACAGTCAGAAATTCCATCAGCTTAGTGCAGTCTACCTCTCCTTTTAAAATTTTCACCACAACACAGTTCTGGAAGTTTAGCCATTTGACTCATTGGCTACAGGAACATCAACATGGTAGAAACCAAGCCCTCGACCTCCAGTGCCAAAGAAAGCAGCAGTAGGTTGCACCTTGGACCACGCTGCATAGTTGTTGATGTTGTGATTTTACTGGCAGATAAAACATGCTTTCGGCTTCATGCAATTTCCAACATAATGATCAAGGCCCCCACAATTGAAGCAGATCATTTCTTTATACCTAGGATCAAGGACTTGTTCCACTTCAACTTCGCCAGATTGAGAAAACTGTACCTAGGCCGAGCCCGCAGTTGAGCCCGTGGATCTGGTTGGTTTGGGGGTAGGGGCTTGCTCCTTCACGGGCGGAGTAGATGGCTGCTTGCGCCCAGCGAACGAGGTGGTCTTCTGCCCCGCCACCTTGGATTGGCCAGTAGCAATATTTCCTCCCCCCTCTTGCCTGGCGATCGGCCATCTCCGACCCACGCTTCACTACCTCCGCGAAGGAAAGCGAGCCGGGGCGAATTCCCTCTCCCGAGACTTTGATGTTTTTCGGTGGTAGATCAAATGGCCGAATTGAAGCAGGGAAACAATCAGCAGCCACGAAAGAATTGCTCTCAACTAGGTCTTTCCGAATCCAGCAGACGAATCTGGATTTGGGGTTGGTCTGAGGCGGCCGGCAGTGAGTTTTATGATTGTGGCAGCGCGAGGGGGGGAAGGATAAGCTAGAGCTGGCCAAAATGCTCCTCCACACTTTCTAGGGTTTCCACTTTACGTAAATGACTCACTCTACCCGCTTTCTCACCCAGGACACGTACTTTGAAGGTGGGACCACTCAGCGCTGGGTTTGAAGGGGAGGAATAGCAAAATGCCGTCGTCCCCAAAATGACATGCATGCCTAGGTTTCGATCGAGCCCCTCGCCGGCGCCCAACTCTGATGAGGTTTCACCAGCTATAGAAACAACAACACGCTCCTCAACATGCACAGATTTGTGAGGGAGAACCCGCAATTTCACTACCAATTCCTCACCCTGAGTATAAACACTCGAATCAATTTGGTTTGCAATCCTTCTCTGGCATAATCGGAAATCCCGCAACCGAGCTTTTAATGATAAATATGCATGAATGTAGTGCATACTTATCTCACCAGGCCAAGGAGGGGGTTCGATAAGTCTTCGCTCAGCTCGAATCAGTCAGGGCGGTCGATCTACTCACGACATTGGGGCCAAACGATCCCCGGCGAAAGGAACTCTGGCGGGATGTTGGTGATGCCCTCCCACGAATGCGGTCGGATGTTGAGCCTGGATGGGTTCGCCGTCCTGAAGTTCTCCCACTGTGCAGCTTGACGCGGATCCGTCGACTCGGCCTCCTGGATCGCCCAGAAGAGGAGCTCTAGATCCTCGCAGCCGTCGTCTCCGATGAAGCGCGCGTGCTCGACGAAGTTTGCGTGGCGGAGGATGTGGAGATGGATATCCCCCACTCGTCCCTGTCGGGTAAGCGTTCCAGCACCACCCGACGCATCTCGCGGCGAGCCTCCGGCGAGTTCGGATCAATCTCGGGCAGCCACACTGCTGCAGGAGGTGGGAGTGCCCACGGTTCCGCTACCCCCACCACCGGCGCAAGCCGGCGAACCTGAACGCCGCGGCGACACGCTCCAGCCATGTGAGATCTCCGATGGGGATTTGGGGTGGGGAGAGCTCGATGAGGTGCGGGGGTGGGTGGGAGGTTGGGGATTAGCTCGCTTTAATGGAGCCTCGTATGCTTCGCCCGAGGGAGAGGGGAGGGGAGGGGAGGGAGAGGGAGCCATCCCCCTCATGTTGTCGGCTATACCTCGAAACCCAGGAAGAAAATTTTCTAGCGATGGAAACAAAATGAATCATTCAATTCCTAGCCCTTAATTACTACCACACAGTACATGCTTCCTACGAACTAATCACCGCACAAGTCTTTGTATATATACTAGGAAAAATGCCCGTGCGTTGCAACGGGAGAAAAAATATTAAATTCTAAATAAATTCATATTGGTGGTCCACGACCATATCTATGTGGCAGAGAAATCCGAGAATTCTCAAGCGTGAACATTCAATGGTCTGTCTTCGGGATCTTCTCAGGCAACCTCATAAAATTGAAGCATTTTCTCGTTTAGTATGAGGTCAAACAAAAAAGTTAGTTCACACGCATATTGTTTATCCCAATTTCCCGCAATATGTCCTTTCATACTCTACATACTGCTAAAAGCTAACTACAGAACGAACATACTCATTCTCCAGAACTAAACTCAACCAAATTATGGTACAAAACTACAGAACATACTCATTCTCCAGAACTAAACTCAACAAATTACGGTACAAAACAACCAAATTATGATACAAAAAAGTTGTACATGTTTGTATTGAATGGAACATCCTTGTGATTTTCCCATGTTTCTGTTAGTCTTTATGTAGAACTTTCGCCTTGTGTATCACCGCCACATGACTGCCCTACACTCTTGCTCTCCATCACTTTATTTCACTCCAATTTACTCTGTTGTCACATGGCTGCCTTGTATAGCTCAAGTAACCTAGAATCCACCATGTGAATTTGGGAGCTAGAACAACGCGCTCTATAGCTTCACTTCAACACCTCGTCATGCTCCGTGATGGTGCCGCTGCTGCATGCCATTTCAAATGAGTAGCCTCTCATTGTTTTATATAGCCATAACCTATTTTTCTTATCCATGAAAGCTAAAATATGATACAGTATAGTTTATTTTTATTAGCTTTCATGACACCATGTCTTTCCAAATATGAACATTGGTAGAGAAAATTACTTTATGATCTCCGCCAAACATTACAACAAACACGTGGTATACAACTGAAATCAAAATATGTACCTTAGCTGCAAAAGGCCATGGTTCTGAATCTATGGCTGGCAGAGAATATGGTTTTCATCAGAATCTACAATGGTGATATATTTTCAGAAATATAAACACTGTAATTGCCAACCTATATTAACAAGTTGACTATTACAGATTCACTTTATGCTTGCAAAGAGCCTTTCAAATAATCTTTATCAGTTTGTCTAGCTCTATCAAAGCACAGTCCAACTTCCCTCTTGAGATCTGTATAAATGATCCATTAGCTAGCAAACAACTTGTATATTGCTGGGCATATTTTTAGAATCAAACTTTTTAGTAAAAGCACCTGCCTATCAAAATCCTTGGGTCTTCCTTAGTTTCATAGTCTATAGTTCATTAACTGAAAGTGAAGATAGATGCTGGGCCGGGACCAACTGAAACATGGATCAGAAAGCAAGTGGAATGAAACATCAATCCATCCTAAGCCGTTTGAGGTGATGGAGTTCTGAGCCGCGGCTCACTGAAGGTTGATGATATCATTGGACATTTAGTTGTCTGAAGCAAAGAATCTTCTTTCAACCCTTTGTGAAAAGGCAGAATCAATGTGACCACATGAACAAGAGATAGAAGATGAGAAACTTACAATCAGGATTTGGGCTGTGTCAGTCAGGCTTGTGCTGCGCATTGGTAGGCGGTGATGCCAAAGCTGGGGCAGGGGAGTCTGCGCCTCCACTCTGTCACATGATATGCATCGTACGTCACCAAACGATCTCCGGCCACACTCATTCCTTCACCAGTGTCGTTGGCAGGCCACTGATGACAACTAACTGTGGTAAGAGGTGCAGACCCAATCCTCCGCCTCCAACACAAAATCGATCCATCACAAATGATACGAAAATAAGCAGCATAATTTTTCTGACACTTGAATTAAAAAACTACTAAAACCAAATTCATGTTGCTATTTGAATGCACAAATACACTGTATCAACTAATGCATTGTGCATGGAAAACGGGGAATTACCTCTTGTTACAACCAGAAGCTTCAGGATTTACTTTGCCTGTTAATTCCACCGACTACATTGGTGTAGCTCTCTTCCTTGCCGTGTCTATTCCTCTGCTGCCGCACGAGAATAAACAACAGTAAGCGATTTAGCCAATGTGAAGTCATCCTTTTACTTGCATCTTAAATCGGAAGTGAAAAAGAAACTCAACTATGCACATTAGCAGAAATCATACTGCCATGGGAAACAACACCAAATAAAGCATCTTCAGTTCATATATGTAAGAAAAATATATGCTAGCAAGCAATAGTGGTGCTCCCGAAACTGTAATCGTCGAGTCCCTACATAACCAGCGACCATTGTTTCGTCGCTTTGCTCGCACATCAGACATACACGCCTTTGCCCAAACATCAGGGAAATGTTTGGGCGCTGTCATCCTTGAATCAAGGGTCAACCAAAAATAACAAATCAATCTCCATGTCCAACATAATTTGCAAAATCAAGTGAGTATTTCCTCTCTCGATCTCCTCGCTCTGCTCAACTACGGGAGCCGGCAGAGCCAGACAGGGGAACTTGTGTGCGCAAGCGTCAACTCCATAGCACGTCATGAGCCGGCGAGCAGCGCCCCGAGGAAGTGAAGATGGATGTACCAGGGAGAGGCGGCGGTATCCTTGTGCATAGCAGCACGAGGCAGTGGCGGAGATCCGGGGGGGGGGGGGGCACAGAGGTGGCGAGGTCAGTCCTCGGCGGGTTCGCCCGCAATTTGGGTGTCCACCGGCAGGCAGCGTGCTCCAAGGAGCCGGCGGGCGAGGCTCCGTCAAGGATATTGACCGGCGTAGGGGGACTACGATGACGACCGGGGATGGGAGAGGGTGGCAAGGGTTGTCAGGATCGGAGGGATGGGGCGCGACTGCAGCTGGAACCCTAGCGTCGGGGCGCCTCACGTTCTCGTAGGGGAGACCGGGAGAGAGGGGGCCTGTAGAATCGTTTTTATTTCCCTAGATCCCAGCGAAGGATTGATCAATCAGCCCCAAAAATCTTACATGAATTTTGTTTTGGATCTGAGAGACCCATTTGAATCGGTGGAGATCCTTGATAGAGGGCGGGATGGGTAGGGCAGATCTGACGGCAGCGAGGTAGGACGGAGGAGGCTGGGCAGCCGCATACATGGGGCGACGACGTGGGGTCTGCGCGTGATGGGAGATAGGCGGCTAGAAGAGGAGGAGAATGTGACCCTATCCCGCGTGCGTGCGGGATCGACGGCCCAATCACAGATTTCTCATCCCCAAATTGTACCACCTCGTTTATATTACATTTTGTCCATACAAATTGTAAAAGCGTATTATGACATGAGAAGAAATCGTATTATGACGGTGAACCCGACAAAGTCAATTTGTGCTTTATTATTAGGGAAAGATGTAATTCTTCTATGTTCAAATAATATCATGCATATGAAGCATGAACGGAATCGAAGCACACGGTGGAAGCAACGAGAATAAGAAGATACAATACAATGTTTTTTGTTACATAAATCATGCTTTCGACAATTGTGCATCACGCTTTCTACACAGCTGGCTGCAATTTTTGTTATACAGTATGCTTCCAACATTTGTGTATTGTGCTTCAAGTGCTCAAATTGAATGGCCTCAACGTCCAGTTCTAACAAAAAACAACCTACAAAAATTGATATTTAGGAACGTAAAACAGATCTTGAGAGCAGTTAATTAGGACAGATTTTTAGGAAGCAGTTAATAAGGAAAATGACAATTTTAGTGGAGGACTTTATTATCCCCTAATTAGGTGGAAACTCCCACGTAGTGGGCCATTCTAATCCAACGGCTCAACACTCTCCTATTCAATGGTTATGGACTGGTCTGCTAGATGCCAATTAGCAGTAGTCTGATGGCTAGTGGTTCCCAATTAAATTACTCAAACATGGTGATGGAGTACATAGTGATGAGGGTTGATTTACAAGCTAACACAAAGTTGGGGATGGAGGGAGGCATGACGGTGATGATGAAGAGGGCGCCGGGTCTCCGGCCGGTGTCAGCGTGGAGGCGCCTCCTCTCTTCCTTCTTCCTTGACTTGCTCCTTCTCTCTATGGTGGAGTTGCTGCAATGGAGGTCTGGTGGCTGTAGATGAGACTTGTGGCGGATGAAGATGGAATGAGACGACGAATAGGTTTGGAGGTCTTCATATAGGAGGCATCCTCGGGTGTTCTCCATTGATCTAGTCTCCTCCCTTTCATCCAAGGGCTCAAGGGAGCCATCCACGTCCAATCACTACAAAAAAATACACTTCCGTGATGATACGTGTTTGTCACAGTAGGTCACGTTTTCTGTCATGCATGTACATCCATGACAATTTTATGACAGAATCAAGATAGTCATACTTGTGCTATCGTAGAAGTGTTCCATGACATTACCAAAATTATCATCACGGAAGTGTCCACTTCCATGACGATAAATTGCACGTCACAGAAGTGCTTTCGTCAAGCGTGACCGACACGTGGCATCCACTGTAACAAAATGCCGTTAAGCTATCGGGTCTGGTTTTGTATCCGATAACCCGTTAACAGCCCCGACCAATGGGGATTTTCCACATGTAAAATCATCATTGACTGGAGGAAACACGTGTCGGCTCACCGTTGGGACAGATGTCATCCACTCATTGGACCCAAAGCACCTATCATACGTCGACACGTGGCACGGCCCAATAGAGGCCCATTCCTGTGAAAAGGCCGGCCCGTTTGACTTGGTCAAAAGGTGGCGGGCCGGCCCGAGGCAAGCCTGTTAACGGCCTGTTCGCATATAGCCCATTTACAGCCCGCTAACCCAGGGCCCATTTACGGCCTATCCGAATTAGGCCGAGTAGCGTCATCTGGGCCGTCCAATATAATTCCAGCCCGTTTTAACTTCCGGCCCATGTATGGCCCATGACGTATTTCGGCCCATATGAGTCCCTTTGTAACTCTTGGCCCATTAATGGCCCGTGGTGAAACCGGCCCGTAATGAACAATGTATCGCTTTAAACCCATTAGCGGCCCATTATTCCATTGGGTCATTTCCAACCCATGTTACCTTTCGGCCTTCTAAGGGCCCATTTATTTTTGGGCTCATTTCCAGCATTCGGTTACTTACAGCCCGTTACTGACCTTTTCTGCTTGTGGGCCAAATTCAGCCCGTGCATACAGTCAGCCCGTTTGTGGCCCGTTAATCTGTTGGGACATTTTCATAGCATCATCAAATACGGCCTATTAATGGCCCATTATGGTCAGCCCATAAAACGTACGATTTCCACTCTAGCCTGTTTACGGCCCCTTATATGGCCCATAGATGAGACGGCCCGTAGAAGGCCCATTGACCCGACGGCCCATAGAAGGCCCATTGATCTGACGGCCCATAGAAGGCCCATGGATTCGACGGCCCATAGAAGGCCCACGTATCCGACAGCCCATAGAAGGCCCACGGATCCGACAGCCCATAGAAGGCCATGGATCGTTCGTCCCGTAGATGGCCCATGGATCGTACGGCCTATGGACGGCCATGGTCACTACAACGTTTGGGCGAGTTGGCCCTCGTTTGAATGATATAGCATATTCAAAGAATTATCCTACTCTATACTATCACCTCTAAAAACATACACTATACAATAAAGAGACTAAGGAATAGAAACGTAGAATAATCCGACACCATACAATAAAGAAATTACAACCGATTATACCCACTGGGCATTATGGTTTGGCACCAATGATAATAAAGCATACACAAACAACAAATTACATATACTGGGCAAATACAACTCATACATCATGGATGCGCATCAACATAACTTACCATTTGAACTATAATCTCTTCAGAAAATAGGATTGGCCGGATTTAGATAGCACAAATTTCAGTCTGCAAAATCTCCAATTCCTTCGTTGTTACCTCAATGTCTTGTTTCATTTTTTTGACTCCTGCATCTAATACCTGCATGTCCAGTCTCAACTTGTTGATTGTACGTTCAGAATCATGTACACGTTGTCTTGCCACCTCTAGTTGATGCTCGAGAACATCAACACATTCTAATTCCAATCCATAATCATTCGGTAACGGCCATGTCGCACTGCTCGCAGATCTTTGTGTTGATGTCACTTCATCCTGAAATGCTTCTATAAGTACATATGACTAGGGAAAAAAATATAGTTACAACAGTGAAGCGAGCAAGACAAACTTTTTTGTACATGGCAAAACAGGACTAACAATAATGTTACACGTCATGAAGAATAAGTAGGTGATATTTTAAAAATTATAAAAAAGGTAGTCTGTGCAGCCTGCATACAGAAATCTCTCTTAGCTCACCAGAGGAGCATGATGTTGGGGCCCAATCCAAAACACAGACAAGTTACAAATTTAGACAACACGTTGCATAGAAGTAAGCAAGCAGTTGGCCATTCTGTAGCTCAATTAAAGTCTTAGGGAGCATAATGAACAACAGAGGATTTCATACAAACATACTACAACAAGCAAAACTATGCAATCATTAGCCTAGTATAAACTAGATTGTGAGGCTCATTCAATAATAGTTGGTTAATAGACTTCAAAGCTTCAGGCACACTTCGGCACAGTAATTAAATGGTAAGGACTTTAATTATGTTAACTAATAGTTATACAAGTACCCAACATCAGGCATCATTCTTTGGGCATCTCATTAACTGAGGACAAATAAAGCAATTGAAAAAGAGCAAATTAACTGTGCCTGAAACAAACAAGGAATTGAACTGTTGCGTTAGATACAATGACTTACCTTAACAGGTTGAAGAGGCTCAGTGTAGCTCCTACTTCTCTTGCAAGGCTCCTTCCTAACATCTTGTACTTGGAAATCCTCTATCTTATCTTCATTGCACCCCCTCTGCAAGGTGACAAAAACTAGTTACTCATCTACTTGGAAGATAAATATGCATACTTTCCAGTCTATAAACACAAAAGGATGAGATTATAACAAAACAACACCACTGTCAGTGTCAAAACCGGCGGATCTCGGGTAGGGGGTCCCGAACTGTGCGTCTAGGCGGATGGTAACAGGAGACAAGGGACACGATGTTTTTACCCTGGTTCGGGCCCTCTCGATGGAGGTAAAACCCTACTCCTGCTTGATTAATATTGATGATATGGGTAGTACAAGAGTAGATCTACCACGAGATCAAGGAGGCTAAACCCTAAAAGCTAGCCTATGGTATGATTGTCGTTCGTCCTACGGACTAAAACCCTCCGGTTTATATAGACACCGAAGAGGGTTAGGGTTACACAGAGTCGGTTACAATGGTAGGAGATCTACATATCCGTATCTCCAAGCTTTCCTTCCACGCCAAGGAAAGTACCTTCCGGACATGGGAGGAAGTCTTCAATCTTGTATCTTCATAGTCCAGGAGTCCAACCGAAGGTATAGTCCGGCTATCCGGACACCCCCTAATCCAGGACTCCCTCAGTAGCCCCTGAACCAGGATTCAATGACGACGAGTCCGGCGCGCAGATTGTCTTCAACATTGCAAGGCGGGTTCCTCCTCCAAGTACTTCATAGAAGATTTTGAACACAAAGGTAGTGTCCGGCTCTGCAAAATAAGTTTCCACATATGGCCATAGAGAGAGTAATATTTACACAAATCTAATCTGCTGACGTATTCCGTAGCGTGACATCACACCACGGCCAAGTCTTTATTCAAATCGTTTTACTGTCCCACCTCAGCGCGTTTAGCGAGGCGGTTTCCTTGGCACGTCTTGTCAAAGCAGAGATCGTGTCCCCTTATTCCGGGATTCTCATCAATACGGGCGTGGGTAACCCAACCGTACCCATTGGTATGTTTTCTCGATCAAAGGCGAGTCCCAAACGGTCACGGGGAGGGCCCTTGGTATTCAACCTCTTATAAAGAGACCAAGGCCTTACTCCTTTCTTTAAATCTCAAATGAGTTCGCCCTTTGCCTCGAGTTCCAACACCCAAGGCTCCAGATTTCAGGCACTTCGAAACTTCGACAATGTCCAGTTCCGACCTTTGAGGCTGATGGATGCCCTCCTCCGTCACGGAGGAGCACGTGCTGAAGTTGATAGAGGCCAGGTTCTTGACCGGTGAAATCTGGCATAGGCTGCCTGCTCAAGGGCAGGTCATTCCCACTCCCAAGCCTGGTGAGAGTGTGGTGTTCATGTCTCACTTCCTTCGGGGGCTAGGCTTCCCAATGGATCCCTTCATGAGGGGGCTCATGTTTTATTATGGGCTGGAATTTCATGACTTAGCTCCGAAGTCCATCCTCCATATTTCCTCATTCATCGTCGTGTGTGAAGCCTTCCTCCGTATTACTCCTCACTTCGGACTATGGCTCAAGACCTTCAAAGTAGAGCCGAAGATGATCGAGGGATGGCATGCGGAGTGCGAAGGTGCTTTTATAAGCAAGAATGCTGGTGCTCCATGGCCCGAGGGCTCTTTTCAAGAGGAGTCTAGCTTATGGCAACGAGAGTGGTTTTACATCACCGTTCCCAGGGGCACCAAGTGGGTGGCACCACCTGCCTTTCGCTCGGGTCCCCCACCATTGCTAGTGTCATGGGTTAATAAAGGACTGGACTGGGGGCCATCCAAGGACGTGCCCTTGTTGCAGGGCCGCATTCGAGATCTCTTAGAAAGAGACATTAGCCTGGTCGTGGTGACGCAGGTCATGTTGATTCGCCGAGCCTTGTCCGGCAAACGTCGCCCCCTTCGCCTATGGGAGTTCAATCCGGAGGGACCACGAGCTCTCCAGCATTTCATGGGCGCAACGCCCGTGGAGATGTACAAATTGTTCTTCGGATCACAAGCAATGTGTCCGGACTTGACCGAGGACGTAGGCCTGAGCTGCAATCGCCCGGATACTCAAGTAAGTAGCCTTGTGCCCGGACTCGCTATCCGTATATTTATCATAAAATTGCCCCTAAAAGAGCTATCCTTTAAACAAGAGTGGATAGCGAAAGCAAAGCTAATCAGGTGTCCGTCCCCCCTCCCCGAGACCATGCCGGATCCCATGCTAGTTAGGATGTTGGAGGTTGTGCCTTCGGAGGAAAGCGAGGGAGGGGACAAGGAAGCTACAGCCTCCTCGAAGAAGGTTGTACGGAAGGGAGGAATTGAAAATTCCTCTCCTCAGGGGAAGAAGAGGGCCGCCTCTGACGACCCGGAGACCATGGCCTCAAAGCGGGGGAAGAAATCTTCGTCAGAGGATCCTGTGCCGGGGGATACTTCGGCCGTATTATGCCCTCAAGGGGATCATCCCTCCACCGAGACGTAAGTAGAGAGGAGTTTTTCTTTTTAAGAAATGAGAGAAATCCTTGCGTTATATCTGAGAAGAGTAATCGAAAATTTACCTTGTAGCTCGGACCTTAGCCCTTCTCAGCAGAGCTCGTCTTCGGGGGATCTTCTTCTGGTGAAGATGGAGAGCAGAATGCCTCCTCCTGCCGTACTACCTTGCGAGGCGGGCGAACCTGAGGTATCGTCGCGGAGGGTTTCTCCGAATCCGGCAGGGCCAGAAGGTAGTCATATGGCCCCCCAAAGCCCTCCGCGTACGGCCTTCGAAAAGGGCCATCGAACGAGTCCAGCAACGTCTGGTGCACGGTTGGAGGAGCTGAAGGATCTGCTAGGGCGAGCATCTATCTCAGAGGAGCACTGTGCATTGATGGGTATGGTGATTGAGAGGATTTCATCCGCGGAAAGCGGATTGCACGAGGCCGTCCGGAGTTTACTGACAGGTTTTGAGGTACGCGAAATAATGTACCCTTTTTGGACAGTTGCGCATAAGTAAGATGCACCCTGTGTAGATAGTAGCCCCTGAGACTCTGTGCATTGTCAAAAGTGACGGCGCGTAGAGGATCATAATCCCAGGTCTAATATGTCGCCTTCATACGTAGGCGGCAAAGTGTCGGGTGGCCAGTCGGACTGATGAATTTGCCGAGCTAAAGCGGCAACTTGACGTGGCAGATGCTGACATTGCGCTTGTCAACAAGCGGCTTGACGAGGCACAAGGTATGTAATTACTCCAGCGGCACCTGGTAAGAGGAGCTTCATGCTAGTATCTTACAATGTGTGCGCTTGATGCAGATGGTGCTGCTGCCATGGAGAATCTTTGGGCGGAACTTGCCCGAGCCAAGGAGCAAGACAGGAAAAGTGATGCGGCTGCCGGAAAGGCAATTGAAGAGCTGAAAGCCGAACAGGCTGCTCATTGCCGAAGCAAGAAGGAAATGGCCGAGATGGCTGTGAAGCTGAAGAGCGCTGCTGACCGTTGCAAGCTTCTTGAAAAAGAAGATCAGGCGGAACAGACGGACCTGGAGAAGGCCGTTGCCGATGCCATGGATGCTCGCTCTGCGATGAGAGCTATGAAGGAGGAGCTGCGTCAGGCCGGAGAGATCGCGGCTGGAAATCCCTTTATGCTGCGGAGGAAGTTCTGTGATCCTAAACATGCTCCGTTAGACCGGATGTGGAGTACGGCGGACACCTATCTGGATTTGGTAGCGAGTGCCGCAGATGTGGCCGAACACTTCCAGATCAAGAAGATCGCGAAGTGGAAAAGCTCTTTTGGTCGCAGTTCCACAATCCGGAGCATCCACTGTCATTAGCCGATCGTTTGTCCGAATGGGCTGAGCTAAATAGGTTGTCCGGACTCACCATAAAGTGTGTCATGAGTCATCTGTGGCCAGAGAGGCCAGAGCCGAAAGGTTATTTCAACTTGGTGTAGCAGTTCCTTGGTGCGGCGCCGCATATCAATGCGATGAAGAGGTCAGCGTGCATAGAGGTTGCGTGGATGGCTCTTTCCCGTGTCAAGACATACTGGGAAAAAATGGAGGCCACCGCTGTTGCATCCCCAGACTCGGATGGAAGCTGAGTACCTGCCGAGCACTATTTTCAGGAAGTTCTGCAAGGCGCTCGTTTAATAGAGACGCAGTGCTCGAAGGATACTATATTCGAATAGCATATATTATTGTAAAACAATATTTTGATAAATTGTAGAAGCTTTTTATACTTGTGCCTGCAAGTATTATAATACCTCCTGTGCGGCCGTTTAACATATATGTATATATAATCTGAAAGATGGCAGTTGTCAGCTTCAGCCCCCACGCACATAATGCGGGGGTGTTCGCAGAAGGCGCATTTTCACACTTGATCCAACGTCTTGGTCCTACAAAGGAGGTGATAGCACAGCGAACTAGGCAATCAGACTATGATGCTTTATCACTTTCACTTAGCCATAGGAGTTTGACAGTGAGGCTACTTATATAGCCCCTGGTGGCGCCTGCGCTCGCCCGAACTCGGGGCGCGTATGTGCCTGGCCAGGAAGCGTCCCTTCGTTAATGCGGAGGAATCTGAAAGATTTCGGTAAGTCATCGAGTGGTTGACCAGCCTCATGCTAGATCATGACAGTCAGTTTTTGGCTTTCTCTACTGAGGTTCTCGCCTGGCCGAACCGGGGCACAATCGCAATAGTTCTCCTGGTGCCGCCTTAGCCGATAGAGCGGAACGTAAGGTAGCAAAACACAGGAGCCGGGCAAACCCAACATTTGACCAAAGAGATGATTCGAAGCTGATGCATATAAGGCCAAACTCGCGACGCCGAACACTCCCTAAGGTATTCGGTCTTTATGAGGGCGGGCGGGATAACGCCCTTAGTAATAATCCCCTAGTGTCCAGGTACGCGCAAAACTCTGACGTGGCCACATGCCAAAATGCCAGCCTCCTCCTTGGTTATACCAAGAAACCAGGGGATGTGTATCAACAAGAGACAGTAAAAAAGGTTTACGCAGGGTCTTAATCTGAAAAGAATCCTTGGAACGGGTCCCTGCTGCACGTCTGCGCCTGTATCTCCGTTGTGCCGTCTACTGGACGGGCATAGCACGGTGTTCATCTGTAAAAGAGAGGAACTTAGTTGAAGAAAGATCATGCCGAACATGTGTTATATTAAATAAACAAAGTATAAATCGAAATGGGTAAAATTGAGCTTTGTTGTCTCTTGTTTTATATGCGCGGAGCCCCTAGTATAGGGGTATATGGCTATTAAGCCTTTATCAATTGTATGTTTATGCCAGACTCGTCTAGCCGTGTCCGTGGTCTTGACGACCTGTTTAGGTGCTTTGGCTGGTGAAGCCGCTTTATTGTGGGGCTGTCAAGGCAGCCGCACTGTCTTCCGCACGGGAGGAACACTCAATGTTTTCCCTTTAATGAGATGATGCCTCGTGGACCGGGCATCTTAAGCGTAAGAGATGCATAATGTGGTATTGCGTTAAAACGGGCAAAAGCTTCGCGTCCCATCAGTGCTTGATAGCTACTTGAGAATGGAGCGATGTGGAAAGTTAGTTGTTCGCGACGGAAGTTATCGGGGGAGCCGAACATAACTTCTAGCCGGAGAGAACCCATGCAACGGGCATCCAGGCCTGGCGTTACCCCTTGAAAGGAGGTTTTGCTATGGCGAATTTTTGTTGGGTCTATCCCCATGTTGCAGATTGTGTCCTGGTATAACAGGTTTAGACCACTGCCGCCGTCCATCAGGACATTTGTAAAGTGGAGTCCGCCGATTATTGGATCTAATACCAAGGCAGTCCAGCCTGCATTCCGGATACTTCTAGAGTAATCCTGATGGTCGAAGGTGATCGGTTTTAACAGGTTTAGACCACTGCCGCCGTGCTCCTTTGGGATAGGCCGTATGGCGCGTATCTCTGTTGGCGCCATTCTGTTCGTCACGTGAAGTAAGTTTACTGTTTTGACTTCTTGTGGGAAATCCTTTTGTTTCCTGGTGCTCTGCTTGTGGGGTTCGTCGTCGTCCTCACTTGGTGTGTCGAGCCCCTTGTGTTCGGTGCTGAGTTTTCTGGATTGCTTGAAAACCCAACAATCTCTATGGGTATGGTTCGCAGGCTTCCCAGGAGTACTGTGTATTTGACATATCTTGTCCAAGATTTTGTTTAAGTTGGATAGCTTGTCCCTGTTATCCTTGAGGTGCGGCTTTCTCTGATTCTATCGCGAGCTTTTGAATCCGGCGTTGACCGCCGTGCTCTTTGGGCTGTTTCTCTTATTCCGGTGCTAGTCCTTGCTGCGTCGGGGTTTTCCGTTTCCATCCCTAACTTCGGATGTACTTGGGTCGCTGGTGCTACATCTTGCCAACCAGCTGTCCTCTCCCGCGCAAAAGCGGGTCATGAGGCTTGTTAATGCAGCCATTGTTCTTGGCTTTTCTTGGCCGAGGTATCTGGCGAGCCATTCGTCTCGAACATTATGCTTAAAAGCTGCTAGGGCTTCGGCGTCCGGATAGTCGACTATCTGATTCTTTTTAGTAAGGAATATGTTCCAGAATTTCCGGGCTGACTCTCCGGGCTGTTGAGTTATGTGACTGAGATCGTCTACATCCGGAGGGCGGACATAGGTCCCTTGAAAATTTGCCCGGAAAGCATCCTCAAGCTCTTCCCAACTTCCAATGGTGTTTTCGGGTAGGCTTTTGAGCCAATGCCGGGCTGACCCTTGAAGCTTGAGGGGTAAGTATTTTATGGCGTGGAGGTCATCTCCTCTGGCCATGTGTATGTGGAGGATATAATCCTCGATCCAGACCCCAGGGTCTGTTGTTCCGTTGTACGCCTCTATGTTTACGGGCTTGAATCCCGCTGGAAATTCATGGTCTAGCACCTCATCGGTGAAACATAGGGGGTGTGCGGCACCCCTGTATTTGGGTGTGCCGTGATGTTCGGATAGTTGTTGTGTTGCATTGCTTACTAGAGCTTGCTTTCTTGGCCAGTAGATAGATCTGGCTGGGCCATTTTTTTGATGCGGATCCTTTGGTGGATCCCGTGCCAGCTTGTGTGCGGCGGCGCTTGCCGCTCCATGCTGGCCATGCGGTCGTCTATCCGACCGGGTGGCTTTCCTATTTTTTGACTGCGGGGGCTCTAAGGTCTCCTCGTCAAATTCAGGCAGTAACTTTCGCTTTGGATAGCTTTTTGTGTGGCGACTGCCGCCATATTTGTCTGCGGTGTTGCGTACTTTGCTCGATCTGATTCTGAGTGCATCTTCCGCACTTTTGAGCTTCCGCTTCTGCTTTTTCAGGCTACGCGCAGTGGCGACGAGCCTTTTGTGGCGGTTCTTCTGCTCCATGAGCCTATCCGGCGTAAGGTCGTCCGGACTGTTGTTTTCGCCGGGGACGGGGTGTTTGGTTTGTTTATCCAAGTTGCCCTGTTCGGACGGTTGCTCGAAGGCATGTTCATCGTCCGCCGGCTCGTCCTGCTCTATGCCTGGGTCTGTATGGCTGCTGTCTCTGTCGAGGCGGGGCTTGGAGCGGCGCTTACATCACCGCTTTGATTGCTTTTCGAGTGAACGATCCCTCGTTGCATCCCTGTGTTCGTCGTTGTCGCTTCCTTTGGGTGTGTCCACCATATATACATCATGAGATGATGTGGCTGTCCAGTGCCTTATAGGCATTGGTTCATGTTCATCTCCTACATCGTCGTCCATACCGTCGATGTCTTCAGAGTCGAAGTCGAGCACGTCATTTAAATTATCGACTGTGGCTACGAAGTGGGTGGTGGGTGGGCATCGAATTTCTTTGTCGTCCACATCCCAATCCTGCCGGTCATAGTCCGGCCAGGACTCTCCTGACAAAGAGAGAGACCTGAGTGAATTCAGAATGTCGCCGAAGGGAGAGTGCTGAAAGATGTCTGCGGCAGTGAACTCCATGATCGGCGCCCAATCGGATTCGATCGGTAGGGGCGCGGAGGGCTCGGAGTCCGGAGAGGAGTCCGGCATCTTGGAGTCACGGGCTTTGCAGAGGACAAGGCTGGTGTTCGGCTAGATCGCCATAGAGATTGCAGCCCTCGAGGCGGTGTCTAACCACCCATCCTCGATTGGTGTGGTCGGCTCCGAGCCAAGGGTCGGAGCGGACACAGGTGCAGCCTCAACGGCACTGTTCGGCGGCAGAGGTAGATCATGCCCACCGGGACAGTGCGGCGCGCTCGGCTGCGGCTCAGATCTGTCGAAGATCATGTCTCCACGGTCGTCCGCTGTGTAGTTTAAACTTCCAAATCTGACCTGACGGCTAGGGGCGTAGCATTAGATCTGCTCCAGATGGCCAAGCGAATTGGCCCGCAGTGCAAAGCCGCCAAATACGAAGATCTGTCCAGGGAGAAAAGTCTCACCCTAGATCGCATCGTCGTTGATGATCGGAGGAGCCATCGGGCCTAAAAGTGATGACACAGAGGAACTCTCAATGAAAGCACCAATGTCGGTGTCAAAACCGCCGGATCTCGGGTAGGGGGTCCCGAACTGTGCGTCTAGGTGGATGGTAACAGGAGACAAGGGACACGATGTTTTTACCCAGGTTCGGGCCCTCTCGATGGAGGTAAAACCCTACTCCTGCTTGATTAATATTGATGATATGGGTAGTACAAGAGTAGATCTACCACGAGATCAAGGAGGCTAAACCCTAAAAGCTAGCCTATGGTATGATTGCCGTTCGTCCTACGGACTAAAACCCTCTGGTTTATATAGACACGGGAGAGGGCTAGGGTTACACAGAGTCGGTTACAATGGTAGGAGATCTACATATCCGTATCGCCAAGCTTGCCTTCCACGCCAAGGAAAGTCCCTTCCGGACACGGGACGAAGTCTTCAATCTTGTATCTTCATAGTCCAAGAGTCCGGCCGAAGGTATAGTCTGGCTATCCGGACATCCCCTAATCCAGGACTCCCTCAACCACGTAATGAAACATCCTGCATCTCTTGCACTTGCACACAATGAAATGAGCATTTACTATGTCCGCACTATGTAAAAACTAGGCATACCTTCGAACTGGGTCTCCAGGTACTCTTGGAGAGCCTACTTTAGTGTACAGCCAAACCTTTATGTGACCTATGAATTAGAAAAGGCCCTACTACAGCAGCCCTTAGTGTTTATATCGTTAACAAGCTTTGTTAGAGTGTTAGGTCAAGAACAACAAGTAATCAAAGCAAACAGTCCTAGTATGGCTGGCTGATGCAAACAAGCAATTGAATAGATGTATGAGCAAATCTTACATATCAAGAAAAGAAGCAAAGAAGGAGGATTAAAGACCATCACTTCACTGACCAGATTTAAGGGGCATTTAAACATCATGTGCAACGTACGAACTAACATAAACATTGCATATTCCAGATTCTACAATGGAATGCACATGTATTAGGTTATGCCTTGTATGATGATGCCTAAATGTACACTATAGCAGGCAGGGGTGATTCATCATTCCACGCACAATTGAATTGCAGGTTAAGGGCCAGTTCTATTCCGCCTTTTCAGGGCTTATTGTCAAAATAAGCCATAAAAGATGTAAAGAAGTCATTTTTGAGTTATGGGCTTGGGCTTAACTAATTTCGCTTTGGAGGGGGGTGTTTTGGGTAGAACCTCACTAAAAATTGAAGAGAAGGGGAATAGTGAAATGACTCTGTTGTCTGCCTATATTACATTCAAAATGCAACTGGTGTTGCACCTCACCCTCAAGTAAAAACAAGCACGCAAGCGTTCATTGCCCTGCCCGCTTGCATCTCCTCTCCCCTTTCCCTCTACCTCGATACCCTGCTTGCATCACTAGGGTTCCTCCAGCAAGCCGTCGCCACTGGTCCCATCTGGCCTGGTCCTCGATGATGCTCTGTCCAGCTAGGCTACATGGTCGGTGGGTAGGGGAAAATCTCTTTGGCTGCTCCTCCCTCTGGTGCTGCCCCTCATTCTCATGGTCTCCAGTAGCCGTTCCACTGTGGTTCGTCCAACGCACTACTCCGGTAGGCGCTGCACAACTACGGCTGATGCCACACTGTGGCAGAAGGCACCTTATTCCCCCTCCCCACCTCCCAGGACATGGCCTTGAGGTGTTGTTGAAGGATGAGCTCATCCAACAAGGTGAGGATCTCCTTTGATTTTTTTGCCAAATTTTCATTCTGATCCACTATATGATGAATTTCTATGAGCTGCTTCTGCTGCTACTATATGATGCATTGGTATGAGCTGCTCCTGCTGCTGCTATATGATGAATTGCTATGAGCTGCTGCTGCTATATGATGAATTGCTATGAGCTGCTGCTGCTATATGATGAGTTGCTATAAGCTGCTCCTGTTGTTGCTGTATGATGAATTGCTATGAGCTGCTCCTGCTGATGCTATATGATGAATTGCTATGAGCTGCTCCTGCTGCTGCGATATGATGAATTGCTATGAGTTGCTCCTACTGCTGCTATATGATGAATTGCTATGAGCTGCTCCTGCTGCTGCTATATGATGAATTGCTATGAGCTGCTACTGGTATATGATGAATTGCACACTGCTGCTGCTGCATGATGAATTGCTATGAGCTGCTGCTATATGATGCTTTCAGGTGGTGCTGCTATATGATAATAACCAGCCACTTGGACCATCGAATTTCAATAAATAATTGTTCTTCATTTAAATGTGGGTCATGCATTTTTGGTTTAAATTAGGCAATGGGATTTCTATGGAAAACATTGACCAAAGTAGATTGTGCCAAGTAGATGGTATCTTTGTATTTGCATTTTGAGCAAATAGTGAAGGTTTGTTTTCCTATCATATTACTTACTGCACTGGGTTCAATTTCTGATGTTTGCAAGTCAAATTAATTTTCATTGGGCAGCAAAATGAAAAAATATAATGCAATCTAGACTTTCCACTGATCATACCAAACATAAGCTGAAAACGAAATGAAAAGAACTGGTTGGCTTATTACATGGAGCGTATATTCACAGGTGCTTATTTTCTTAGGATAACTCATAATAACTGTCCCTAAGAAACTTGGCCAATAGAACTGACACACAAATAACATGTCATGATGATTGCAATGGAGGAGTGACGTACCATATCACACTGTATAGGCTCATCACTGGCTCTCCTTTTTTGTGATGTTCCATGAAATTGCCACATACATCTTGTACTTTTCATTGTCTAACCCTATCTGCAAGTTGACACGGCTAATTTCAGACATCTCTACATGATAATACATTGCATATCCCTTGCGCATATTTAAACCACCAATTAATGATTGTGTGCGTAGCATAAACTAGCCATGACTCTGTGTGCTGGACTAGCAGCCACTCTAAGGGAGCCTAATGTAGTGTACTGGAATTCCTACATGCCACCTACGATTTTGTGTAATGTACTGCCTCTGTTCCTAAATATATGTCTATGTAGAGATTCTAGTATGGACCACATACAGATGTATATAGATGCATTTTTGAGTGTAGATTTACTCATTTTGCTCCGTATGTAGCCTATAGTGGAATCTCTAGAAAGACTTATATTTAGGATCGGAGGTATGAGTTAGTATCATATATGACATCTACATATCTAATTTAGCAACTAGTAGTAGAAATCATTGTCTGCACAAAGGGATTACTGGTCAAAAATCCTAGCAAAGCACGCTGGAAGGCATAGAACAATACAAGAGAGAGAGAGACTCTTACAAGATCATAGAAATGCCTCGGTCCAGGATCTTGGTTGGCCAAGCTGTTAGATCCAGAAGAAACATTGTCCTTGTAGTTTTTGCCAGCTGCATAACAGGTAACAGCGACCTGTTAGTATATTTGAAGTACAACGGGCAGGTGATGCTGGACGGGTTTAAAGGTGAAAAGTACCTAGGCCGTGGCGGGTGCTTGGCATCTTGCCAGACGGTGGGAATCAGGTTAGACACATCAAGGGTGATGACGCCGCGCTAGCTGTTGGGGTCCGGTAAGGAGATCTAGAACCGTGGAGTAGGGTGTTTGTGGAGCGGCTCCGGTAGGGTGGACTACGGTGTGGGCGAAGCGGATCTGTGGCCGTGCAGGAGGGTGTAGGTGAAGCTGCTCCGGTGGTTGGGTTAAGGATGGTGTCGACGATGTGGATCCGCGGCCGTGGACGGGGCGTCAGAAGCTGCTCCGGTAGGTTGGATGAGGGTGCGAGGAAGCGGATCTGAGGTCGTGGACTTGTGAGTTGGCAAAGCGGCCCCGGTAGGGTTGAAAATGGTATAGGCGAAGCTACTCCGGTGGGGTTGACAATGGTGTCGGCGAAGCGGCTCCGGTAGGGTTGAGGAAGGTGTTGGCGAAGAGGATCAGAGGCCGTCGACGGGGGCGTCGGTGGGGCGGCTCAGGGGGGGTGGACGAAGCGTCTCTGGTGGGGAGTACGAATGAGCCACTTCAGATGCGCTGCGGTTGACGAGAGTACCAGCGAAGCAGATCCGGCGCCGTGGACAAGGCCGGCACTGAATGGGCTGTGGTACAGTGGTGGATGAGCAGTCTACTTGTTTCTAGGGGAGGTGGGAGGGTTAGATGCGGCCGTAGAAGCAGATCCGACGAGGTGGACGCCGCTGGCAGTGAATGGGCTCTGGTACGCCGGTGGATGAGCAATCTAGGGTTTCGAGAGGGGAGGGGAGAAAGGCCGATGAAGTATGGACGGCATGATGTGAGATGCTCTGGTGCTGTGGAGTTAGTCGTTTTTGCGGGAGGGGGAGAGGAAATGGGGGTGCCGTGTAGTGGGGGGACCCGGAAGTTACCAAAGCAACCCCGACCTATTATGTAGATGAGGGCGGTATTGTAACTGTTCATTTCCGTGCACCAAGGACAAAAGGGGAATTTTGCATGCTAAAGACTAAGGTGGCGGAAATTTTAGAAGGAGGCGGGAGATTTTGCCACCCGCGGGATCGTTCATATCCAGTTTCAACTAATTTTGGACCGTGCTAGCGGGAAGGTCATGCGAGACTGTGTACATGGGGCACGCGTCAGCAGTTAATAACTGGTGTGAAGTCCACCCAAAAAAGGACAATAACTCAGGATGATGCACCGATAACTTGGACGTTCACACGGGCGTGACCAATCGTACAGGTGTAGTGGCGCATACACAAAAAAGGGATCAAACGCTCAGCCTATGTATTTCTCGTGTAAATAGATAATTTAGTGCAATTGGTTATTTACTTTAAACATAATGCATTGACGTGTTAGTGTAGAGGCGCACAAAAAGAAATGGATATTGTAGTCCGCTACTTAAAAGTATTACCTCATATGATTACATAGCCTCCATTTCATAAATTGCGTACCCATTGAATTCATATATGAATATTACATATATTACTTCATAATAGAACCTTAAATCATCCAAGACTAATGATTTTGAATGCAAGAGTAACAATGGTGCATGTACATGATAGCTACATTGGTTGTTTGAAGAAACATCACTGTAACTTTGGCATGCACAACTCAAAAGGTTTATTTAAATAGAAAAAAATGTGATATGTGAGTGTCCGATCTTTATAGCGTTGAATTGATAATGTACCTTTGGCCATGATACGAAGTAGATATTGATTTACGTTCAAGCGATGCACGTCGATGATCGCTAGATAGTGATACGTGTATGAATTGTGCAATCTCTCTCACACGCATACATATCTAATTTCCCGGTGGGCATCGGAATCACACACGCGCACTTCGTGTATTTCTTTCCCTCCATCAAGGTTAGAATTCGTCTTTCTACCCCATCCTACAAGTCTCTCACACAGAAACACACACGCTCTCTCTGTCGAACACGCCCACCCCTTTAATTCCGCCCACCCATAGCCACTAATGTCTCAAATTATAATAATGTCTCTCACACATATGCCTAAGGTTAACTCGAGTTCCGGAACCATATGAATACATACAATGGGATTCCAGCAGAGCACCTTTTGTTTTGAGATTTTGCTCTCTCTCTCTCTCCCTCCCTCTCTCTCTCACACGCGCGCGCACACACACATTATTTCTCGCTTCATTTTTTCTGGCACTTGCATGCACACAATTTTGTTTATCTTCGTGATGCTTTATGTATGCCTCGCACAAATGCTATCTACCTATCCCTTAATATAGCCAGATATGTGTCACACAAACTCCTTCTCCCTACTAGCAAGATGCCCATGCGTTGCACCGAACATCAAAATGCATTTGTATGAGTAGTTTATCTTGTGGGAGAAAACGATGAACGAGGGAATGCCTTATTTGCAAATGCGGAGAGGGGTGTGGGTATCTTTTTGCAAAATTGCCACAGTTTCCTTCCTATCCGTCGGGTATAAATCGGATGGCCTATATTACAGGATGGCAGGAACACCATCATCACCAACTCTGTTTTTCTATAAGAGTGGGGATATGTAAGTGTCACTGCCCCCCCCCCCCCCGACACGCACACCCACACAACCACACACACACTTCCCAACACCGAAGGAGTAGGGTGACACCTCGATCTTGATACTAATCTATCGACTGGCCTCTCTCTCAAACACACACACACACACTACCCGACACCGAAGAAGTAGGGCGGCACCGCGATCTTGATAGTAATCTATCTACTCCTCTTTCAAACACACACACACACACATACACACACACTGGCTAGTTGTGCCTCTATGCCTACCGCGCACACTCTCGATACGTCTTTCTCTCCCTCCCCCTCCCCCCACCCCAACAATGACAGCAGAAGGGTGACAACTCGATCTGATCGTAATCTGTCAATTGGTTTCTCTCTCGAACATTGTGTCTCTGTGCCTCGTTCAGTAGCCCCCTTGATATGTAGACTTCTCGCGCGTGCACAACTGTAGTGACGATGTCGTTGAACCCAATGTGCCTCGTTATTACCGGCCTCATGTGATAGTTCTCACCCTGTTTTCTATTAATTAACAAGGCAACCTTTTGTTACTACTAGTGAATCTGAAATCATTCAGGGCAGACATCAAATATATCACTTCAACCCAGTTATCGCAGTAACTATTTTAAAATAAACTAGCTAGATTCCCGTGCGTTGCACGGAACATCAAGATGCATTTGTATGAGTAGTTTATCTTGTGAGAGAAAAGGATGAACGAGGGAAGGTCGTATTTGCGAACATGGAGAGGGGTGTGGGTATATTTTTGCAAAATTGCCATAGTTTTCTTCCTATCCGTTAGATATAAATCCGACGGCCTATATTGCAGGATGGCACGCACACCGTCATCACCCACTCTGTTTTCTACTCCCTCCGTTCCTAAATATGTGTCTTTTTTAGAGATTTCAACAGGTGACTATATTTGGAGCAAAATGAGTGAATCTACACTCTAAAATATGTCTACATACACATCCGTATGTGGTAGTCCATTTGAAATCTGGAAAAGACAAATATTTAGGAACGGATGGAGTATAAGAGTAGACATGGAGATATGTCTCCAACATGGTCTACAACAAAAATGTGCTGGACTGGTTAGCGCCGGATGCTCGCAACACGATGACATGAGTTTGAATTCTGTCTTTAACTCTAGATTTTTATATTATATATTACTTATTTAATATATACTTCTTTCGCTACTGTACCGATAGTGGAACCCACAGAGTACTTAGAATACAAGATTAAGGATGGACTTGTTTCTTTTTAACTTTCTGTACGAAGCTGTAGCCACCCTGCAAGTCACGTGTACAGTGTACATGCAATTAACTTTTCATAGAGGGACAATCATACACGCAATTAACTCAAATGGATTGGATGTCACTCTATTATTTCCAGCATAAGAGCATCTCCGACGGCAGCCGGCAAATTCCCCCCCCCCCCCCCCCCCCGCTTCCCCGCTTCCTTCCGCGGAAGACGACATCAAACGCTAGCGGCATACATTTTCACAACTCTAACCAACCAGATGAAATTCATGCAAACACAAACTAATATCATATAAGCATGAAGGATTTCGTATAAAAAAGCCGGATCTTCATATAAACATGATGAATTTCATTACATTTACATGAACTAAGCGGTGCCAATCCGGCTCTCTTGGTATAATTAATACTCCCTCCGTCCGAAAATACTTGTCCTAGAAATGGATGTATCTAGACTTATTTTAGTTATAGATACATACAATTTATCCATTCTTAGAAAAAATTTCCCGCTAGCTGGAGAGGGAGTACATAATCTAAAGGGTCGCCCACGGATCCCTTTGTCTTCCTCATGTCTGGCAGACACTTTGCGGGGTCGACGAAGGTCCTCGGAAGAGACGAAGAAGCAAAGAAACCATCTGAATGCATAGTCTTCGCCTCGGCGGTGGCCTTCATGGGACCCAAGTCACGGCGGCCTCCGGTGTTCTACTTCTCCTCGATGATGGCGGTGAACACGGAGAAGCTGGCTGTCGGATGTGGGGTTCCGGCAAACCCTTAACGTTCGAACACTGGGGTGCGCGCGAAGTCTTTCCTTCCTACCAATCTATGCCCTAGCTCGCTAAGATCTCGTAGATGAACTCGACGAACTCGCAACACAGAAAGACACGAGGTTTATACTGGTTCGGGCCACCATTGTGGTGTAATACCCTACTCCAGTGTGGTGGTGGTGGATTGCCTCTAGGGCTGATGGTGAACAGTACAAGGGAAGAACAGCCTCCTGAGGTTGAGGTGTTCTTGTGAGTAGGCTCTCGATCGGGTTGGATCGAGCTAAGGTGAGATGAGATCCTCTGAGATTCGATCCTCTCAGATCATCCCACTCCACTTTGGTGGCTAGCTCTACTTATATAGGCCCTGGTCCTCTTCCCAAATATCGAGCGGGAAGGGAGCCAACAATGGTGGGCCAATTTGAAAGGGGACAGCTAGTACAAGCTATCCTGACAAAAGTGGTCTTCGCCTGCGAAAAGCCCTGGTGATGACGCCGTCTTGGGCTCCACAATGACCTCCACCTTGTCGTCCCCCTGGTATTGGTCTTGTTGCACCAACATAGCAACCTTTGCCTGATGCCTCGGTACTCTTCGCCTGCGCTGGCCTCCTTTGCACCAAAGAGGAAACAAGGACGCTGCGCGCGCTGGCGCCCACCTGGCGCCTGCCTCGTGTCATGCGTCATGGCTCATGTCACGAGGGTCTCGTGAGGTTTGCCCCGCCTTGATATCTTTGTTCCTCGTGAGCCTGCCTAGCTAGGCCACTCCAGAGGAGGCCTTGCGTCATCCGCCTTGCGAGGCTTGGACCCTCGTGAGGGTCTTGGGTGCTTTGTTGGTGATGATGGGCCGTACGGCCTGCTGGCTCAGCCATGCCGCGGGCCGCAGGCAGGCAAGTCTGGGGACCCCCGTTCCCAGAACGCTGACAGTAGCCCCCGGCCCAAGGTGCGCTCGAGCTTGGCTTTGCAGCGAAGCCAAGGGCCAAGTACGGAGCACCATGGGCCCCCAAAGCCTGCGGCCTCGATTGACGCGTGGTGGATGATTGGACGTGGGCGTCTCCGCTTCCCCACGTTGCTCTTGAATCCGCCTGGCTATTGATATGTCTCCAACGTATCTATAATTTTTGATTGCTCCATGCTATATTATCTACTGTTTTGGGCAATATTGGGCTTTATTATCCACTTTTATATTACTTTTGGGACTAACCTATTAACCGGAGGCCCAACCCAGATTTGCTGTTTTATGCCTATTTCTGTGTTTTGAAGAAAAGGAATATCAGACAGAGTCGAAACGGAACGAAATCAACTGGAGAAGTTATTTTTGGAAGGAAACACACCTGATGGACTTGGACCCCATGTCAAGGAAGAAACGAGGTGCTCACGAGGGTGGGGGGCGCCCCCCTAGGGCGCGCCCCCCTGTCTCGTGGGACCCTCGTGGCTCCCCTGACGTACCTCCTGCACCCATATATACCTACGTGACCTAAAACTTCCAGAACGCACAATAGATCAGGAGTTCTTCCGCCAGAAGCCTCAGTAGCCACCGAAAACCAATCTAGACCTGTTCCGGCACCCTGCCGGAGGGGGTAATCCTTCTTCGGTGGCCATCTTCATCATCTCGGCGCTCTCCATGACGAGGAGGGAGTAGTTCTCCCTCGGGGCTGAGGGTATGTACCAGTAGCTATGTGTTTGTTCTCTCTCTCTCTCATGTTCTTGAGATGATACGGTCTTGATCTATCGCGAGCTTTGCTATTATAGTTGGATCTTATGTTTCTCCTTCCCCTCTTCTCTCTTGTAATGAATTGAGTTTCCCCTTTGAAGTTATCTTATCGGATTGAGTCTTTAAAGATTTGAGAACACTTGATGTATGTCTTGCCGTGGATATCTGTGGTGACAATGGGATACCACGTGCCACTTGATGTATGTTTTGGTGACCAACTTGCGGGTTCAAGAACCTATGCATAGTGGTTGGCACACGTTTTCGTCGTGATTCTCCGGTAGAACTTTGGGGCACTCTTTGAGGTCCTTTGTGTTGGTTCAATAGATGAATCTGAGATTGTGTGATTCATATCGTATAATCATACCCACGGATACTTGAGGTGACATTGGAGTATCTAGGTGACATTAGGGTTTTGGTTGATTTGTGTCTTAAGGTGTTATTCTAGTACGAACTCTAGGGCTGTTTGTGACACTTATAGGAATAGCCCAACGGATTGATTGGAAAGAATAACTTTGAGGTGGTTTCGTACCTTAGCATAATCTCTTCGTTCGTTCTCCGCTATTAGTGACTTTGGAGTGACTCTTTGTTGCATGTTGAGGGATAGTTTTACGATCCAATTAAGTTAGTATTGTTGAGAGGACTTACACTAGTGAAAGTATGAACCCTAGGCCTTGCTTCAACACATTGCAATACCGTTTACGCTCACTTTTATCACTTGCTACCTTGCTGTTTTTATTATTTCAGATTAAAAAAACTATTATCTACCATCCATATACCACTTGTATCACCATCTCTTCGTCAAACTAGTGCACCTACACAATTTACCATTGTATTGGGTGTGTTGGGGACACAAGAGACTCTTTATTATTTGGTTGCAGGGTTGCTTGAGAGAGACCATCTTCATCCTATGCCTCCTACGGATTGATAAACCTTAGGTCATCCACTTGAGGGAAATTTGCTACTGTCGTACAAACCTCTGCACTTGGAGGCCCAACAACGTCTACAAGAAGAAGGTTGTGTAGTAGACATCAGCTATGTGGCCCCGCCTCCTACACAGTTATTCTTCTTTCTCCACGCCCGGCTCTTCCAATCTCCCTGCTGCCTCGACGCCCTGCTCCACCTTCTTGAGTCCAACCTGTGCTCCGCCCGCTTCACCGCCATGGCACCGAAACAAGCAAAGAAGGGGAAGAAACCTCTGTCCTCGCCGACCGCGCCTCCATCCTTCGAGCCGGCGCTCGGCCGGCCTCGGTTGCTCAACGACGAGGCCATGGACAAGGTGCGCCCCATGCTTGCCTCCAGTTTCAACGAGTGGGGAGAGACGCCGGCTTGACCCGCGTCTCGCACCAGCATGGCTGGGGCTGTTACCGAGGTTCCGATCTTCATTGATGCCCTTTGGGCTGGCTTGCTTCCTCCCTTCTCCGCCTTCTTCAACACGGTGCTCGAGCACTATTAGATCCACATGCTGCATCTCGATCCTCAGGCTGTGACCCTTCTTGCCGTCTTCGCCTTCATGTGCGAGGCCATGGTGGGCATCGCCCCCTCCGTGGCACTCCTCCGCCACTTCTTCTCGTTGCATCTCACCGGTCCCCGGCAGAACTCAGGGTGCGTGGGTTTCCAGGCCGTGGCTGCAATGGAAGGCGCGGGGATCGACTTCGAGCTCCCTTCATCCACGAACGAGTTCCGTATGCGATGGGTGTTTGTTGACGCAGGCGTGCTCAACCCTCTGCTGCAAGCTTCGGTGGGGCCTGCTATTCCAAACTCTGGCTGGGGTCATCAGAAGCTCACGAGCCCCTGCCTTGCCCCCTTCTGGGCCAGGCTGAGGTGGTTGAAGGACCTTGGCATGACTGCGCTCATGGTGGTGAGGGAGTTCGTCAGGCGTCGAGTTGCTCCTCTCCAGCGCCACTCTCGCAGGATGTGGGACTTGCTCACCATACAGGACAACATCAGGTTTCAGGAGGAGGGGCTTCCTCTCGCTGTGCGGCAGACGGTGCTCACGGTCCTATCAGGTGTCCCTCTTCCAGACGAGATGCCCAGAAACAGCTGCATGTTGTACCGCTGCGAGAACAAAGCCACATTTTCCACGAACATGCCTTCCTTTGATGAGTGGGGGCTGCGCCCAGTCGGCTTGGTGGGGCCTCGCGAGAACCCCGTCATCGTGGTCCCCTTCTTTGCTGCCGATGCCGAGCTCGCCCCAAGTGACGGTGCAGGGGAGCAAGCTGCGACGGAGGCCGGCGGCTCAGGTGCTGAGGAGCACATGCTGGGTGGTGATCCGGAGGCATCATCCTCAGGGGCCTGTGACCCCCCCTCCTGAGGCGTCGGTTGCCAAGGAGATGCGGCATGCGGCTCCCGAGGCAGAGGCTCCACGAGCTGTTGGGATCTACGGTAGGGTGCGTCGACTGCAAATTAAAATTTCCTACGCGTAGAACAACCAAGAACATGCTATGGGAGATGGATCACAGTTCTTTACCACTAGACGCGCAGTGCCGTGCAGCAGAAGAAGAGTTGGGGCAGCGCGTCCGCGTGGATCGTCTCCTCCTCGTCCGATCTCCCTCGTACAACCGGTGGCCGGTTCCTACGTACAGGTTCGCCGGAGCGGCGCAAGTGCACCGCCTCTAACGGTATCCGCGCGTGTAGGAGGAACGTCATGCGCCGGACTGCTAGGTCCGATCACACAACCAGCGGCGAGTGGAGGTGTCTATTCGCAACACATGCAAACCCTAGTGACAGCGCCGAAGCGATGAACCCATGAGTGTGCCGCACCTCCACTATATATATAGGTGTCCGTCACGGGCTCAACACTTGGGCCTCGCATGGACCCTAAAGCCCATAAGTCTACTTGGCCACAATCCGAATACAGTTCGGATCACATCCGACCAGAGTCCTCGGATCCAACCTCATAGGTTCCTTCCCTTAAGCGCGCGACCCCTTAGGTTCAAGCCGGCTTGGTCACCGTTCGGATCACCTCCGAACTGCACGGTTGGTAGCCGCCTCTAGCAAGGCATGCCGAACACCAAGCAGACTATGAAGCTGGTTAGCAAACCTGTACATCACACTTCCATTCCTTTTGCCACAGGATATATGTTGTCGAGCTCAAGGCGAGTCTGTCATCCTTTTGCTAGCCCGACCTCTTTCTCGTTCCAGTGATGCCGACCACAAACCGGATTATCTCATAATCCTTGTCGCATGGCCATGCTTATCCTGGTCGGATCACACGAGGGGCCCAGAGTATATCTCTCCTGATCGGAGGGGCAAATCCCATCTTGCTCGACCACGTCTCACAGCATGGTTCTGGACAAACCCGAAACCTACCTTTATAACTACCCAGTTACGGAGTAGCGTTTGGTCGGCCCAAAGCAAGTCTGTCACCATCCCGAGTACATGTGTCAGCTCAGGTCTTAGGACATCGAACATATGTTGTACTAGAGACTCACAGATGACATATCGCTGCGTCTCATAGTTGGGTCTGTCCGACTCGGACCTTATCTCGACTCGGATCTGACTACGTCGAATCCGACCAGATCCTTCCAAGTCCATATTATCCGGTTAGCATCCAATGCTTCATGGCTAGTGAGACCAAGCCATCGACCATGTCATATGCTAGTCTAGTTGGCTGCGCGTCCACACAGCCCTTTCGACTAGGGACCTTTTAGGACAGTCATCATACAATGCATAGTCCCACAAACAAGTCACGTACTTGCTGATACACATCATTGATAATGTCCAAGGACTATATTTATTCATAAACACATAGGAAATATCATCATACATGATTGCCTCTAGGGCATATCTCCAACACGAGCCTCGAGAGGTCGCAGTGGGAAGGAGCTGGGCTGTTCGTCTCAGCCGGGATCCCCTGAGGCCACCCCCTTGGGTCTTCTTCGGCTCCGCCGCGCACCGGCTGTCACGTCCAGCGCTTCGGTCGCCTTTGTGTGGACTTCGAGGAGCTCCGCAAGAGGAAGGGATCCCCCAGCGGCAGCAACATCTTCGGGGCGTTGAAGCGACGGAAGTACATCGCTATTGACGCGTAAGTATCATGTCACCGTGGCTTTCTGCGTGTGGTCTTCTTATCCTGACGCCTGTCCTCCAGGGCTCCTTCTGCTGAAGCTGTTGCGTCTTGCGAGGGGCGGCCTCCTCCTTCATCAACTCCCCCGTCGGCATTGAGCATTCCTGGCCTACTTGCCGCCCCTAGAGCAGGGTCGGTCGGAGGGGCGTCCCCGCCCTTGGGATGCGCTGAATCCGTGGTTTGGCCGCCCCTCGCCCACGGTCTAGCTTGGTGCTTGGCGGGCATGCCCAAGTCTCCTCCTCTGCTCATGAGCAGTCGCTGGCTGACCTCAGTCTTCGGTTCCTCTTCAAGAAGCAAGCCTCGATCAGCTAGGGCTCCTCGCGAGGATGGGCTGACGTCAGGCACGGCGCCAGCCCCTAGCCCCCAACCGGGAGGTGGCGCGCCACTTGATGCTCCACCTACAGCCCCTGAGGTGGAGGATGAGGCGGGTCGAGCGTTTGAGCTCAAGCGCGGGCACAGCGTAGTCCGTCACGAGCTCTTCCAGGAGGCGATGGGCGTGATGAGCCGCCTCGGTGAAGAGCTTGCTGGTGTCGACTCGCGTCTTGACGCTGAAGGTCTTCGGTTGGTGGAGGAGTGGCGCAAGCTGCGAGTGGCCATCACCCTTGGTCGCTATCAGCGCGAACTCAAGAACGCGAAGGCCGAGGCGTCCCTCAAGATTGCTAATGAGGCCCGCTCGCGAGCTTTGGAAGAAGCTCGCGAGGCCGATTGCCGCCGCGAGGCTGTGGAGGAGCGCGCGTGGGGGCTTCAGGCCTAGAGCGCGACCCTTGAGCAGCAGGTGGAGGCGCGCAGGGCCGCTCTTGCATCATTGAGGGGGACGCTTGCGGAGGAAGAGGAGGTCCGGCAGCGCGAGGAGACGCTGGCCCTGGAAGCCGTGGAGCGCAGCCTCGAGCTCGAGCGACTGGAGACGAGGGAGTGTCAAGTCGCCCAAGCAGAAGATGCCGTCGGGGCCCGCGAAGCCGGAGTCGAGGAGGAGATCCACCGCCGGCTGGCCGAGGTTCGCGCAGATCTAGAGGGCAGGTATGACTTAAAGCTGAAGCTCGCCAGTGAGGAGGGTGCGGGCAGGGCCGCTGCCCTCAGGCCCAGGTTGGACGAGGCCGAGAGGCGTGCGGAGGCCACAACCGCTGCCCTGGTTACGGCGCAGGCGGACTTGGCCTCTGCCCGTGCCGAGTTGCTTACCCTCCGGAAACGAGTTGACGACACCGAGGCCGTGGCACGGCAAAACAGGGAGGAAGTGCTCCAACGCCGAACACTGGAGTGCGAGCATGCTCCTATGCTTCAAGACCTTCGGAACAAGGCCAACACCGCCCTGGGTTGTATCTGCGATGAGAACGCCCCGACCCCTCACTCGAACGACTACGCCAGCCACCTTATCTTCTTCACCGAGGTGATGATGCGCCTGGAGGCTCAATCTGCCAAAGCTCGGCAACTTGTGGAGGAGAGAGGTCGTAGCCTGCTTCAGCGCACCTTCTCCCATGTCTTCAGCCACCTTCTGAATGCCGACCCCAACTTCGACTTCGACGCCGCCATTGTCCCCGTACCCATGGCCGTCCGGGGCGACCTGGCGCGTTGGGTAGAGGACCATGTCGACACGTTGGTCAGGGCCTTCACCTCGGAGGATGACGCTGTGGTGGTCGTCGCAGATGAATGTGACGTGGTTAACGACGGTGATGGGGGCGTCGCCTACGGCGGCGGCGATTCCGACGAAGATGACGATGATGCGAGTGACGCGTCCGCGGGTGATGTAGCGAATGATATCTCTAGCTGATACCATGTCCGCCTATTGTTTCATCCTACACGCAAAACTCGGGCGTGGCCCTTGGAAGACTTTGTAAGAGCATTTGAGAGGGGAAGCCCCTCGTGTAAGCAAATTGTAGTTTTTACATTCCTATGCGATGTGGGTATGTGTCCTTGTGAGCTCATGAAGCTGGGGATGATCTCCCCGACATGGTTTACCTTAGTCAGCGCCAGCTTAGGGCTGGGTCGCGAGGCGACGACTTCTTGAGAATTCCTCGGAGCTTATCGCCCCGTTTGAGTGGGCCCCATAAGAGGTGAGCACCAGGCGCGGTGCTAGCGCATGCTTGACGAGCATGCACTCTGCGCGGTCCGGCTCGCAAGGAGCTTTGCAAGGGAAAGGCGATGGACATGAGTCTCAAACCAAACAAGATCCAGAAGGCAAGAAACGGCTGGAACGAGAAAAGGCACCCCCCGCGCGAATCGAAAAAATTCAGCTTCAACTTAAGTCCAGATCCAGAAAGCAAAGCCACAGAAAGAGAGATCCAAAGCAAAAGGCCGCGTCCGGCACCTAGTCTAGTCTTCGGGTCTTCAAGTCTTCTCACCAGCGCGGAGCTAAGTGCTGCCACTAGGCGTGGGAGGGAGCCCTAGGGCCTGAGGCCGGCGCTCCTGAGACTCCGGGGCGTGTACAACCCCAACACATTATTATGTGACAGTGTCACGGGCGGCGAGCTTCACAGGCACCGGGCCTTCTTCACAGGTACTGGCCTTGCTTCATATGGCCAGTCGAGGGCCCTGCCTTGCACCACCCTTGACCTCCTTTGAGCCGACCGGTCACTAGGACGACGCAAAAGAGGGAAAGGGGACGCCAGCGGTTCCCTCGGTGACCACGGGTCCTCTGCCGGGGGAAGGGTTGATGAAGCCACCCCAGTAGAGGGCCTACCTCCAGGTGTCCCCTAGTTTCGCGTGCCTTGGGGAGGGGCCTTGCTCCTAGCTCCCTCCCAGCGGCCCCCAGCATGTCTCCCTTGTTGGAACGGGTGCCGCCGTGCCAGGGTCGTCGATCGACGCTGCAACCTGATTCATCTACAGTCCATGGTTAGCATAAGCCAGTTCCTGAGAGATTAGCGGTACCCTATAGTTTCCGTTGTCGGCGCGATCGTTGTGGTTCTCCGTTGGTTCTTGAAAGGCGTCGACTCCTAGCGCCCCCTCTCCCCAATCTTCTCCAATGAACGAGCCAGGGTCGCCCTCTGGTGCGTACCCTTGGTCCATCATGCGGGGCACGTAGGCTTCCAGGGCCGTCATCCCGAACACCTCGTCGTGGTGCCCCACGCTCCATGTTGCTCGGCCTATGGTGGCGCCCTGGGGATGAAAGTACGGCATCCGGCTGGGACCGTGGGGGGCAACGGTTGCGCCCGTGCCCGCCGCGGGCGGCATGGGGGAGTCGGAGCCCCCTACACCGCTGGCCGTGCTGATGTTGATGAAGCCCCCAGGCGTAGTTGCTGGCGCGCGGATGCGGTGAGATTCGAAGCACGGCCCTGCAGTGGTCTGGGGAGGAAGTCGATAGCAGAAGGGTGGTGCTCCCGATGCCGCTGCATCCAACAGCTTGGCAACACGCTCCAGCAGTGTGTCCCGACCGCTTTCCATCAGCCTGCACCACAGCAGCTCCCTTGCCACGGTGAGCGCTGCCCGCATGTTTGCTTGCTCCTACCGTGAGTGCGGTGCCATTGCTACGGCATGCCTAGCTGCTCTTGCGGCGGCCGGTACCTGCCGTGGGGTGAGGGTGGACGATGCCTGGCCGTGCTTCCCGCGTCCGGCGGAGTTTGGTGGTGCCCGTGCCGCTTGGAGTGCGGGGTCGAGACCTTCATGGGCAGGCGGCGCTGCCCGGGCAGGCCTGGCTGCCCAGCGGTCGGAGCCGGCCCTTGAGTCGCCGGACATCGTGGCCGAGGAGCGTCGACGAGCTGGCCGGTGGAGGAGGAGCTCCGGCGCACCCCTACCTGGCGCGCCAAATGCCGGATGTGGGGTTCCGGCAAACCCTTAAGGTTCGAACACTGGGGTTCACGCGAAGTCTTTCCTTCCTACCAATCTACGCCCTAGCTCGCTAAGATCTCGCGGACGAACTCGACGACCTCGCAACACAGAAAGACACGAGGTGTATACTGGTTCGGGCCACCGTTGTGGTGTAATACCCTACTCCAGTGTGGTGGTGGTGGTGGATTGCCTCTAGGGCTGATGATGAATAGTACAAGGGAAGAACAGCCTCCTGAGGTTGAGGTGTTCTTGTGAGTAGGCTCTCGATCGGGTTGGATCGAGCTAAGGTGAGATGAGATCCTCTGAGATCCGATCCTCTCAGATTATCCCGCTCTACTGTGATGGCTAGCTCTACTTATATAGGCCATGGTCCTCTTCCCAAATATCGAGCGGGAAGGGAGCCAACAATGGCGGGCCAATTTGAAGGGGGACAGCTAGTACAAGCTATCCTGACAAAAGTGGTCTTTGCCTGCGAAAAGCCCTGGTGATGACGCCGTCTTGGGCTCCATGATGACCTCCATCTTCCCGTCCTCCTGGTCTTTCTCTCATTGCACCAACATAGCAACCTTTGCCTGATGCCTCGGTACTCTTCGCCTGCACTGGCCTCCTTTGCGCCAAAGAGGAAACTAGGATGCTGTGCGCGCTGGCGCTCGCCTGGTGCCGTGCGTCATGGCTCATGTCACTAGGGTCTCGTGAGGTTTGCCCCGCCTTGATATCTCCGCTCCTCGCGAGCCTGCCTGGCTAGGCCACTCCAGCGGAGGCCTTGCGTTGTCCGCCTCGCGAGGCTTGGACCCTCGCGAGGGTCTTGGGTGCTTTGTTGGTGCTGATGGGCCGTACAGCCTGCTGGCTCAGCCATGCCGCAGGCCGCAGGCAGGCAAGTCTAGGAACCCCCGTTCCCAGGACGCTGACACTATCCACCGACTCGTCACTCTCCACGCACCCGACTTCTGTCTCTACCTGCATGGCGCTGCCGCAGGCACGGGAGGCGCGGCACCGCATACACTAGTGGCGCGGTACGACGCGGCAGCGATGATGCTCGTATCGGTGTGCTCGCCACCGTGCCGGCGTGGAGCAACTCGCCACTCCTCATCAAGCTGAACTGGAGTGGCGAGTTGCTGAACCATGCGCCTGCTTGGGGTGGCAACTGGTTTCGTCGGGCCAAGCAAGGTTGGTGAAGCACCGAGCGGCCTCGCCCATATCCGAAGGGCTCGGCGGGCCACCCAGCCGGGTAATATGCCGGAGAACAGCTCCTTGGAAGCCATCGGAAGAGTGGAGAAAATGGTGAAGGAGGAGATGGGGGAGCGGCGGAGGGGTGTGATTTTTGCCCGCTGTCCGTCTGGCCTCGTGTAAATAGAGGGCGGACGGTAGGAGCTTGGCCGGCGTCTGGCCTTGTTTAAACTGAGGGCGGACGGCAGGAGCTCAGCCGGTATTGCGTTTAATTCCGGCCCGCTCATGAACAGACGTGTGGCCGGAGTAGGTTTCTCGGTTTGCATGCGGGTTTAACGGAGGGGTTTGATGGAGGCGAGGAGGCATGTTCAGCCGGGCGTGCAGCGGGCGGCGTAGTACTATTTGATTTGATAGTGGGCGACACAGTTCCCGATACGGCTTTAATGCAGACGAGGGAGGGAGTAGCGGTTCCCGAAATGTTGAACAACCAATGCATCCACCTTCAATTAATGCAGGAGGGAAGTAATGGGAGGAGGACCGGGAAAAGAGGCTGCACGATGTGAATTGATGACCCACAAGTATAGGGGATCTATCGTAGTCCTTTCGATAAGTAAGAGTGTCGAACCCAACGAGGAGCAGAAGGAAATGATGAGCGGTTTCCAGCAAGGTATTCTCTGCAAGTACTGAAATAAGTGGTAACAAATAGTTTTGTGATAAGATAATTTGTAACGAGCAACAAGTAACAAAAGTAAATAAGGTGCAGAAAGGTGGCCCAATCCTTTTTGTAACAAAGGACAAGCCTGGATAAACTCTTATAAGATGTAAAGCACTCCCGAGGACACATGGGAATATCGTCAAGCAAGTTTTCATCACGTTCATATGATTCGCGTTCGGTACTTTGATAATTTGGTATGTGGGTGGACCGGTGCTTGGGTACTGCCATTACTTGGACAAGCATCCAACTTATGATTAACCTCTATTGCAAGCATCCGCAACTATAACAAAAGTATTAAGGTAAACCTAACCATAGCATGAAACATATGGATCCAAATCATCCCCTTACGAAGCAATGCATAAACTAGGGTTGAAGCTTCTGTCACTCTAGCAACCCATCATCTACTTATTACTACCCAATGCCTTCCTCTAGGCCCAAATAATGGTGAAGTGTCATGTAGTCGACGTTCACATAACACCACTAGAGAGAGACAACATACATCTCATCAAAATATCTAACGAATACCAAATTCACATGACTACTAATAGCAAGACTTCTCCCATGTCCTCAGGAACAAAAGTAACTACTCACAAAGCATAAACATGTTCATAATCAGAGGGGTATTAATATGCATATAGGATCTGAACATATGATCTTCCACCAATTAAACCAACTAGCATCAACTACAAGGTGTAATTAACACTACTACCAACCTACTAGCACCAATCCCGGACTTGGAGACAAGAATTGGATACAAGAGATGAACTAGGGTTTTGAGATGAGATGGTGCTGATGAAGATGTTGATGGAGATTGCCCTCTCCCGATGAGAGGAGCGTTGGTGATGACAATGGCGATGATTTCCCCCTCCGGGAGGGAAGTTTCCCCGGCAGAACAGCTCCGCCAGAGCCCTAGATTGGTTTCGCCAAGGTTCCGCCTCGTGGCGGCGGTGTTTCGTCCGAGAAGATGGCTTGTGATTTTTTCCCCAACGAAAGACTCCATATAGCAGAAGATGGCCACCGGAGGGCCACCAGGGGGCCCACGAGGCAGGGCCGCGACCTGGGGGGTAGGGCGCGCCCCCACCCTCGTGGGCAGGGTGTGGCCCCCCTGGTGAAGTTCTTGCTCTTAGTATTTTTTTATATATTTGGAAAACATCTTCCATGAAGTTTCAGGACTTTTGGAGTTGTGCAGAATAGGTCTCTAATATTTGCTCCTTTCCAGCCCAGAATCCCAGCTGCCGGCATTCTCCCTCTTTATGTAAACCTTGTAAAATAAGAGAGAATAGGCATAAGTATTGTGACATAATGTGTAATAACATCCCATAATGCAATGAATTTCGATATAAAATCATGATGCAAAATGGACGTATCAACTCCCCCGAGCTTAGACCTCGCTTGTCCTCAAGCGAAAAGCCGAAATCGAAAAATATGTCCACATGTTTAGAGATAGAGGTGTCGATAAAAATAAAATATGGACATGAGGTCGTCATGATCATTCTTAGAACAACAACTTATATAATTCTTGTCATATGATCTCTAATGCTAGTGTAATAATTCAATCACAATATCAAGTATGAATCGTAAACTTCATTGAAAACAAACAAACTACAATCTCAGTCATTGAAGCAATTACAATTTATCATAACATAGGAAAGAGTCAATGTATAAGAGCTTTTCAGCAAGTCCACATACTCAACTATCATATAATCTTTCACAATTACTGACACTCATGCAATACTTATGGGTATGGAGTTTTAATCGGACACAGAGAAAGATAGGGGCTTATAGTTTTGCCTCCCAACGTTTTACCTCAAGGGTAATGTCAACAGTAATAGTTCATGAAAACCCACATCCAATTAGCCATATATACCAGGATCTTTCCAACATATTGTGCTTGCCAAAGGATAAAGTGTAAAAAGGAAGGGTGAAAATCACCATGACTCTTATGCAATGTAGGAGATAAAAGTAAAAGATAGGCCCTTCGCAGAGGGAAGCAGAGGTTGTCATGCGCTTTTATGGTTGGATGCACAAAATCTTATTGCGAAAGAACATCACTTTATATGGCCCCTTGTGATATGGACCTTTATTATGCAGTCTGTCGCTTTTATTACTTCCATATCACACGATCGTATAAAGCTTATTTCCTCCACACCAATCAATCATACATATTTAGAGAGCAATTTTTATTGCTTGCACCGATGACAACTTACTTGATGGATCTTACTCAATCCATAGGTAGATATGGTGGACTCTTATGGCAAGACTGGTTTAAGGGTGTTTGGAAGCACAAGTAGTATCTCTACTTGGTGCAATGAATTTGGCTAGCATGAGGGGGAAAGGCAAGCTCATCATGTTGGAAGATCCAAGACAATATAATTCATCTCAGATGTAAGAAAACATAACCCATTATGTTGTCTTCCTTGTCCAATGTCAACTCTTTAGCATGTCATATTTTAATGAGTGCTCACAATCATAAAAGATGTCCAAGATAGTATATATTTATGTGAAGACCTCTCTTTCTTTATTACTTCCTATTAATTGCAACGATGACCAAAACTGTGTTTGTCAACCCTCAACAACTTTTATTCATCATACTCTTTATATGTGAGTTCATTACTCTCCATGAGACTCACATGATCTCTTTGTTTCTTTTTATTTCTTTCTCTTTTCTTTTATTCACTTAGGATCATGGAAAAATAATCAAGCCCTTGACTCAACACTAATCTTTATTATATAGCTCACGGACCCGATTACATAGAAGGGTAATAAAGCAAAAATCATGACTAGATCATACTAAGAACTTTTATTCTACTAGATCAAGATATTACCAAAAGGATTGAACTAAGAAAAATGGTAAAGATAAAGTGATGGTGATACGATACCGGGGCACTCCCCCAAGCTTGGCAGTTGCCAAGTGGAGTGCCCATACCCATGTGATTATGTCTCTCTTTTCGGGGATGGTGATGTGATGTTCTTGACGATGATGCCCCTCAAGATACGATTCTCCTCATCAAGCTTGTTGACTTGCTGCTTGAGGTCCATTATTTCCTTTCGGAGTTTTCCTATAACAGCCAAAGCTCCCTGCACCCAAGGGTGCTGCATAGCTGCGGGAGAACTAGTGACACTCTTTTTCATATTCTCATAAGAAAGAAATCTAACATTGGAAGGGATAATCAAGTTTCGAATAGCTAAGCTCTACAGTTCTCCCGTTGTGAATCCAGCTTGGAGGCGGGAAGTGACTTCTTGATCCTCTTCCATGGCATCTATCCTCTTCAAATCAGCCTCCATCTCTTCCTCCATTGCTGGACCAAAGGGGTCAACATGATTGTTTGTCGTTGATCTCAGTGCCGGATGAGACACCCGGCTCTCCCCGACTGACTCTTACGAAGACATCCAGCTCTAATCTGCAGCAGCAACAGCTGAAACACAAACATGAGATAATTGCGTGATACGGGAGTCAAAACCTCCGGGAGATTATATAATGAATTTTTACCGACCAAAATACGTGTCGTGTACGAAAACGGGGTCCGGAGAGCACACGAGGTGCCCACGAGGTAGGGGGGCGCGCCCAGTAGGGTAGGGCGCACCCTCCACCCTCGTGGAGCCCTCGTGTCCTTCCTAGACTGCTGCTTATTTTTCTATTTTTCTAAATATTCCAAAACGGAGAAATATAGCCTTAAAAACTGTTTTGGAGTCAGTTTACTTACCGTACCACATACCTATTCCTTTCTGGAGTCTGAAACATTCCGGAAAGTGTCCCTTATGTATTCCTCCGGGGTTACGGTTTCAATAACATTGGTTTCAACATTTATGGGATTACCTGAGATATAGTGTTTGATTCTTTGACCGTTCACCACCTTCAGATTTGTGCCTTCGAAGTTGTTGATTTTTATGGCACCGGAATGGTAGACCTCCTTCATAACGTAAGGACCTTCACATTTAGAGAGAAGTTTTCCTACAAAAAATCTTAAACGATAGTTGTATAGCAATACATAATCACCTACATTAAACTCACGCTTTTGTATCCTTTTGTCGTGCCATCTTTTAACTTTTTCTTTAAACGACTTGGCATTTTCGTAGGCTTGGGTTCTCCATTCATCAAGTGAGATAATATCAAATAACCTCTTCTCACTGGCAAGTTTAAAATCATAATTAAGTTCTTTAATAGCCCAATAACCTTTGTGTTCTAGTTCGAGAGGTAAGTGAGATGCTTTTCCATAGACCATTTTATACGGAGACATACCCATAGGATTTTTATATGCAGTTCTATAGGCCCATAATGCATCATCAAGTTTCTTGGACCAATTCTTTCTAGACCTATTAACAGTATTTTGCAAAATTAATTTGAGTTCTCTATTACTCAATTCTACTTGACCACTAGACTGATGGTGATAAGGAGATGCAATTCTATGATCAACATCATATTTAGCAAGCATTTTACGGAAAGCACCATGAATAAAATGTGAACCACCATCAGTCATTAAATATCTAGGGACTCCAAATCTTGGAAACATAACCTCTTTAAGCATTTTAATAGAAGTGTTATGATCAACACTACTAGTTGGAATAGCTTCTACCCACTTAGTAACGTAATCAACAGCAACTAAAATATGTGTATATCCATTAGAGGAAGGAAAAGGTCCCATATAGTCAAAGCCCCAAACATCAAATGGTTCAATAACAAGTGAATAATTCATAGGAATTTCTTGACGTCTACTAATATTACCAATTCTTTGACATTCATCACAAGATAAGACAAACTTACGGGCATCCTTGAAGAGAGTAGGCCAATAAAAACCAGATTGCAGTACCTTATGTGCAGTTCTATCTCTAGCATGGTGTCCTCCATAAGCTTCAGAGTGACAATTGCGTAGGATCTGTTCCTGTTCATGCTCAGGTACACAACGTCTAATAACACCATCTACTCCTTCTTTATAAAGATGTGGGTCATCCCAAAAGTAATGCCTCAAATCATAGAAGAACCTTTTCTTTTGCCGGTATGTGAAACTAGGTGGTATAAACTTAGCAACAATGTAATTAGCATAATCAGCATACCATGGAGTAGTATGAGAGGCATTTATGACATTTAATTGCTCATCAGGAAAGCTATCATCAATAGGTAGTGGGTCATCAAGCACATTTTCTAACCTAGACAAGTTGTCTGCAACGGGGTTCTCAGCTCCTTTTCTATGAACAATATGTAAGTCAAATTCTTGTAGCAAGAGAACCCATCTAATAAGTCTAGGTTTAGCATCTTTCTTTTCCATAAGATATTTAATAGCAAAATGATCAGTGCGAATAGTTACTTTAGAATCAACAATATAAGGTCTAAACTTATCACAAGCAAATACAACTGCTAAGAATTCTTTTTCGGTAGTAGCATAGTTTCTTTGAGCATTGTCTAGAGTTTTACTAGCATATTGAATAACATTTAGTTTCTTATCAACTCTTTGTCCTAGAACAACACCTACAGCATAATCACTAGCATCACACATAATTTCAAAGGGTAAATTCCAATTAGGTGGCTGAACAATAGGTGCAGAGATCAATGCTTTCTTAAGTATTTCAAATGCTTCTACACAATCATCATCAAAAACAAATGGTATATCTTTTTGTAATAAACTAGCAAAAATGCCCGTGCGTTGCAATGGGAGAAAATACTAGTTTTTATGAAGTATGATTATCTGAGTTGAGGAACAATGTCACCGTGTAACGGTCACCGATGAATAAAAAAATATGTATCATGGTGGATCATGGCGTGAATGTTAGGACATGTGGTATGAATTCTGAGTAAATTGATCTGATTGACAATATTTTTTTATTGAAAACCTTTTAGTCTATTTATCAAACATCATTGCGGTATAATGAACAGCCAAAGTAATAAAAATTACATCAATGTCGTGTGTGTTACAAATGGATAAACATTCATCGCACTCCAACACCCCTATTTTTTCTTAAAAAATAGTAAGTATGCACTGTGCACGTGTGTTGCAATGGGAAAGACAAATCCTCGCATGCCCCTGGCAGTCCATCTATGATGACCCTAGGGACTCATCTATATTGTCACTAATTAGAATTTACATACTATGCAGACTAATTGCGTACGAAGACACGCCATCAATGTTTAATATTATTGGTTACCCTTTGATGTATAATGAAACATAGTCTGCATAGTATGTAATAGAATTGTTACCTTTGAAAGAGGTTTCAATGTTACATATTATGCATAGTATGTTACCTTTGAAAGAGGTTTCATTAAAGGGATTATTCCAGTACCAATATAGTGCAATAGAATCGTTAGAAAACATTATTGAAAACAGAAAAAAAATCTATCAATTTCAATCTCCAAATTCCAATGAAAATGTTTTATATCAAAGACAATATGTACTTCTTAATGTTGGCAGACATGTATATTAGTAAAACATGTGATAATTCGGGCCATGAATGAATCCTTAAGATTAACTTCTTAGGTACATAGTTGACAAAAAATATAGAAAGGATGTAATTACTTTTAGGTAAGTTAAAATTTCTCAGAAGCTCTGATCCTATATGCATTACATTGCTACGATGAGTTCTTAGTTGCCCATCAGGTTGAGAAATCATATAAAGTTTCACCTACATCTCTTTTAAAGGTAATCACATGTTGATAATGACGATAGAACAATTATATGCTGACGATGTACACCATCAATATTATACGCTCCATGCTACAGTGCATAGACAATTAGTAACTGCAATATTACATGGAAGCTCGAAAAGGAGTGTGCTTATTCAAAGGAACTCGGACAGGATGTTCTTATTACCAGCTGGCTGATACATGCAGATCCAAAATCAAGATAGCCGATTCGAAAACATACAGGAGTTGTTTAACTCATATCTTCTCCACGCGGGAGAGCAGCAGGCACGAACGACTTTCATGCTGAGGGCCCTCGTCGCACCACGTGAACTAATTTTGGAGGAACAGCATGGAGACGCGAAGAGTGCAAGCACGGTAGGTAGCGCGAGGTGCTCGTCGTCGGCGGCAGTGATGCTAGAACTACACTTTGTGACGTGACAATAGTTGGTGTCTAAGAAGATGGAACCGATGGGGAGAATGAAGCTGGCAAGAAAGGCGACTTAAGACAGGGGCCGCATGCATCAATCCTCCCTCCCCTGTCTCCTTTCCTTTCATATATTATGTTAAATTAAGAAGTCATTGGTTCCTTTCCTAATTTTTCCCTGTCCCAAATTTATTCTTTCCTTATTTTTCCCTTCTTAAATTCCTTTCCTTCCATATATATATATATATATATATATATATATATATATATATACATTCGATCAAATTAGCAAGCCGTAGACTGCTTTCCTTATATATCCCTGTCACAATTCATTTCCTTCCAAATTCCGTCAAATTAGCAGGCGTGGATTTCTTTCCTTATATTTCCCTGTTGTAATTCTTTTACTTCTATATTCCATCAAATTAGTAGGCCCTTTTCCTTTTATTTCCATGTTCCAATTCCTTTGGATCCATATTCCCCTCTCCACATGTCGGTTGCATGTTGCAACATTGAAATCATTTCTAAATTGGAAACTCGGTTTCACCCTTCACTTATTGATTTTTGATATTGCTCCTTATACCCAGAAAAGTAAAAAACATATATAAACTGGGAGGTTTGGACGTGAGGCAGCGATGTGGGACTATTTAGAAGTTAAATTTCTGTTCTAAACAAAACACTTAGCTAGTTTAGTTGGTTGTACAATAGCTGGACAACTTAGAGATTGTGAGTTCGACTCCATGCACTTGCAAAATATATTTTTGCCCCGGCCTATACCCCTTAAGTGGGCCGCCATTGGGCTGGCGTGGCTGCGGCTAAAAAAACATACCGGCCGTCTCTTTTTCTAAAATATGGGTTGTTTCATTCACAAAAATAGTACCACCTCAGATTTTTTTAAAATATTATATGGGTGAACGGATGAAAAATTCAGCGAAACACACCTTGCTTTACTAGTAGGTATAGATTAGTCAGAGGCCGAGAGATTTTTGAGAAGTCCTTAATGAACCTCCTATAAAAACCGGCATGACTAAGGAAACTTCTTATACCTTTGATGTCCTTGGGACATTGCATCTTTTCAATAGCATCAACCTTGGCTTTATCAACTTCAATACCTCTTTTAGAAACTTTATGCCCCAAGACAATACCTTCATTAACCATAAAGTGGCACTTTTCCCAATTCAAGACAAGATTAGTTTCTTCACATCTCTGCAAACTCGATCAAGGTTGCTCAAGCAATCATCAAAAGAAGATCCATAGACGGAAAAGTCGTCCATGAAAACCTCACAAATCTTTTCACAAAAGTGAGAGAATATATCAATCATGCATCTTTGAAAGGTAGCAGGTGCATTACATAAACCAAAAGGCATACGTCTATAAGCAAAAGTACCAAAAGGGCATGTAAAAGTAGTCTTTGATTGATCTTTGGCTGACACGGGTATTTGAGAGAAACCAGAATAACCATCTAGAAAGCAAAAATGTGTATGTTTGGACAATCTTTCTAGCATTTGATCGATAAAAGGTAAGGGGTAATGATCCTTTTTAGTAGCCTTATTTAATTTGCGGAAATCAATTACCATCCTATAACCTGTAATGATTCTTTGAGGAATAAATTCATCTTTATCATTTGGAACAACAATAATACCTCCCTTATTAGGGACACAATGGACAGGGCTTACCCATTGACTATCAGCAACGGGATAAATTATACCTGCCTCAAGGAGCTTTAGTATCTCCTTTCTTACCAATTCTTTCATTTTAGGATTTAGCCGGCGTTGATGATCACGAACTGGTCTAGCATCTTCTTCCAAATTAATTTTATGTTGACATAGAGTGGGACTAATGCCCTTAAGATCATCAAGAGTATACCCAATAGCAGCGCGGTGCTTCTTCAGAGTTTTCAATAATCTCTCTTCCTCATGCTCTGAAAGGTTAGCAGTGATAATAACATGGTATATCTTTTTCTCATCAAGATAAGCATATTTAAGAGTATCAGGTAACGGTTTAAGCTCAAACACGGGATCACCCTTGGGTGGAGGAGGATCCCCTAGGATTTCAACAGGTAAATTGTTTTTCAGAATAGGTTCCTGTTTAAAGAATACTTCATCTAATTCCCTTCTTTCATTCATAAACATATCATTTTCATGGTCTAGCAAATATTGTTCTAAAGGATCACTAGGAGGGACGGCAATAGAAGCAAGACCAATAATTTCATCCTTACTAGGTAATTATTCTTCACGGTGTTGTCTACTAAATTTAGAAAAATTATATTCATGAGCCATATCATCTAAACCGATAGTAACAACATCTGTTTTGCAATCTATGGTAGCATTAATAGTATTTAAGAAGGGTCTACCAAATATAATGGGACAAAAGCTATCTTGTGGGGAACCAAGAACAAGAAAATCAGCAGGATATTTAGTTTTCCCACACAAGACCTCAACATCTCTAACAATTCCCATCGGTGAAATAGTATCCCTATTGGCAAGTTTAATTGTAACATCAATTTCTTCTAACTCAATAGGTGCAATATCATGCATAATTTCTCTATAAAGGCTAATAGGTATTGCACTAGCACTAGCACCCATATCACATAAGCCATGATAACAATGATCTCCTATTTTAACAGAAATAACAGGCATGCCTACCACAGGTCTAGGTTTGTCTTTAGCACACAGTTTAGCAATTCTAGCAGTTTCATCACAGAAATAAATAACATGCCCATATATATTATCAGACAAGAGATCTTTACCAATAGCAATATTAGGTTCAACTTTAACTTGCTTAGGAGGTGTATATGTTTTAATATTGCTTTTACGAACCACAGTTGAAGCTTTAGCATGATCCTTTATCCTAACAGGGAAAGGTGGTTTCTCAACATAAGAAGTAGGAACAATATGATCATTATAAGTGATAGTCTTTTCTTCAACTTTAATAGTTGTAGCTACTTTTACTTCTGCGGGAGGATGATATTTAAACCACTTTTCCTTGGGGAGATCAACATAAGTAGCAAAAGATTCACAGAAAGAAGCTACTATCTCAGAGTCAAGTCCATATTTAGTGCTAAATTTACGAAAAATATCGGTATCCATAAAAGATTTAACACAATCAAAACTAGGTGTCATACCTGACTCCTTACGATTGTCGAGGTCCCAATCTTCAGAGTTGCGTTTTATTCTTTCCAATAAATCCCATTTGAATTCAATAGTCTTCATCATAAAAGAGCCAACACAAGAAGTATCAAGCATGGTGCGATTGTTACCAGAAAGTCAAGCATAAATTTTTTGAATAATCATTTCTCTTGAGAGCTCATGATTGGGGCATGAATATAACATTGACTTAAGCCTCCCCCAAGCTTGAGCGATGCTTTCTCCTTCGCGAGGCCAAAAATTATATATACAATTGCGATCACGATGAACAAGATGCATATGATAAAACTTCTGATGAAATTCCAATTTCAATCGTTTGTAATTCCAAGACCTCATATCATCACATAGCCTATACCATGTCGATGCATCTCCCCTCAAAGATAAAGGGAAGACCTTCTTCTTAACAACATCTCCAGGTACACCTGCAAGCTTAAATAATCCACAAACTTGATCCACATATATCAGATGTTCATCAGGATGTTTTGTTCCATCTCCTAAGCAAGGATTAGCTAGCAGTTTTTCTATCATACCCAAAGGAACTTCAAAGCAAGCATTTTCATTTTCATTTTCATTTTCAATAGGTTCAGTAGGTTGAGGAGCAACTCTTTGCTCTACTGGTCGGGGTGAAGATACCCCGAACAATCCCCTTCGAGGATTACTTTCCATGGTAACAAGTGACAGTAAATTTCAGCACACTATATAAATTTTTCCTTACCAAATTCCACCTACCAAAGGCGCTTCACTCCCCGGCAATGGTGCCAAAAAGAGTCTTGATGACCCACAAGTATAGGGGATCTATCGTAGTCCTTTCGATAAGTAAGAGTGTCGAACCCAACGAGGATCAGAAGGAAATGATGAGCGGTTTCCAACAAGGTATTCTCTGCAAGTACTGAAATAAGTGGTAACAAATAGTTTTGTGATAAGATAATTTGTAACGAGCAACAAGTAACAAAAGTAAATAAGGTGCAGAAAGGTGGCCCAATCCTTTTTGTAGCAAAGGACAAGCCTGGATAAACTCTTATAAGATGTAAAGCGCTCTCGAGGACACATGGGAATATCGTCAAGCTAGTTTTCATCACGTTCATATGATTCGCGTTCGATACTTTGATAATTTGGTATGTGGGTGGACTGGTGCTTGGGTACTGCCCTTACTTGGACACGCATCCCACTTATGATTAACCTCTATTGCAAGCATCCGCAACTACAACAAAAGTATTAAGGTAAACCTAACCATAGCATGAAACATATGGATCCAAATCAGCCCCTTACGAAGGAACGCATAAACTAGGGTTTAAGCTTCTGTCACTCTAGCAACCCATCATCTACTTATTACTTCCCAATGCCTTCCTGTAGGCCCAAATAATGGTGAAGTCATGTAGTCGACGTTCACATAACACCACTAGAGGAGAGACAACATACATCTCATCAAAATATCGAACGAATACCAAATTCACATGACTACTAATAGCAAGACTTCTCCCATGTCCTCAGGAACAAAAGTAACTACTCACAAAGCATAAACATGTTCATAATCAGAGGGGTATTAATATGCATATAGGATCTGAACATATGATCTTCCACCAATTAAACCAACTAGCATCAACTACAAGGAGTAATTAACACTACTAGCAACCTACTAGCACCAATCCCGGACTTGGAGAGAAGAATTGGATACAAGAGATGAACTAGGCTTTTGAGATGAGATGGTGCTGATGAAGATGTTGATGGAGATTGCCCTCTCCCGATGAGAGGAGCGTTGGTGATGACAATGGCGATGATTTCCCCCTCCGGGAGGGAAGTTTCCCAGGCAGAACAGCTCTGCCAGAGCCCTAGATTGGTTCCGCCAAGGTTCCACCTCGTGGCGGCGGAGTTTCATCCGAGAAGATGGCTTGTGATTTTTTTCCCACCGAAAGACTCCATGTAGTAGAAGATGGCCACCAGAGGGCCAACAGGGGGCCCACGAGGTAGGGGGCGCGCCCTGGAGGGTAGGGCACGCCCCCACCCTCGTGGGCAGGGTGTGGCCCCCCTGGTGAAGTTCTTGCTCTCAGTATTTTTTATATATTTGGAAAACATCTTCCATGAAGTTTCAGGACTTTTGGAGCTATGCAGAATAGGTCTCTAATATTTGCTCCTTTTCCAGCCCAGAATCCCAGCTGCCGGCATTCTCCCTCTTTATGTAAACCTTGTAAAATAAGAGAGAATGGGCATAAGTATTGTGACATAATGTGTAATAATAGCCCATAATGCAATAAATATAGATATAAAAGCATGATGCAAAATGGACGTATCATGAATGCAACGCAGTTTGCCCTCATATAAAGGCGCCCCTCCATTCGAATGCATCTACCAGATCATACACACCTAAGCATTTGCCTAAGCACCTACACTAAGCGCAAAAGATCTCACTCCAGACCCATGGCGGCGATGCGCGCGAGCAGCCAGCAGTTGTGCCAGATGGTCCACGACGTCGGCCTGTGGCATGGCGCTGAGGATCGTCTCTAGACGGTGCTGGAGACCAGCTGGTGGATGGCCTCCGTCGATGCCAACTATGATTATCACTTGGACCAGATGATCGTTGCCACCACCAACAAGTTCACTATCCTCAAGAAGCTCGCGGACGACATCGCCGTACTCCTCCAGCCCGCGCGCCTGGGCTCCTCATTGCCTGCCACCCTAATCGGCCTCCATGGCTGAAACCTCTTTCAAGCACTGGTGGCCCTGTGACTGCCCACCGCCATGAAGAATGTCCACCTGGAGGTCGTGCTCGCCGCGAGGTGCCTCGCCCTGCAAGAATTCGTCGACCTACACATCCACGTGTACGAGCAAATCGTGTACATAGGTATCTACAAGGCCAGTGAGGACGCTATGACGTTGGCCTTCCTCAACCGGCTGGAAGCCTTGGATGCCGTTGCTGAGAAGCACCTCGAACTCGCCACAAACGCCGCCGCTCCTTAGCCGCTGGTCGGTGGCCCGGAACACTAAGTTGAGGAGGAGGAGTTCGTACGTTGATGGATGCATCTTTCTTCTTGCCTTCTGTAACCACCACTGCGATCGCATCGTCATCGTGGCCTTAATTCTTATTGTGCTGTTGCATTCTCGTTCCAGTCAATACCGACATGTGTGATCCCTTTTCTTAATTATATGCATCACTGTAACTAGTACTCCATCCATCAATTTATAAGTTGTGCTTACCTTTTCCATCAACTTCATTCAACGTGCGGGCATCTTGCTAGAAACACCAGAACATGTCGGACCGTGTGTGACCAAATCGACGATGCGCTAACCTAGCTACTACGTATCCTGCTTACCTGGCGGAAATAGCCCCGCCCTAGCGTTTCCAACCGTTATTTCTCTCTATCGATTGTGCCAAGGAGCAGAACCAAAATGTTACAATTTATACATGTTTCTCTACTCCTACTCCTATAAAAGACTCAGTTGGTGATGGTGGTGTGTTTGCCATCCGTCGTTTTTGACCATTAGATCTGCATGTAACGGTTGTGAGGTAAGTTGTGCCATTTTCTCAACAATAGCCCACTTCTCTGCTCCAATTTGCAGAAAACCCCTTATTATCTTGAAAGCAACCACATCCCTCCCTCACCTCATCAAAACAGCCTGAGAAATATATACTCCTATAAAAGACTCAGTTGGTGATGGTGGTGTGTCTGCCATCCGTCGTTTCTGACCATTAGATCTGCATCTAATGGCTGTGAGGTAAGTTGTGGCATTTTTGCAACAATAGCCCACTTCTCTGCTCCAATTTGCAAAAAACCCCTTATTAGCTTGAAAGCAACCACATCCCTCCCTCACCTCATCAAACCAGCCTGAGAAATATATCTCTACTCTTATAAAAACAGAGTTGGTGATGATGGTGTGCCTGCTATCCTGCAATATAGGCCGTCCGATCTATTTCTGACGGATAGGAAGGAAACTATAGCAATTTTGCAGAAAGATACCCGCACCCCTTATCACATTTGCAGATAAGGCCTTCCATCATTCATCATTATCTCCCACAAGATAAACTACTCATATAAATACATCTTGATGTTCCGTGCAACGCACGAGCATCTTGGTAGTACTCCTATAAAAGACTCAGTTGGTGATGGTGGTGTGTCTGCCATCCGTCGTTTCTGACCATTAGATCTGCATCTAACGACTGTGAGGTAAGTTGTGGCATTTTTGCAACAATAGCCCACTTCTCTGATCCAATTTGCAGAAAACCCCTTTTATCTTGAAAGCAACCACATCCCTCCCTCACCTCATGGAAACAGCCTGAGAAATATATTTTGAGTGAAAAGTACTCCCCCCGTTCCTAAATATTTGTCTTTCTAGAGATTTCAATAAGTGACAACATACGGAGCAAAATGAGTGAATCTACACTTCAAAATATGCCTATATAATCCGTATGTGATAGTCCATTTGAAATCTCTAAAAAGACAAATATTTAGGAACTGATGGAGTAATATATTAGGAGTATATCAAAACAAGAGTGATTTATTTCAAGTTTGTGAACAAGTACTACTATTCTACTACTTTGGATCTGTCGCAACGCACTGGCACATTGCTAGTAAAAGGAAAAGGCCTGCCGCGTTCGCGCCGCACTCCCCCCACGCACGCCCGGGAATCGGGAGTACTCCACGGCCCGTCCGGCACGACACATAGCTTAGGGAAGGCGTGTTGCCTAGCATTTTCACTTTCATGTGGGACCTCCGTTGAGCAAACCGACTATTGGCAAACTGCACCCCGCCCACCGCCGGGTTGAAAAATAGAAACGAGGGGAAGATATAGCTGTAGCATGGAAGCCAAGAAATTTGGTGTCAGATGGGGCTTGTTGATAGAGCGGGAGAATTCCGTACTACTCTACTCCTACTAGTACCAAGTTTGTAGTACTATACAACTAGTACTACCACTATACAACTAGTAGGTACGCGCACGACACAGCATCGTAGGAACAAAAAAATGGGAAGATCTTGTTTTGGGTGATTTATCTATTTTTCAGTCAACGTAGTATGAATAATATGATGTGGGGGGCACCCATGAAGCTTATGTGGCTTGGTTGCATGGATATGAAAGGTTAGAGAAAAATAAATAGATAATGTGTTTAGATTGCACTCCACTAAACATATATACTTTGGATCCATTGCAACGGGCCGGCACATCTATATCTATACCCCCTATATAGTGTGTGAATAACTTTGAAAGTTGGTCGTTGGATGAAGCCAATCCGATGGTACAAAGATGGCTAATCCGAGCACTATTGGCCGTTGGATATCATCTACATTCCACCAGATTCTGCCACATGTAGAATCTAGAAGACTCCATGGTTGAACTTCATTCATGACTAACTTCGCCACAACTAAGCTTTGGCAAAGTGTGTCTTCCACAAAAATGTGGCTAACCAAATGGCCACCACAAGTGTGGCAAGATTTGGCAGGAAGTTGAGTCTATGACATGTGAACCATGTAGCTAGAAAAGTGTGGCAAGCCACAAGTGTAGCAATGAACCAAACACATGCCTGGTTTGTTTGGTACGGTGTATGAAGGGTGCACGATCCCAAGAGTTCCCTTCTCGACCCACTTTTGGGTGTTTGGTAGAGTGTATGGAGGGTGCATGAGTCCACACTAGATTAGCACAAATACACTAGAAGCATGCATGAATAGAGCATACATGAAGAGGGGTGTTGAGTTGAGCATGCATGAAGAGGGAACAACTATGCTGAGACGAGAACACAACCAAACACACTTGTGGCACACCTAAGCTTAGGCGTGGCAACCTTAGGCTGCAAACAAAACCATAACTTTGAAAGTTGGTCATTGGATGAAGCCAATCCAACGGTACAAAGATGCAAATCCGAGCACTACTGGCCGCTGGATATCATCTACATTCCACCAGATTTTGCCACATGTAGAATGTAGAAGACTCCACACGTAGAAGCATAATGCACAAACCACCAGAATCTCATGCATGCAATGCACGTGTACCTTACTAGTAGTTGGTAGTAGTAATAAACAAATTCCGGGTTTGGCATGAATTCGTACTGCGGGAGCACCATAAGGCCCGCCGCAGGAGTTACATTTCCCTTTCGGGGCCCACGGGACCGATCTTCAGTGGCTTAGTGCCCGGCCTATGAGTCAATGACATGCGGAACTTAAATGCAGCTGGCCCACATGTCATTCTCATGGTGGTGGTGTGGTTCGTGACTCACTCATTCGTGGTGAACCGGCCGGTGGTGGCGTGGCCGTGGCGAGGGTGCCACAGCTGAGCGCCGGGGCGTTACGAGGCGTAGATGGCCAAACCGGTGGGTACTACCTGTAGTACAGAAGTACTCCAACTAAGGATTGATGCCCGGGACAAAATGTGTCACAGCCGCTAGATGAAAATTTGATGGTGCGGGAGTATGGATCGGAGCACACCAGCGGAGTAGGAAAACCGCGTCCAATCGGGTGTGGCTGTGGTAGAAAGTTGATGGTCGCCGCAGTTCAGCTGGCCCGCATGTCATGCACACAAAGGCAGAGGAGCGGTGGGGCTGAGAGGGATGAGGCGCACGTCGGGGGGATGAGGATCCCCTGACGTGAACAATCCTACTATTCTATCACTGACATGTGGGACCCGCAAGTGTGGGTCCCACCAGTCAGCGAAGGAAAGGCAGGGTAAGGCAGTGATAGCCACGTCAGAGGATCCATGTCCACGTCGAGGGACATCGTGCTTACAGGTAGGGTTGGAGCGGCGTCGTGGGAATCGCGTGTGGGTGTGGCAGTGGTAGAAACAAGAAACGTGATGGTCGCCGTGGTTCAACTTCCATGGACAAGCTGCCATGTCTGCTGACACATGTATATCAAAACTAGAGTGTTTATATTTCAAGCACATGAACAAGTATTATTCTACTACTTTGTATCCATTGCAACGCACGGGCCAGTACATTGGTAGTAGTAGTGTCTATCTCTATCTCTAGAGGCCTTCCCTCGTTCATCCTTTTCTCTCAGAAGATAAACTACTCATACAAATACATCTTGATGTTCCGTGGTGACAAACCAGGGGACTTGTTTCTTATGGGACACATCCTACGATATACTCCCTCTCTCCCAGTTTATTCGTTTTGAATCTTTTCGTTTTATAAGTTCCAAATTCAAATTTAGAGGGTTAGTGGGGCCGAGAGGGGTGAGCCGCAGGTCGGGGGATGTGTGCTGTCATGGGTTCGTGCGGCATCGTGGGAATCGCGTGTGGCTGTGGTAGAAACTTGATGCTCGCCGCATTTAAGGTGGCCCACATGTCATGCGCACAAAGGCAGAGGGGCGGTGCGGCCGAGAGGGGTGAGGCGCATGTCAGGGGACGTGGTGTCGTGGGTTGGAGCAACGTCATGGGAATCGTGAGTGGCAGTGGATGAAACGTGATGGTCGCCGTTGTTGAACTTCCATGGACAAGCTGTCATGTCTACGGACACATGCATTGCATACCAATCACTAGAGGGAGTAGTAGAGAAACCTAAGCGGATAAGTAGTTCCTTATAGTCAAGCGGACCCACGCTACTACTTGTTCCAAAGACATGCACACCATCGAAATAGTCCATCTATATCAATATACATAGAGAGGGAATATTTTTTTACAAGAGAGGAAATAGTTCATCCATCCATAATGCCCTGCTGCTGGTGCATCTTCTTCTTCTTCTTCTTCTTCTTCTTCTTCTTCTTCTCATTTTCTATGGGAGATGGCTTCGCAACAAGCTCTCTGGACCTTGCAGCTATCTCGAAACTCACACGGGCATCGAGAGCAGCATATTTTATCTGCTCGTACGTCAAGGGATAATTCTCCCATCCAGAAGACCTTAATGCCAGCGTCTCGTCACCCTTCTGAAGATTTTTTCTGAGCACAAAATTTGCTACGTCGAATAGGGATGGTGCCGGTTTATCATAATCTTCTACAAGAATTTTTATTCTGGTTTGTAGGTCAGCGATGCTTTTCAAATCAAGGTTGTACGACTCCAACATTTGGTTGTCCCCTGCGATGGCTGCCCCACAGAAGTATATGTCCTCCCGAGACAAGAAATCATGAAGTTTACCTGGTATGGAGGGCGCGTGTATGATGTGGTACACCAAAACATCATCTTCGAGGCACAGCTGAAGGACAGCGGCGCGTTGGATCTTCCCAGTGGCACGCTCCGTGTACTCTGCGTCGAGACCGATGACATTCATCTCCACCTTTTGGAGGGAGTTGGATACATTGTTGATCCACTTCCGAACAACCCTTGGGTGGTTGGTGACTGTGGCAACTATGCCAAACGAGCCTTCGACGAGATCATGTTGGATGCTAAAAACCTGCATCTCGATCTCTTTCGCCGTTTGGAACCGCTGGACCGGAGGGCTATGGTTTGGAGAATTAGGATTAGATGGCTAGTCTAACTAAAGAAGATGATTATTTATAGGGGCTTTCGAATTACTCCAGGAGGATGTGAAGAGGTTAAAACAATGTGAATGCAGTGTGGTTTGGATGCAAATGAAGATCAAGGAGTAGTGAAAAATCCAAGGAAAATCAGTTCCCGATGGAGAAGTAAATGGGATAAGTTATGCACATGCATGAGGAGAGCTGCGGTGGTTTGACTGCTGCATGCAATGGATTGGACGGGCTCTTCGGTTGCCTTTTCTCTCTCCCACGCGCATAGAATGGCCCACTTGTATGCTGCAGTTTATTGGCTGGAGTCTGGCTGCAGCTGCTCATGCGTACGCTAATTAATTCTGTGAATGTGGGCACGGAGGGAAATGGGCGCATGCAAAAGGGTATATACGCAGACTAATTAGAGAAATACTGAAAAAGTTATGCGCAGACAAAAGTGGACCGGAGGGAGTACTACTCATGTTCCTACTACGGTTAAGGAGTATGTGGTTATCCTCAAAATAGAAAAGTCCTTCTTCGCACTTCCGCATGCACAAGAATTTGGTTCTGCTCACAATATGGATGATAGTTGGAGGATGAAGTGAACCCAGAAGCATGCTAGCACGGGAGTGTACTCATGTTCCTACTACTCCTACTACTAGTAGTAGTAGTACAACTGTGGTACACTTGATGGTCAAAATACTATTATTCATCCGGTCCTCACAGTGAAGTGATAAGACCCTGCGCCCAAGGTGACACCAGTCCAGGCAGCGTGTCCGGGTTACCAAAGTCAGTCTCACCTTGTGCACCATGCAGTCACTGTCACCGCCGCTGTATAGCATGCCTCGCCTTTTCTCCCTCTCCCCTAGCACCACTCCATCTCCATCTCTGTATCGCCGGAGATCCTGAGGTCACTCTTCATTATGTCACTGTTCCCCCGCATACCCTCGCCTCGCTCGCCTCCCCCAGTACCACTATTCCCTCGCTAGCCGCTCTAGCACCGACAGCCTTCTCCCCCGTAAATCAAGCCCCCCAAAACCCCACCTTCCAAACTCCACCATGGCCGAACACGAACCGCGTAGGATCCATATGATCCGCGATTGGAGCAATCTCCCCAGTGATGTCCTCGACCCCTGTTGTCCGTGTATGGATATGTAGAGCGCCTTGCGGCTGGCTGCACGCTCGAGGGGCAAGCAGATGGCCATCATCGAAGCGAGGCCAAAGCTTTTCAAGACACCCTACTTGCTGCTATCTGGTCTTGCGAGATTGGCTCACCATGATACTGAGGCGTACATGATGCCCCTCGACTTCAATCCGATCTCCATTAGCCGAAACTTCTTTGCAGGTATGTAGTGGGTCGCCATACATCATTTCCCTCGACTTCAATCCGATAACCATCGCCCAAAACTTCTTGGCAGGTATGTACTGGGTCGGCATGAACTCCCACTGGATGGTTGCCTTCAGAGAAGATGGTAAAAAGTTGGTGCTCGTGAACTTCCAGACCTCCCATGAGATTATCCTTCCTCCATTGGATTATATAGAGTTTTACCATCGCGGTCCTAGTCATCTAGATTACCACGTTAGCTGGACGGACCTTGTTTTGCAGAAGATTGTAATCTGCCAAGTGCCCACACGACATGCGAATTACGCAGACTTCAAGCTAATTGCCTTGTTCGACTGCGGACTCGCCTATCTTTACGTCGATGCCTTCTTTAGCTGGAGACAACTCCGCTCGCAGTGGATCATCGTCAAAGCTCATACACACTTCTGTGATGCTATTGAACACAATGGCATCATCTATGCGATCGACAAAGAAATGGCACCACATATTGCTGGAACGGCGCGTGTAAGTTGTTTCCATCTCATGTTAATGATGACGCCATGACACTGTTTGAACTTTTTGTGATGATTGGCATATCCCTGTTTGAGCAGAATTTGAGTAGAACTATGGCAATGTAATAGAGACGCCGCAAATCAGCTATATCTGGAATGATTTAATTCATGTGATTGTGATCATGTCATTCCAGCCAATTTGTACCCCTGAATAATCAAACGGTTAGGAATATAGGGATATTCTCCTTATTTTATAGTAATCTATATACTACTACTAAATATAAGTGTGTATCAGTGGCCATGTTGGTTTCCTCATTTTCATGATGTAGAAACATGCACCACACTGTTGGTTTCATCTAACCATACATTAGGGAAGTAAATTTGCATATGGAGAACTCTACATTTGGAAGTAGTGAAATCCTGTAATGCTTACCATGTGTACATACCTATATTCGCCCTTCAGCAATCAATGGCTAGAATAATATCCTCACAAAAAATTTGCCCACGGAACACGAGTATATAACAATGCATGGTCTGTTAGTTACCTTGACGAATTTGTTTGTGAGGACAGAACATGATTCCATAACATGCATGACATGGTAGTTTCCTATGAAGAATCGATTGCGAGATAACATGAGTATAACCATGCATGGCACTTATATATTTTCGAACCCAATATATATTTCCCTGTATTTTCCTCACAGTTCCAATAGGGACATATCAATGTTGTTTCTTGCATTATCCTACTCATACTCTGAACAATGATGATCTTACATCAACAATGCCTGTCCTTTTTGATATGATGCAGTGTCCCTATAGTTACTGCCCTTTGTAATCACACCACCTTTGCCAAAAACAGGGAAGCACAACTAGTTCCTCGCTCAATCAGACGATGACAAAAGATTTATGATCATTCAGACACATGAGTCGGAAAAGTTATATTGCAAAAACCCCACTGTATACAAGCACTGTGGAATGTGTGAGTATCCAGATAGTGGTTGTTACGTCTATGAGCAGGATACCAGCTTGTTGGGGCCTTCAGGATTTTTTAGTTGGAGGCGGGTTAACAGCCTTGGTTCACACTCTCTGTTTCTCGGACTCAATTATCCGATTAACCAGGAGATCACTGTTGGCAAGGACCTTGATGGCAGAGAGGCACTGTTTGCTATGGAAAACTGTGTCTACACGGTGAGCACTAGGAGTTCGGGAGCAAACTCCCCTGATTGTCAATGATACAGCCTGCAGCCAAAAGAAGGTGAGAATGACAAAGGCATCCGTATTAACTTTGATCCTTGGATGTCTCAATTACGACATGCAGTGATGTGGTTCAAGCCTTCGGGTTGATAGGTAATTGGGATGTTGCGTCGAAAGGGTGGAGTACCGGTGTCTCCAGATCATTGGTCGCTGAAGTGGGGCTGCAAATTTTGATGGTGTTGGATCATCTCTTCGAATGACTTTGTTGTCTTTGCTGCTTGTTCTGGATGGGTAGTTCTTTCTTTTGTTATGCATATTCCTTGTCATTTGGTCATCCTCGTCTATGTCACTCTTACTATGTAATACTTGCCTCTGTTTAGAATGTAAATGCCATTCTCGTCTGGATCACGAGAGTCTGAGCGCTGCAGATAGGTGCGTTTTGGTGGTGTAGCAATACTACTTATGAACTATCATGTCTTGCTGTTTATGTCAGTAGTAGTCACTAGTCAGTGTTTGAATGTTGTATATATCGTTGTTTAGAACTGTTTATTGTCTCGAACTACTGGTGGGCTAAATGAGGGCATCACCGTTCTCAAGTGTTCAGAGTGTATCTCCTTTTTTCAAGTTATATTATTTGAGCTCAGTGTCTTTTCGATGATGTACACTTGTTTTGGCCAGTGAGGTGTCGTTGAATATGGGCCGAGTAGTAACGCAATGCCAAACAGATCAATTATGACTCTCAGGTCGGGCTCTCAAAAGACCCTCAAAAAAAGGCTGGGCTCTCCAAGAAAGAATAAGGACTCTTAGGCCGACATGTGGGCGCCATCGGTGTTTTCATGCGCTTGCGTGCCGAGAGCATATTGGCGCGTGTTTGAAATTCAAGCTACCTTTTCATCCCCAATCTCCCGCCCCTCCCCCACCTCTGGAATCTCGATTCCTACTCCAGTTCCCCCAAATCCCCCTCCTGTACTTCCTGTACTCAAGCTCACTATCATGTCGCCAGTCAACGCGGATCTCCAAGACGGAGATCCTGAGGTCCATCCTACCTTCGGTCGCTGCATCCTGTCGCTCAACAGTGGCATGGCGGCGCTTGATGACCAGTTTGCCAGCAAAGTTCTGATGGTAACCATCAACGATGCCCGGCCTCCTGTCTTGCCAAACGACCTTGCCAAAGCTCTTGGCATTGCGCATGGCATCCAAATAAGTGACTTGCTCATCGAAGTCTGTCCGCCACCGGCTGATTTCTTCGTCAGGTTTCGGACAACTTTCGACTGCAGTCAGGTGTTCGAATCTTCCTGGTGTTTGTTCTGCGATGGCGCGCTGGTGAGCTTTGATCGGTGGCACCCAGGATGGGGCTCGGTGCCCTCTGAGCTTGAGTTTTTAACAAAGCTTACCTTCCGCGGCATGCCTCGACGTGCTTGGAACAGCGAGTCCATGAATGAGCTTATCAACGACCTTGGAGGTGAGCTCGTAAGTATGTTTGTTCCTCCAGACAGCTGGGCTCTGACGGTTATGGCATGGATGAAGAAGTCATCTAGCATACTGAAGGTGATTGGTGTTGAGATACCGGTGCAGGAACCGGGGTTGTACTATTCGTCGCCACCAAGGCCGCCGCGGACCATGTTAGGTATGTACCTGTATTGAGTGTTCGTGCATGTCGAAGAAGTGGTCAATCCATCAATCGAAGTCCTGCCGCAGCCGCTGGTTCCAGGGTCCGTCGACAACATCCATTACAAGAGTCAATGTCAGACTTTCCCCATGTTGCTCAGAACGATGGATGGCACAAGGCCTACTCCATCACGTGGCGGAGGCCACTGCTTCTTTGGGAGAAGAGGCAGGGCTGGCTGCCTGGATGTGCTCTAATTTGAGGTAACAACTGAATCTTGTCAGATACTTGTTAAATCCGAGATATGGGTGTGAAGCACTGATGTGCCAGTACATTTGATTGTGACCTGTTCTAATTTTGTACCTGAACTTTTTTAGAAAGGGTTGTACGTCAACTTAATGTGCTAGCAGAACTTATTGTGTTGTCTGTCTGTTTTCTTTGCACAACATTCAAGATATTTCCCTGTCATTGATAAAGACGACGAACCGTTATGTACGAGTTCGTTGGTTTCAACATAGCCCTACCCATAGCGATCCACTGCTTCCATCCTGATTGTGTCGCCTGCGTGAAATTTTTGTATGCAAGTTCAGTGTGCTATGATGTTCTATATGATTGTGTGAACTATATAAGTTTTTATTGTGCATCAGCAATGCATATGGCTAAAAGATGTATTTACGAGCATCGACCGATGGGTCTCTCTCTCACACACACAAACACACGCACACACGCACAAGTGGGACCCGTTGAATTATTTCTTTGCTCGTGACAGCTTTTAATTAGGTTCCACCGTAATCTAACTTTTTAATAAGTTATTAATTGACCTCACTGACTTGAAAAATTTGTACAGAAGCCTTGTTTGGGCCTTTCTGGCGTCGCTGAATGTGGGCTGACTAGCCATGTTAGGTTGTACTGTACTACGTAGGCCTTTTTTCAACATCAGCAATGCAACTGGGCTGACAGTTGTACACAATATCTGGGTCAACTTGTTATTTTCTGCCCCGCCGGGCTGTAAACTTTCCTAGGAGGTATACATTAGGCTTAACAAGCAAATGGACTTTAAGAAATAATAAATGAGATGTAATTATAATAACTGGGCAGTAACTATAAAAAAATGCACCAAACGCGTAATTAGTTTAAAAAATATATTATTTTTGGAATTTGAAAATTTTAATTTCATTACTTGTTGCATGCGCAATATTTCGTTGGATTTTAACATAATACAACTTTATTTAGAAATTATATTTAATCTGAGTAGAAATTTCGGATAAAAATATTTCGGATCCCATAAAAATGTGGGAATTTTTTTGAATTCTGTTTTGAGCGGTTGGTTGAAATTATTAATCGTTGTCCTAGCTAGAATATGGGTTGTACTTTTAACAAACTGTAAATGGGCTGTAGTAAATTCCATTAGAATTAAAAAAATGGATTGTACATTCTTACAAATCGCAAATGGGCTATATGTTCTCTGCCACACACTTGTGGGCCTTCTAAGTTGACGCGTCCCCTAAAAAACTAAGTTGACGCGTATGCAAGGCTTTGTCAACAACACACGATTCTGGCAGCTGTGGTCGTTGGATGTCCATCCAACGGATGTCGTGCTTCTTCTTCAATCTTGGATATTCTTGCTTCAGCCGCCCAAAAAATGATTCCTCCCCCTGACATCTGGGCGCACCATTTCGGAGGCTGACCTGTCGGCCTACTAAGTTGACGCGTACCAAGGGCTTTGTCAACTTAGTCAATATAAACGATTCTAGCTGCAGTGACCGTACGATGTCCATCCAACGGCCGTAGTGCTTCTTCAACCCATGGTCTTCTTCCTCCAGCCGCCCAAAGCAGCGTCGGTCGTGCCGCGTGCTCCTGCCTCCCATGGCCGGCTGTGATGCCGCGGAGGCCTCACCGCCCCCTACTATTCCCACCGCTGGCCAGGCCATCCCTCTACTCACCCACACCCCCTATTATTCTACGGCGACGGCAACCTCACACCACAGCCAAACCAGTGAACCCTCGTACTCCTCTCCGTGTGGGCTTCCACTGCCGCGTCTTCCCCGGCTCCACGTCGTCCCCTTCCTAGGCCTCGTCGTCGTACGCTTCCATGGTGCTCTCAGCGCGGCGTGGTCAACGTGGTCAAGGAACGGCTTCCATCGGACGTGGACTGTACGTGGAGAGGCTGACAGCTGGGTCCACGATGGCAGCAAGGAAGTGCCTCATTATTATGCGGAAAATAATGATTCCTCCACCTGACTGCAGGGACCCACCGGACGTGCCACTGTATTTCGCGAAAAAAAGGTTTCCCCCCTGACTACTGGGACCCACCGGACGGGCCACCGTATTGTGCAAAAAAACGTTCCCCCCGCTGTCAGCTCGGGCCCACTGGAAGTGCCTCCTTATTACGCACAAAAAAATGAATACTCCCCTTGCTGGTCGGGACCCACCTTGGTGGGAGGCTGACTTGTGGGCCTACTATGTTGACGGGGACGAAGTGCTTTGTCAACTTAGTCAATATGAACGATTCTAGCTCTAGTGACCGTACGATGTTCATCCAACGGCTGTAGTGCTTCTTCAACCTCTGGTCTTCTTGTTTCAGCCGCCCAAAGCAGCGCTGGTCGTGTCGCATGCTCCTGCCTCCCGTGGCCGGCTGTGCTGCCGCGGAGGCCTCACCGCCCCCTACTATTTGCACCGCTGGCCAGGCCATGCGGCGACGGCAGCCTCACACCGCAGCCGAACTAGTGAACCCTCATACTCCTCTCCGCGCGGGTTTCCACTGCCGCGTCTTCCCTGGCTCCGCGTCGTCCCCTTCCTAGGGCTCGCCGTCGTCCACCGCCCTGGTGCTCTCGGCGCGGCGTGGTCAACATGGTCAAGGAACGGCTTCCATCGGACGTCGACTATACGTGGAGAGGCTGACAGCTGGGTCCACGGCCGCAGCAAGGAAGTGCCTCCTTATTACGCACAAAATAATTATTCCTCCACCTGACAGTGGGGACCCACCGGATGGGCCATCGCATTTCACGAAAAAAACGTTTCCCCCTGACTGCTGGGACCCACCAGCTACATCTTCGCACACAAGGAAGTGCGTCCAGGAAAAAAAGCGATTCACCCCTTGACTGCTGGGACCCACAAGCTACATCTTCGCACGCAAGGAAGTGCCTGACAGTCGGGACCCACCTGGTCGAATCGTACGTAACGTTGTCATTCTGGTCGCGAACGTGTACGTACATACTGGTCAATGTAGAGGTGCACGTGTCGTAGTAGAGGCACGCATGTAGCATGTACACGTACGTACAGCGGCCAGTGTGCAAGAAAGAAAATACGACCACGTACGTACATACGGGCAGGGTCTTGATACGTCCATTTGGCATCATGCTTTTATATCGATATTTATCGCATTATGGACTGTTATTTCACTTTATGTCACAATACTTATGGCTATTCTCTCTTATTTTACAAGGTTTACATAAGGAGGGAGAATGGCAGCTGTCGGGTGGTAGGTGCGACATATGCCAACGGGTGGCTTATCATCGTGGGAACCAGTAATTCGTCGCTGGTGCCTGGAAGCGGGATGAGGCGAAGACATGCACGCAGGTGAATCTTACCCAGCTTTGGGGCTCTCCGTGGAGATAACACCCCTACTGCTGCTCTGCGGGGTCTCCGCATGATCACTAGATGAACAAGTAGCTACACGATGCTCCTTGAGCTGTTTTGTGAGGAGAAGAAGTAGAGCATGGCTAGCCCTCCTCCCCTCTCTATGTGGTGTCTAGAACTAGCTTGGATCAACCCTTTGCATGGGTGTCCCGGGGGGTTTATATAGGCCTACCCCCGGGGGGTACAATGGTAATCCGGCTGGGCGTGGGCCCCAGCCGTCTGTGACTACACTCGCCGGCTTCTGCGCCATCTGCTGGGGCCCACCGGTTGGTGGGTCCTGCCGGCTGCCGGCTCCTTGGTCGACAGGCAGGCCCCACTGTCCAGGGCCTTGTCGGTGGCTGGTTACTGTTGCTCAATCTTGGTGACGAGGGCTTCATCGAGGTGGGCGTGGCTACAGTGCCGCCGTCAGGCGGGTGATCGCTGTAGCCTCACCGCGTCTTGTCTCCTTAATGGGGCGTCTCCTTCGAGGGAGGTGGCAAGCCGGCTATGGAGAGCCGGCTCTGTCTTGGGCCGACTGGGGGAGGCCTGGCCGTCTTCGGGCGTCTCTCTGCCCGAAGGGCCCCACCGCCCGTGGGCCGCACTGGCAGCCCGTCGTGGATGACATCAGGGTCAACGTGGCAACAGTGCCGTGCCGGACAGGCCATGGCCACCCGTACGACGCACTATGCCAGTAGTGCTCCGGGATTCGGGGGTGGCAGGCTTTACTATAGCCACACCCCGTCACATCGCTGTTATGTGGATGCAGACTTCGAGGGTACGATCTTGACCGCTTTGTGGGAGCCGGCTTCTTGGAGTCGGCCTTCTCGCGGCCGGCTTCTCGGAGCCGGCCCTCCCGCGGCTTTCTTCATGAGGGCCAAAGTCGGGTCGCCTTCCAATAGCCGGCCTGGGAGACAGCTGGCAAGGGGAAGGCGGCCCCATCTCTTGGATTCTTGAGGGCCGGATCGGCTTGTAATTTTTTAGAAGAGTCAGGGGGCACCGGCTAGGCTACCCGTGGTCATTTACTCCGGCAGTAGTCCCCGAAGCTGATCGAGCTTCGAGGCTGACAAAGGGACGAGAAGCTTGGTCAACTTCCTATCCTGAGGGGCCGGCTTTGCTTGTGCGTGCCGTCTTCAGAAAGCCCCGTTCCTCGTAGGCGGGAACGCGGGTCGGCCTGCGAGCTGACCGCGCGCCATACCGCGGGCCATGTGGCAAGGAAATCCTGCCAACGCACGCGCGTGATGGGACACTGGCGCAGGCTCGGGCCCGCCACTCCCAGGGCTCGGCCTGAGCACGGATCTTCTGCGGCCCACACGGACCGCTCGCCTTCCCGTGGTGGTTTTATTACGCCATCAGGGCACAATAATCGCGGGACGTGGGGGAGTAGGCGCAGTTGATCCCCACGTTCCCCCACGCCACTCCTCCTCGGCTCCTCCGCACGGGTCTATAAGTAGGGGGAGGAGGGGGAGCGGCAGAGGCTCGCACGCTCTCCCTCGCTCCACCCCTTCTCGCCTTCCTTCTTCTTCCCTCCGCCACCGCAGCAACCCATTGCCGTGTCGTTCCACCGTCAGACCTCTCGGTTCCTTTGGTCCCACCGTAGCGGGGTCGTGCACGTCTACGCCATCGCTTCGTCTTGCTCCCCGCCGCATCGCTCCCATGGCATTGTCGAGCTCGTGGGATGGCTCCAACGTCCACGAGGACCAGTTGAGTTCCTCCGCCGGACGCGGCGCCTGCTGGGCGAGAACTTCGTGCGGGTTCATCAGGCACCGGCGAGGGAGATCTCGCCGGCACCAGAGGAGGGCGAGCGGGTGATCTTCGGCTCGCACTGCCTGCGCGGCTTCGGCCTCCCGGCGAGCGGATTCCTTCGAGCTTTCCTTGAATTCTACCACCTCCAGCCGCATCACCTCACGCCCAACGCGGTGATGCTGCTGTCGGCTTTCGTCACCCTGTGTGAGGGCTTTCTTGGGGTTCTCCCCACTCTCGAGCTCTGGGGGGAATTCTTCCAGAGCAAGCTCGGCACCGTCGTCGCGGGGGTGCCCACCCCCTGTGGAGCCTTCATTGCCATGAGGCGGACGGGCGAGAACAATCCGTTCCCGCCCATCCCGCTGATCCAGTCGGTGAAGCTCTGGCAGAAGTCCTACTTTTACGTGAAGAACATCGCCCCGCAAGGCGACTATGTCAACCTGCCGGCTTACGTAGCCGGCCCGCCGGCTGGGAGGCAACCTTCGTGGAGCTACCGGGCCAGGTCGCTGTCTCAGGCCGGGAACGCAGCCGTCTCCCGGCTCCGGGTGATGATCCAGTCGGAGGGCCTGACTGGAGCCGACTTGGTGGCCGCCTTTGTGGAGCGCCGGGTACTTCCGCTCCAAGGCCGGCCTCACATGATTTGCCAGATGAGCGTCCGCTTCGACCCGTGCCGGCTGAGCACCAGGGAGATGCCTCATGCAGAGGTGTCTTACATGGTGAACTACATCTCCAACTGCAAGCTCGCCGAGGATTGGCGATACGGCAAGGAGCCGTATTCTCGCGCCAACCCTCCGCCTGCCATAAGTTTTTCTTCTTTTCTTCCTTTTTGTAGCCGGCCTCGTGATAGCCGACCTTTGATCAGTTGGTTTGCCCTTAGTAGAACCCTCTTCTTCCGCCGACGGCCGGGGCCACAGGGGTAGAGCGCCAGCTCCTCCCCGACCGCACGGTGGACGACGCCGATGACCCGGACGTGGGAGCGGCCGCCATGGAAGACTCCATCATGGGGGAAGGCGACGAGGCAGGAGGCACAGGAGGCGCGGGGCCCGGAGCCGGCTTGGAGGACTGGCCGGACGACGATGAGGTCGAAGCCGCCCCGCACCGCCAGCCGGCGCTTGATCATCAAGGCGTGGGCCCGTCTGCCGTGCCGGCTGCTCGGGGCAGCGCGCAGAAGCGCCGGGCCGCGTCGACCTTCTTCGGCAGCCAGCCGAAAAAATCCGAGGCTTCCACGGCGGCGACCAAGCGGGATGAGGCGGCCGTGAAGGCGGCCCGCTTCCGCAAGGCGGTAAAACAGCCGTTGGCGATCTCGGCGTAAGTCGTCAAATGTCTTGTATATATATATATTTTTTGTTGTCCTTTTCAATTGAAGCTCTTCCGAACCCTTCTTTGCTCGCCAGGCAGGGCACCGCTTTCCCTTGAGCAAGGTCCTGGCGGCTCCGTAGTCGGGCCGACTGGAGGGCCCTCTGGCTCCCGTTGCGTGGATCCCCGCGCCGACCTTAGGGAGGCCACGGAGCGGAACGCACGGGAGGCGCGGGAGGAGCGGGAGGCGGCGTAGCGAAGGACCAACAAAGACTTTTGCATTATTTGGCTTTTCGAAATGGGACGGGTGGGAGTAGATAGGATGCTAAGTAGTGCTACGCAAAGGGACGGGTATATGCATGGTGATGGAGACACAGTATTTTCAAAAGACTTTTCGAAAACCCCATCGGGTGCCACTTATGCCCGAGGGAGACAATGAGATGGGTAACCACTTGATGACGAAGTGGTGTACCGAGGCAAGTGTGTGTTGTTTTCAAAAATGGATTAGATTTAAGATTTGTCGACTGCCCCAACCTTACATGCGCAACCACTCTACCCTTATATGGGAAAGGGCATTATTGATTACTTAGGTCGATACTAGCTTGGAGCCCGCATTACTAGTGACGAGGGAGAGTTGGTGCTCTCTCTCGGGACGGGGTCGTGCCAGGTAGGGCGGCCATGACTGTTTTTACAGGGCACCGGATACACCGTTGTGTCCCCTCTTGGATGTTACGATCTCAAGTGAGTCTCGCATGATGTACATCGTGAGGATATGGAACAACGAGTGGACTCCTTGTTAGTGTCGTCTAGGGAAAGATAATGATCGGGTGCTTACCCCGGGTACTTGAGGTATCGCGTGTCGTGGATGACACGGAAGTTCCCCGGATCTTGTGGGTAAAGTGTGCAACCTCTGCAGAGTGTAAAACTATTCGAATAGCCGTGTCCATGGTCAAGGACAGTTGGGCGGTGCTGCTTAAACTACGTCCATGTGTTTACAAACCAGTGTGTGTGTTGGATAAGTGGGAAGAACTACTCAGGTCAAACCCAAGGACTTGACATGATTGAGTTGGGTTGGTGCCCACTCTATTTATGTTGATATCTGTAACCTGTCCTCATGGTTACTTAAATTCTCCTGATGCATGTCTTACACGTTGTTGAACTTGTCATTGCACTCAAAACTAGCGTTCCGCAAAAATTTACCTATATCATGCATTGTTGTATCTTGAACCAAAACATGGGTTGCTTGCGAGTACATTCAAAGTACTCATTGGCTTGCCACTAGTTATTTAATTGGCCAGGCATGGAAGAACAGGAGTTCGAAGAAGAATTCTTTGGAGATGAACATGCGAACTAGGACGCTTCCCAGTCAGAATTCCTGTAGGGTTAAGGCAGATGGCATGGGTTCTACTTATCGACGAAGATTCCCGCTGCTTGTGTTTCATTTGGTGTTCAGCCCTTAAGGCTTTATCTATGTAAGACTTGACCATAATGGTCATGATTTGTGTAAGACGGTATGTATGGATGTAAAACTCTTGTTATTCAGCTTCTCTGTGTTCAGTGAGAATTGATCTCTGGGATCACTGTACACGTGCATTCGGTGATCTCGACTTATGAGTCGGGGTCCCCACAGAGCTGGTATCAGAGCCATCCTGACTGTAGGAAGCCTTTGTTAGCATGGGCGTTAGTTAGCTTGAGACCATCTAAACTTCTCTTCTATTCTAAAGCTTACCCCACCCAAGATATATTTCCCTTATTGACCTCTCCCATTCAACCTTTGTAGATGGTTGCCGTACCCGAAGACTTCCTGACCACCGGATTTCCCGTGCTTCTCGAGGATAGCCTCAAGAAGTGCCAGTTTCACCAAGCCCCCATTTTCACCTACCATGAGCATTGGATCAATGACACCGAGACGGAGTATCATGTGGAAGTGATCGTGAAGGCTAATGACTCTCCAACAAGCTGGTTCTTCGAGGGACCCCTGATGGCAACACTGGTTCTTGTCGTTGAGACGGCAACCCTCAAGGCACTAACCCGCCTCCGAGACCTCCTTCCAGAGATGGCAGACGAGTTGGCAACCCGCTTCTTGCCTTATCGGAAGGAAGGTGAGGATGAGAGCAGTGCACCAGCTCCACCATTAGAAGAAGGACTCCCACTCTGATTCCAGACCTACTTCAGCCTTTGTGCTGATAGTTTGGCACAACACTTGGCCTCGGAATCGTTGAAGCTCCGAAAGGAACTTCATGAGACCAAGGCACTTCTTCGCCAAGCACAAGAGAAGACGGATAGGATCAAGAAGGAAGGTGCTTCCCCTGGTCAACCCGCAATCGCATACAGAGGTGGAAGACCCCCAAAGGATGGAGAACCACCACAGCAACACCGCATGAGCGCAAAGGAATACCGCAAGCTCTTCGCACCACCGGCAAAGCAACGCCGTGTTGAGCTCCTTCACTCCCCCACCCCTTCAAGTGAAGAGGAAAGTCAGGCCACCGATGACGAGGAGGAAGACCCAGAAGAGCCAGACTACGCGACCGAGCATTCCACCACTTAGGCATCATTCGCAACCAGGATATGCCCGTTAGAAACCCCTACGGTAGGATAGGTCGTGTACCCCTATGCAAAGTCGAGTCCTTGTAATGGTTCATATGAAACCATGTAGTGCTGTGTTTGCTTTGATGTGTTTGATGGACGTCGTGCTTTCCTTCGGGAACTTGTAAGCGACTACATCACCCATTTGGATTTCAATGAATGTGTTTGGCCTTTTGGCCCTTGCATGAAAACAATTGGTGTCATACCAACCCCCTTACTAGGCATCCCATCTAAATTGCTTTTCCCTTCTTTCCCAATCATGAGACCTTGACCGCTCCAACAGGATGCCTGTTGTAACTCGTACTGGTACCTCTACCCAGCAGCAAGAAGCCGGAGAAGGAGCCAGTCAGGACCAAACCCAAGGACAAGTTCCACCACCGCCACCACCTCCAAACATGGACATGGCTCAGCTTCTCCAAGCCTTCCGAGAGGAACGCCAAGCCAACACTGCAGCCCTCCAGATGATTGCTCAAGCTGTCAACCGCCAGCCGGCGGGAAACGGCAATGGACGTTCCACGTTAGTGGAGTTCAGGAAGCATGCACCACCCACCTTCATCGAGACTGCTAAACCCCTGGATGCAGATGACTGGGTCCGCACCATTGAGGATCTGCTGGAACTAGTCGGATGCACTGAGGACCGTGAGAAGGTGGCATATGCTGCTCACTGTCTCGGGGGAACTGCTAGAGCTTGGTGGGATGGATTCAAGGCCATGCATGCTGAGAGAAACATCACTTGGAATGACTTCAAGGCAGAATTCCGCAAAGCGAACATTCCTTCCGGAATCATGGCCATCAAGAAGCGTGAGTTCCGAGCCCTGAAGCAAGGTAGTAGCACTGTCAAGGAGTACATGCAAAAGTTCAGTGTTCTCTCAAGGTATGCCCCTGAAGATGTCAGCACTGATGCTGCCAAAAGGGAGCGCTTCATGGAAGGCCTTAACCAGACTCTGCAGTACTCGCTTGTTGTGTGTGACTGCCCGACCTTTCCTGATCTGGTGAACAAGGCACTCATGCTTGAAGATAAGTGACGTGCTTTGGATGACACCCGTAAGCGCAAGATGATCAGCAAGGGTAGCTCCAGCAACCAGAAGCCTCGCCCGTGGCAGCCAGCCCCGGTCAAGCCAACCTATCAGCAGCCAAGAGCTCCTGCACCCCGCACCAACTATCCACCCCAGCAGTATGCCAACCCCAGGCCAGCTTACAACAACCCCAATAACAATGCCAGCAAGAGCAGCAACCCCAACCAAGTCACTTGCTTTGGATGTGGTCAGCCAGGACACTACTCCAAGAATTGCCCCAACAAGAAGCCGACGCCCCGCGCCCCAATGCGCAGGACCCAGGACAAGGCCGTGGAATGCCACTAAGGAACCAAGATCCCCGCAACCCGCCCAACAACGGCAGGGGTCGTGTGAATCATGTCACTGCTGAAGAAGCCAAGGAAGACCCGGACGTCGTGCTGGGTACGTTCCTTGTCAACTCAACACCTGCTACTGTCTTGTTTCATTCTGGAGCCACGCATTCATTTGTCACCCAAAGGTTTGCATTAAAAAGTGGCATGACCCCTACACCCCTGAATAACCCTATGGTGGTACAAACCCCCGGAGCAGAGATGAGAGCCAAGATAGGATGTAAAGGAGTCGGGATTGTCATTAACGGGGTAAACTTCCAAGCAGACCTTATCATCTTAAGATCACAAGGCTTGGATGTGATCTTAGGAATGAATTGGCTCATCAAGCACCAAGGCTTGTTAGATTGTGCCAACCGGACCGTCACAGTGACCAATGACCAAGGAGTCGAAGTTAAGTTTGCTCCCAACCCTTCCTCTGCTCAAGGCGCCCAAGTCAACTGTCTATCAGAAGTTGGATTGGAGCAAGTACCGGTAGTATGCGAATACCCCGATGTCTTTCCTGATGAGCTACCGGGAATGCCTCCTGACCGAGACATTGAGTTCATCATCGAGCTCATGTCCGGAGCAGGACCCATCTATAAGAAGCCTTATATAATGGGATCGGAAGAGTTAACAGAGTTAAAGAAGCAACTGGAAGAGCAGTTGAGGAAGGGATTTATCCGCCCTAGTGCCTCCCCTTGGGGATCACCTGTTCTGTTTGTGGCAAAGAAGGACGGTACCATCCGCTTATGCATTGACCAGCGCTCCCTCAGTGAAGTTACAATCAAGAACAAGTATCCACTTCCCAAGATTGAAGATCTGTTTGATCAACTCAATGGGGCCAAGGTGTTCTCCAAGATCGACCTCAGATCTGGGTATTACCAGCTGAAAATCAGACCCCAAGATATTCCGAAGACGGCATTTGTAACCAGATTTGGCCTGTACGAGTGCACGGTCATGTCCTTTGGATTGACCAATGCCCCAGCTTACTTCATCTATCTCATGAATAAGGTCTTCATGGAATATTTGGACAAGTTTGTCGTTGTCTTCATTGATGACATTCTTGTCTTTTCAAAGACGGAAGAAGAGCACGAGCAACACTTGAGGATGGTCCTAGACAAGATTCGAGAGCACCAACTGTATGTCAAGTTCAGCAAGTGCGAATTTTGGTTGCGTGAAGTTGGATTCTTGGGTCATGTTTTGACCGAAGAGGGATTGTCGATCGATCCCACTAAGATTGAAGCCGTGACTGAATGGCAATCCCCAAGCAATGTGAAGGAAGTCAGAAGCTTCCTCGGACTCGCAGGATATTACCGCAAGTTCGTTGAAGGATTCTCAAGCATTGCCCGACCCATGACTCAACTCTTGAAGAAGGACAAGAAGTTTGAATGGACGCCGAAGTGTGAAGAGAGCTTCCAGGAGCTGAAGAAGAGACTGACCACCGCCCCAGTTCTGGCCACACCAGATATACACAAGGAGTTTGTGATATATTGTGATGCGTCAAGAACCGGACTGGGAGGTGTTCTGATGCAAGAAGGCAGAGTCGTATCTTACCTTTCAAGGCAACTACGGCCTCATGAAGAGAACTATGCTACTCATGACCTTGAGTTGGCAGCTGTAGTTCATGCCCTGAAAACATGGCGACATTACCTCCTAGGGAAGCGGTGTGAGATATACACAGATCACAAAAGTCTGAAGTATATTTTCACTCAGAAGGAATTGAACATGAGGCAAAGAAGATGGCTAGAGTTGATCAAGGATTATGACCTCAGTGTTCAATACCACCCTGGAAAGGCTAATGTGGTAGCAGATGCATTAAGCAGGAAGGCTTGTTCCTTGAATGCTATGCTTAAGGGAAGGCTACCCGCCTTGTATGAAGAACTTGAAAGCTTCGAGTTGGAACTAGTTGCACCAGGATTCTTAGCCAACCTTGAAGTCAAGCCTACCCTGATGGATGATATTAAGGAAGCTCAGAAGGGACATGAGAGTATTGAAGGCATCAAGAGGAAGATCAAGGCAGGCAAGGCCCCAGGATTCTCAGAGGATGAGCAAGGAATTGTGTGGTTTGGGAATCGCATTTGCGTACCCAACAAGATTGAGCTCAAGAATTTGATCTTGCAAGAAGCTCATGACACCCCGTATTCCATCCACCCCGGAGGAACCAAGATGTATCAAGACCTGAAGGAAAGATTTTGGTGGCACGGGATGAAAAGGGAGATTGCCACCTATGTTGCAAAGTGTGATGTATGCCAAAGGGTCAAAGCTGAATATCAGTGACCTGCTGGATTGCTCCAACCACTCAAGGTTCCCGAGTGGAAATGGGATAAAGTCGGAATGGATTTCATCACTGGACTACCTAGGTCAAACAAGGGACATGACTCCATCTGGGTCATAGTCGATCATTTGACTAAAGTAGCCCATTTCATTCCTGTGATGACTACCTATGATGGCAACCAGCTGGCAACTCTATACATCAACAGAATCGTAAGCCTTCATGGTGTTCCCAAGGAGATCGTGTCAGACCGAGGAACCCAGTTTACCTCTAGGTTCTGGAAAAAGTTCCAAGAGGCCATGGGGACCAAGTTATCTTTCAGCACTGCTTTCCACCCACAGACCGGAGGTCAGACAGAACGAGTGAATCAGATACTCGAAGACATGCTCCGAGCCTGTGTCTTAGCATATGGAGCTAGGTGGGAAGATTGCCTCCCTTTTGCCGAGTTCTCCTACAACAACAGTTATCAGTCAAGCCTCCAGATGGCACCATTTGAGGTATTGTACGGTCGGAAGTGCCGCACACCCCTCAATTGGTCAGAAACCGGAGAAGGACTAGTATTTGGGCCCGATATCCTTCGTGAAGCAGAAGAGCAAGTTCAGCTAGTCAGAGAGCAACTGAAGACCGCTAAGTCCAGACAAAAGAGCTATGCCGACACTCGTCGCCGGCAAGTAGACTTCCAAGTCGGAGACCATGTATACCTGCGAGTAACTCCTCTTAAGGGAACCAAGCGTTTCCACGTTAAGGGAAAGCTCACACCAAGATTTATCGGCCCCTTCGAGATCACCGCACGATGTGGAGAAGTGGCTTACCAGTTGGAACTGCCACCTGATCTATCCGATGTGCACAACGTATTCCACGTGTCACAACTCCGGAAGTGTCTCCAAGTTCCAGACAAACTTGATCTTTACAAGGACGTCAATCACCAACCATTGACCTTCAGCCCAATTTGACCTACCGCGAGAGACCCATCTGCATTTTGGATGAGGCTGAGCGACGCACTCGAAGCCGCACGATCAAGTACCTCAAGGTCCAGTGGAGCAACCACACTGAAGCAGAAGCAACCTGGGAACGTGAAGACTACCTTAGATCCGAGTTTCCATATCTCTTTAAAGCCTAGTTTAGGAATCTCGGGGACGAGATTCTTGTAAGGGGGGTAGGTCTATCACACCCTGCATTTTGTAACACTTTATTTGCAAAGCATGAAAATTTGGACCAACAAAGACTTTTGCATTATTTAGCTTTTTATTTTGGAGTTGGTTTTTCTCTTTGTGATTTTCAAGTGCTCTACAAAGTCAACAATTTCACCCTCTATATTTCATCTCCTTGCCCCAAACTTCTGCTCAATGATCATGCCATGTGTATAGTGCAATGTAGTATATTCTTACAAAAATAATTTGGCCAAAAAGTATTTTCTAAAATTAGATTTCCAAAAACCCTTGAATTGAGATTTGCACTATGAGTACTTAATTAAGGGCAGCAAAAATATTTCCAAAAATATGTTTGACTCCTATTAGATATAGGATACCCAGAAACCACAAACAGATAATTTTAAAAGTTAATTTCCTATTTTATTTAAAGGCTTTTTCTTAAGGCCAGAAATGGTCTTTAATAGGGAAAAATTATTTTATTGATTGAAAAATATTTGACAAAAATCAGGGAAACTCAGTGGGCATATATTTCCCATATATAAGAGTTTCAACATATGGTCATGATCAAAATATTGGACAAAACCTCCCAAAACCATTTCTGCCCATTTCAAGGATTTGAAATATTTCTACAGGAAATATTTTCATAAAAATCCAAGAAAAATCTAGCAACTCACAAATGCATGTTGTGATCACCTTGCAAAGCCTCAAGTCAATTAAAGTCATTTTGGTTCACCAAAATGCCCCAAAACCCTCTCTGACCAGAACCAATTTGAACAAGTTTGTACTACCAACTTTCTCTCTTTGACCCCAACTTTTGTGAGCCTGTTCACATGGCCAAATGAGGCCACCACACCAAGTAGTGCATCAAGGAGAAGTGTTATGCTTAACTAGATCTACACAAGTCTATTTCTGCTAATTTCTAGGGTTTACCAAAGTTACACAGGCAAATTTTCCCAAATGAGCTCAAATTTGGTGGCACACCCTATTTCTAAGTGTCATTCCATCCTGTTAAGTATCATGGCAATTGGAGTTCATTTGCTTGCCAAAACCTTTATCAAACACCTTCTGCCATTTTTTCAAAAACACCATTTTGACCCCTTCCACTAATCTCCTTGAGCTCAACTTTTTACCACAGCTCCTCCTAGTCCCCTTTCACCTCCAGTAACAAGGGCAAATCCACAGCTCACTTATTGTATGGGTAAAACCCCACTTTCTCTCTCTGGACAGCCCATTTGCACACTTCTTCTTCCTCTCCCCTCACCCCAGTGGCCATCCATGGCATCCAATGCTTCCTCCCCTTTCTTTACTCCCTCCTAGAGCTACCAGACATTAGTGGCCGCGCCCACAAGGCATATAAAATGCCATGGCATGCCATTTGGGCGCTCTGGAGCGCGTTACAGTGCGCTCCCGCACTGTAGCCGCCCCCTTCCAACCACCTCCGGCCACCTCGGGCCTCCCCCGCGCGCCTGCCGATGCGCCTCAGCGTCCGCAGCATGCTACACGGTCGGCCCCCTCCTCTCTCCTCCTCCCCATGCCTCCGCGCTAGCGAATAGAGGCCGCCCGAGTGCGCCAATGGAGCGGCTCACATGCGCGCGTCTCTGACCTCTCCCCACTCTCTCCCTTAGCTCCCCTCGGCGTAGTCCACGCCCAGGAACACCCCAGACACGGCGCCAGCTCCTCTCGAGCCCTGCAGCAACGAGCGTGAACTCGCCGGCGCATGGGTCTATTAGACCTCGCCGTTCGCCTATTTCAAGGCCTCCCCGAGCCCTTCTCTCCTCACCACTCGCTCTCTCACTCCCCTAAACACCCCTGTACACCACTGGCCCCTCTCCAGACGAGCCCGAGCTCGAGATCGAGCCCGAGCTCCGCCGCCTCGGGTCGCCGTCGATCCCACGGTACAGGCCTCCCCTGCTCCTCCTCTGCCTCGATCTGGAACCCCCGAGCACCCCTGACCATTTCCCCCTTCTTCCCCGCCTCTTTTGCAGCCGGAAACGGCCGGAGCCGTCGACGCCCGAAGCTTCTCCGCCGCGGGACCTCGTCGCCGGCGAGCCAGGCAACTCCGGTGACGTCCACCACCTCCACCCGAACGGCGACTCGACGCAGAGTCCAGCCGTACCCTCGCCCAACCTCGCCGTGGCCTACGTTGTCGCCGGTGAGCTCGCCGTCCCCTCTGACCTAGGGTTGACGACGACGGCCATGGGGCCCGTCCGTCAGCCTCTCGCCCTGACGCCTGGGCCCCGCCCGTCAGGTTTGAACCTGGCGCGTGCGCGTGCACCAGTGCGCTGGGCAGCCTCTCTGGCTGGGCCTGCTGCCCTACGGCTGTTCTAGGCTAGCAGGCACAGGGCCCTTTTTCTTTTTCTTTTCTATCATTTTTCCAAAAATTCCACAGGACAAAATGTATGTCCAAATAAATTTATTCCAATTCCTAAATTCCTAGAATATTACAAGCTATTTGATGGTGCAACTTTCATTCAAATCCAGCAACCTTTTCTTCACTGTAAATATTTAAATGTGATTTTAAGCATTTAAATATGCCTTTGTAAATCCATTTCTCCTATTCTGCTACACCACGTCCAAAACTAGGAATTTTCCCCTTCTTAGTTTTCAACTTAGTATTTTACAAAAATAAGTTGACATTTTTCTGAGCACTTTGGTTTTTCTGTTTAATTATTGCCTTATTTTCTCGTTATTATTTTATGACGATAGATTGCGTTGCTGACGAAGGAGTTGGACCAGAAGACTTTGAAGACCCAAAAGACTTTGCTGAGCCAGGCAAGCATCCCTTTGACCATGTCTATGAAACCCTTTTTATGCATGTCATATAGCACTTTATTAGTGTTGCTTCGGAATCATGATGAGAGGGTAACCACTTTGGTGGATTGCCTTCGTTACTTCCTCGTTGATACCTGCATTGTGCATGACCCTACCTTCTTATGAGGGTTATGCCGGTGGGAGTAGATAGGATGCTAAGTAGTGCTACGCAAAGGGACGGGTATATGCATGGTGATGGAGACACAATATTTTCAAAAGACTTTTCGAAAACCCCATTGGGTGCCACTTATGCCCGAGGGAGACAATGAGATGGGTAACCACTTGATGACGAAGTGGTGTACCGAGGCAAGTGTGTGTTGTTTTCGAAAACGGATTAGATTTAAGATTTGCCGACTGCCCCAACCTTACATGCGCAACCACTCTACCCTTATATGGTAAAGGGCATTATTGATTACTTAGGTCGATACTAGCTTGGAGCCCGCATTACTAGTGACGGGGGAGAGTTGGTGCTCTCTCTCGGGACGGGGTCGTGCCAGGTAGGGCAGCCATGACTGTTTTTACGGGGCACCAGATACACCGTTGTGTCCCCTCTCGGATGTTACGATCTCAAATGAGTCTCGCATGATGTACATCGTGAGGATACGGAACAACGAGTGGACTCCTTGTTAGTGTCGTCTAGGGAAAGATAATGATCGGGTGCTTACCCCGGGTACTTGAGGTATCGCGGGTCGTGGATGACACGGAAGTTCCCCGGATCTTGTGGGTAAAGTGTGCAACGTCTGTAGAGTGTAAAACTATTCGAATAGCCATGTCCACGGTCAAGGACAGTTGGGAGGTGCTGCTTAAACTACGTCCATGTGTTTACAAACCAGTGTGTGTGTGTTGGATAAGTGGGAAGAACTACTCGGGTCAAACCCAAGGACTTGACATGATTGAGTTGGGTTGGTGCCCACTCTATTTATGTTGATATCTGTAACCTGTCCTCATGGTTACTTAAATTCTCCTGATGCATGTCTTACACGTTGTTGAACTTGTCATTGCACTCAAAACTAGCTTTCCGCAAAAATTTACCTTTGTATCTTGAACCAAAACATGGGTTGCTTGCGAGTACATTCAAAGTACTCATTGGCTTGCCACTGGTTATTTAATTGGCCAGGCATGGAAGAACAGGAGTTCGAAGAAGAATTCTTTGGAGACGAACATGCGAACTAGGACGCTTCCCAGTCAGAATGCCTGTAGGGTTAAGGCAGATGGCATGGGTTCTACTTATCGACGAAGATTTCCGCTGCTTGTGTTTCATTTGGTGTTCAGCCCTTAAGGCTTTATCTATGTACGACTTGACCATAATGGTCATGATTTGTGTGAGACGGTATGTATGGATGTAAGACTCTTGTTATTCAGCTTCTGTGTGATCAGTGAGCATTGATCTCTAGGATCACTTTACACGTGCATTCGGTGATCTCGACTTATGAGTCGGGGTCCCCACACCAAGCCGGGTGTGGCAGTCCCCGGGTTGGGCGTAACTACGGAAGTCCCCGAGCCGCCTGCTGATGTCCCCGGGCCGACTATCGAAGTCCCCGGGTCACCCACTTGGTTCTTCGAGCCGGACCCGGCTATATCGGGGTCAGGCGGCACGAAGATGGAATCGGACTCTGGAGACGGCTTGAGGAGGCGTTGTAGAGAGACACCGGTTGGTATTGCTTGCCGAGTGGAGCCTATTCGAGCCAGGGCATCAGCTGGCTCGTTGTCGTCTCGCGGTACGTGGAGGAACTCACATCCTTCAAAGTACCCACTGATCTGCTGAAGGAGGAAGCGGTAGCTTGCCAGATTTGCGTCCTTCGCATCCCAGTCGCCGGATGATTGCTGGACCACAAAGTCCGAGTCGCCATAACATAGGATCCGGCGAATGTTGAGCTCTTTGGCAAGCCGGAGCCCGTGTATGAGCGCCTCGTACTCGGCCACGTTGTTGGAGGCGGCAAAGTGAATTTGCAGCGTGTATCTGAGCTTGTCGCCTTTGGGAGAGGTGAGGATGACGCCGACTCCCAAGCCGGTGCGCATCTTGGACCCATCGAAGTGCATGCGCCAATGAGTGGAGTCGGGAGCTGGCGGCAGGTACTGGGTCTCGGCCCAGTCGACGAGGAAGTCGGCCAATGCTTGGGACTTGATGGCGGTGCAAGGATGGTAGAAAATCGTGTACGGGGCCAGCTCGATGGCCCATTTCGCCACCCGGCCGGATGCATCCCGACTGCCTATGATCTCGGCCAGCGGGGCAGTGCATACAACTGTGATGGGATGCTCTTGGAAGTAGGGCTTCAGCTTCTTGGCAGTGAAGTACACGCCGTAGCACATCTTCTGGTAGTGCGGGTAGTTCTGCTTCGAGGTAGACAGCACCTCGCTCAAATAGTACACCAGCCTCTAGACCGGCTGGGCTCGGCCCTCTTCTGGGCGTTGGACTACGACGACAGTGCTGACCACCCGGCTGGTTGCGGCAATGTAGAGGAGCATGGGCTCTTTCTCAGTCGGTGCCGCCAGGACAGGCAACGTGGCCAGCATCTTCTTCAGCTCGTGAAAAGTTGGGTCGGCTTGGTCATTCCACTCGAAGTGAGTGGTCTTCTTCATGAGGCGGTAGAGGGGGAGTGCTTTCTCTCCGAGCCGGCTGATGAAGCGGTTCAGGGAGGCCAATCATTCGGTGAACTTCTGGATGTCTCGAAGTTTGGTGGGAATCGCCATTCTCTCAATGGCCTTGATCTTTATTGGGTTGCATTCGATGCCGCGTTCGGAAACCAGGAAGCCTAGGAGTTGGCCGGCTGGCACTCCGAACACGCATTTCTCGGGGTTGAGCTTGATTTGGAACCGGCGTAGGTTCTCAAATATTTCCTTGAGGTCTTCCAGCAAGGTGCCGCGCTTCTCCGTCTTCACCACAATGTCGTCTACGTAGACGTGGGCATTTCTGCCGAGCTGCTTGAGGAGGCACTTCTGCATGCAACGCTGAAAAGTGGCACCGGCATTTCTCAAGCCGAATGTCATAGTCAGGTAGCAGAAGGCTCCGAATGGCGTGATGAAGGCGGTCTTCAGGCGGTCTGCCGGATCTAACTTTATCTGGTGGTATCCTGAGTAAGCGTCCATGAAACTCAACAGCTCGCATCCGGCCGTGGAGTCTATCACTTGATCAATCCTTGGCAGGGCAAAGGGATCTTTGGGGCAGGCCTTGTTGAGGCTCGTGTAGTCTATGCACATGCGCCACTTGTTGTTCTTCTTTAGCACGAGGACTGGGTTGGCGAGCCATTCTGGAAAGAAAACTTCCATAATGAAGCCGGCTGCCAGAAGCCGGGCTATCTCTTCTCCTACGATTCTTCTTTTCTCCTCCGACAGTCGGCGGAGGGGTTGTTTGACTGGTTTTGCGTCTTCTCGGACGTGTAGCTTGTGCTCAGCGAATTCCTTCGGAACACCCGGCATGTCCTTGGGGGACCATGCAAAGGTGTCCCGATTCTCACGGAGGAAATCGGCGAGCTCGCCTTCCTATTTGCTGTTTAGATTTGCCCCGATGACGGCAAACCTCTCTGGGTGCTCGGGGTCAAGAGGTATCTTCTTCGTCTCCTTGGCCGGCTGGAAAGATCCTTGGGCATCATACTCCTTGGGATCGGGGGACAAGGCCGACTGTTTGCCGGCCATGGCCACGACTCGGTCCAACATCTTCTTTTCTTCGGCAATCACAAGGGACTCGGCCAGCCGGCTGCTGGCTGCTGCGCACTCGGAAGATTTCTTGTAATCGCCGGCTATGGTGATGATGCCTTTGGTGCTCGGCATCTTCATCTTGAGGTAAGCATAGTGGGGAACAGCCATGAACCTGGCCAAGGCAGGTCGGCCAAGCAATGCATGGTAGGGGCTCTCCAGGTCCACCACTTCAAACCAGATCGCCTCCCAGCAGAAATGCTCCTTGTCCCCAAAGAGTACATCAATCTTGATCTTGCCAATGGGGGCGCAGGACAGGCCGGGTATGATGCCATGGAACACAGTCCGAGTAGGCATGAGTTGCTTTGTCTTGACGTTCAGCTTCTCCAGGGTGTCACGGTACAGGATGTTGATGCTGCTCCCGCCGTCTATGAGCACGCGGGAGAAACGGGCAGCACGTCTGTCCATTGCAAGGGTGGCATCTAGAACCAACGCATAAGAGCCGGGAGATGGCATCACCTCTGGGTGGTCGGCCCAGCTCTAGCTGATAGGTTTTTCTGACCAGTGCATGTGCTCGGCAGGGTTGGCAGCGACCATGCTGACCTCCTGGTGCTCTCGGCGTCAGGCGCGCCGGTCTTCGGGCTGGCTTGTAAAGACGACATAGGCGGCATCCTCATCAGGGAACTCATCGTGCACGGCTCCGACTGCAGGCCGAGCGGTCGGTGGCTGTGGAGCCGGAGGCGGAGGACCGGCAGGCGGAGGCGGCGCGAGCCCTTCGCCTTTGGATATTCGGGTGAGCCAATGGCACTTCCGGGTTGTGTGGTTGGAAGGCTTCGCGCCGCTGTGGAACTTGCATGGGGCGTCGAGAGTTTGCTCGTAGGAGAAGGCCGGCTGCCAAGCCGGCTTGCCGCCCCTCTGCTTCTTGGGTGCGGGCTGCCCTTCGGGCTGCTCGTCTTCGACTGTGGCCACCTGCCGACTGGTGGAGGGCGGCACGGGGCCCTTGCGCTTGTGGTCGTTCTGGTGTTGGCGTCGGCCGGAATCCCCAGCCGACGTCTTGGGCGCCGGGTTGAGTACTTTCCCGGACGCGTCTACCCGGAGCTCGGTCTTCATTGAGGAGTCGGCGGTGGCGTACTTGTCCGCTATGTCCAGAAGCTCGTCGAGGGTAGTCGGCTCGTCGCAGAGAAGCTTGTGCTTGAGGAGGGTGCCTTCTCGGCACCCGGCAGTGAAGTATTCTATGGCTTGCACCTCATGCACCCCTTCGCAAGAGTTGCGGAGCTCGGCCCAACGCGTGAGGTAGTCGCGAGTGGACTCGGCGGGGCCTTGTACACACAAGGAGAGCTGTCTGGGCTTGGGAGCCCGCTTGTAGGTGCTGGTGAAGTTGCGGACGAAGGCTTCTGTGAAGTCTAGCCAGCTGTTGATGCTGTATGGCTTGAGGCTGTTGAGCCAGGTCCACGCCGTGCCTTGCAGCATGAGGGGCACGTACTTCACGGCAACGCGCCTGTTGCCGTTTGCTATGCTAACCGCCGTGGAGTAGTCGATCAACCAATCTTCCGGCTTCACGGAGCCGTTGTACTTGGGTGTGTCTCTTGGGAGCGAGAACCCTTTGGGGAAAGGCTCGTCACGGATGCGGGGGCCGAAGCAAGGCGGGCCAACATCATCTTCTTCTTCCAGCGCCAAGGATCGCGCTAGGCGGTCGATCCGATGGCGGGCATCGTTCTCGCCGACTCCTTCGCGGCGGCCTAGTCGGCCGCTAAGAGTCGGATGCGCAACAGGCGGTGGGGTGGGATATCTCTCCCCACGGGGTCGAGGCAGAGGCGGGTTGCCCCGCCACTCCACGGCCCGGGGATGGCCTTCTGCGTCTCGCTCGATGGAGATTCGGGTTCGGCTTCGGCTGGCAGCCGGCTCTTTCTCGTGCCGCGCGCGGGTTTTACCCGCAGTCGACATCCGGGACGTCGCGCCGTGATCTCGGCGTGGGGGAGGGCTTTCCGCGGGGGCGTTTGCTTCGTGCCGCTGCGCGGCCGCATCGATTAGCTGCTGGATGCGTCTGGTCATGTGGGGGAGTTCTTCGGCCCCCAATCCGTCTAGCTCGTCTACGGCCGCCTGGGCGGCACGCAGGTTCTCGAGTGGAGTGGCGTAGACTGGGCGGCCGACTCCTAGCATGTCGGCGACGACAGCGCCGCGCTGCCTGACAACGCCGGCCCGACTGGGCCCGCTTGGGGGCGGCGTGCCAAAGGCGGCACGGTCGGCTTCGCGCCGGTGGGCCTCAGTGAGGCGTCTCATGGAAGCCAACTTCCGGCCCTCCGCGAGGAGGGCGAGGCGGCGAGCCTCCAGTGCTTCGGCATCGGCATCAGCCGGGAGGGGGATGGTCAAGTCGTGGACCGCCGCATGCGGGGCGTCGTGGGCGCTCTCATGAGAAGCGTCGCCGTGGCCGATGACCATCACCTTGGTGGTGACAGCGTCGCAGCCATCGGCCCGGGGAAGCGGGTCGTTGTAGATCGTGACGTCGGTGGGGAAAGTGTCGAGTGAGGCCGTGTCGGAGTCGATAGGCATCGGATTGGTGGAGCCAACCGATTCCAAGTCCACAGCAGGCTTGCCGGAGACGTGGAGCTGGCCGAGGAGGTTGGCGAGGTGGTCGGTGCCCGCGTCAGAGGCGAGCTCGTCGGAGATGAGGGTCTTGTCAAGGAGATCGGCGAGGCCACTCGCTGCGCAGACGTTGGTGACGCCTTGCAGCGCGTCGTGGCAAGTGCCATCGGGCATGCCGGGCAGGCTACGCTCGCTGGGGAGGAAGAGGGTTCCCGTCCAGAATAGGTCTCCGAGCGACGGTGCACCTGGCCCCAAGGTGGGCGCCAAATGTCGGGTGGTAGGTGCGACATATGCCAACGGGTGGCTTATCATCGTGGGAACCAGTAATTCGTCGCTGGTGCCTGGAAGCGGGATGAGGCGAAGACATGCACGCAGGTGAATCTTACCCAGCTTCAGGGCTCTCCATGGAGATAACACCCCTACTGCTGCTCTGCGGGGTCTCCGCATGATCACTAGATGAACAAGTAGCTACACGATGCTCCTTGAGCTGTTTTGTGAGGAGAAGAAGTAGAGCATGGCTAGCCCTCCTCCCCTCTCTATGTGGTGTCTAGAACTAGCTTGGATCAACCCTTTGCATGGGTGTCCCGGGGGGTTTATATAGGCCTACCCCCGGGGGGTACAATGGTAATCCGGCTGGGCGTGGGCCCTAGCCGTCTGTGACTACACTCGCCGGCTTCTGCGCCATCTGCTGGGGCCCGCCGGTTGGTGGGTCCTGCCGGCTGCCGGCTCCTTGGTCGACAGGCAGGCCCCACTGTCCAGGGCCTTGTCGGTGGCTGGTTACTGTTGCTCAATCTTGGTGACGAGGGCTTCATCGAGGTGGGCGTGGCTACAGTGCCACCGTCAGGCGGGTGATCGCTGTAGCCTCACCGCGTCTTGTCTCCTTAATGGGGCGTCTCCTTCGAGGGAGGTGGCAAGCCGGCTGTGGAGAGCCGGCTCTGTCTTGGGCCGACTGGGGGAGGCCTGGCCGTCTTCGGGCGTCTCTCTGCCCGAAGGGCCCCACCGCCCGTGGGCCGCACTGGCAGCACGTCGTGGATGACATCAGGGTCAACGTGGCAACAGTGCCGTGCCGGACAGGCCATGGCCACCCGTACGACGCACTATGCCAGGAGTGCTCCGGGATTCGGGGGTGGCAGGCTTTACTGTAGCCACGCCCCGTCACATCAACGTTATGTGGATGCAGACTTCGAGGGTACGATCTTGACCGCTTTGTGGGAGCCGGCTTCTTGGAGTCGGCCTTCTCACGACCGGCTTCTCGGAGCCGGCCCACCCGCTGCTTTCTTCATGAGGGCTAAAGTCGGGTCGCCTTCCGATAGCCGGCCTGGGAGACAACCGGCAAGGGGAAGGCGGCCCCACGTCTTGGATTCTTGAGGGCCGGATCGGCTTGTAATTTTTCAGAAGAGCCAGGGGGCGCCGGTTAGGCTACCCGTGGTCATTTACTCCGACACCAGCAGCTGGAATTTAGGGCTGGAAAAGTAGCAAATATTAGAGACCTATTCTGCGCAACTCCAAAAGTCCTGAAACTCCACGGAACATCTTAACATAAATAAATAAAAATCCTCATCAAAGATGCAGGTCAGGGGGCCCACACCCTGCTCAAGAGGGAGGGGGGAGCCCCCCCTAGGGCGCGCCCCCTACCTCATGGGCCCCCTGGTGGCTCTCTGACGTCCATCTTCTCCTATATGAAGTCTTTCGATGAGAAAAAATAGGGAGGAACTTTTCAGGACGAGACTTCGCCGCCATGAGGCGGAACCTTGGCGGAACCAATCTAGAGCTCCGGCAGAGCTGTTCTGCTGGGGATACTTCCCTCCGGTAGGGGAAAATCATCACCATCGTCATCACCAACGCTCCTCTCATCGGGAGAGGGCAATCTCCATCAACATCTTCACCAGCACCATCTCATCTCCAAACCCTAGTTCATTTCTTGTATCCAATTCTTGTCTCAAAGTCCGGGATTGGTGCTAGTAGGTTGCTAGTAGTGTTGATTACTCCTTGTAGTTGATGCTAGTTGGTTTATTTGGTGGAAGATCATATGTTTAGATCCTATATGCATATTATTACCCATCTGATTATGAACATGAATATGCTTTTTGAGTAATTACGTTTGTTCCTGAGGACAAGGGAGAAGTCTTGGTATTAGTAGTCATGTGAATTTGGTATTCGTTTGATATTTTGATAACATGTATGTTGTCTAGCCTCTAGTGGTGTTATGTGAACGTCGACTACATAACACTTCACCATTATTTGGGCCTAGAGGAAGGAATTGGGAAGTAATAAGTAGATGATGGGTTGCTAGAGTGACAGAAGCTTAGACCCTAGTTTATGCGTTGCTTCATAAGGGGCTGATTTGGATCCACATGTTTCATGCTATGGTTAGGTTTACCTTAATACTTTTGTTGTAGTTGCGGATGCTTGCAATAGAGGTTAATCATAAGTGGTGAAAGTGCGTTATATCGACTAGAGGGGGGTGAATAGGCGATTTTTATGAAAGTCTTCAAAACATGGAAGTTATGAAGACAAACGATAGAAATAAACCTATTACCCTGCAGCGGAAGGTAGACTACACTAGGCAAGCCATAGTCAAGTATTCAATAGAGTGAAAGCACAATGACTAATAGCAGCAATGTAGTAAGGATCAGGTAGGAAGATATTGTGAAGCCACATAGAACACGCAGTCACTCAGTGAAGACAAAAGATAGTGCGAACATACAATGACTTCACAAGGAGTAACAGTAAGTAAAGGGAAGGGAAGATGAAACCAGTGACTCGCTGAAGACAATGATTTGTTGGACCAGTTCCAGTTGCTGTGACAACTGTACGTCTGGTTAGGGTGGCAAGGTATTTAAACCTTAGGACACACAGTCCCGGACACCCAGTCCTGAACACGCAGCTCAGGACACCCAGTCCTCACCGTATTCCCCTTGAGCTAAGGTCACACAGACCTCGCCCAATCACTCTGGTAAGTCTTCAAGGTAGACTCCCAAACCTTCACAGAATTCGTTCACCGGCAATCCACAATGTCTCTTGGATGCTCTGAACGCGACGCCTAACCGGCTGGAGGATGCACAGTCCTCAAGTGTAATAAGTCTTCAGATCACACAGACAAGAAGACTTAAGTGATGCCTAATTCTCTTTGGCTCTGGGTGGTTAGGGCTTTATCCTCACAAGTAATTCTCTCTCAAAGGCTTCAAGGTGGGTTGCTCTCAAACGACAAAAGCCGTACTCTGAATCTGAGCAGCCGACCGTTTATGGTTGTAGGGGGTGGGCTACTTATAGCCACTTGGCAACCCGACCTGATTTGTCTGAAATGACCCTGGGTCACTAAGGAAATGACACGTGTTCCAATGGTCAGATTTCAAACTCACACAACAACTTTACTTGGGCTACAAGCAAAGCTGACTTGTCCGACTCTGGACAAGATTCGCTCTCATAGTCTTCACTCGAAGACATAGGTTTTGTTTAAGCATCACTTCAGTCATTCTGACTGGTTCTCTTGGACCCCACTTAACAGTATGGTGGTTCCTATGACTCAACACAGAAGAAAGAGAACTGCGAAAGATCTAAGTCTTCGAGCTCCATAGGCTTCATGTGGTGTCTTCTCTTGTCATAGTCTTCAATGTGAATATCTATATATACCACCTTTGACTTCAATATCTTCATACATTTTTAGGGGTCATCTCTGGTAGGAAAACCGAATCAATGAGGGACATCTACCTATGTTATCCTGCAATTCTCACAAACACATTAGTCCCTCAACTAGGTTTGTCGTCAATACTCCAAAACCAACTAGGGGTGGCACTAGATGCACTTACAATCTCCCCCTTTTTGGTGATTGATGACAAACTAGTTGAAGTTTTCAACGGGGAATATAATCTGTGAAATTTTAAAGGATAAGGAATTGTCTTCAAAAGTTGCAAGGGCTCCCCCTGAAGATGTGCATATAAGTAATTTGCTTTTGGAATGCAAATGCACATGGCAGGTTGTACTTGTGGAGATCCACTTCAACTTATGATGACAATCCACTATGCATGTGAAAGTATATGAAGATAATGACATGCATAATGGAAAATGGACGTCTGCAGAATGATCTAAGTGCGGAATTTATCGTCGCACATGCAGAATTTATCATCGCAACACAAGGTGGCAGATAAGTAGCAGACGACCATCGAGTTGAAGTGTTACAACTCAAAGAACCAAATGTAGCAAAACGAGAGTTGTAAGCACGAAGCAAAATATAAAGCACCCGCCCATATGGATCTGCTTGAACACTATCAACCTCATATGCTTCTCCCCCTTTTGTCAGTAAGGACCAAAAAGGTTTGAAGACATAGAGCATCTACTCGTTCCCATGAGGAGTAGGTGAAGCAGCAGGGTCGTTGGTGGTGTTTGGCGGTGCTGAAGAGCTTGGAGCAGAGTCGAAGCGTGCTGAAGGAGGTGGCGGTTGCGTAGCATCGTCTTCATCCTCGATCACTCTGGCATTCATAGTTGCAGCAGAGGAAGAGAACTCAGAGTCTCCAAGGGATGGAGTTCGTCGCAGCACTGCCCTTCGAGGAGGTGTGGAGTCAAACTTGAATCACTCAGTGAATCCATCCTCTTGAAGATCATCTTCAGAACACATCAGCGTTAGCCCTTTCCATGTGCGGCGAGACGTTTCATGGGCAACAAAAGCATTCTTGGTGGCAAGATTTCGAATGCAATTAACATCCACCAAGAGGCTTTGCATCTGACGCTTCAGCCAGTCATGATGCCTATCCTGTTTCTGATGAAGAGCCACAAGACGCTCTCGGTCGTTGAGAATACGAGTGCGCTTCTTGGGTCGTGGAGTAGTTGTACTGTCAGTGGCTTCAGTGAGAGCAGGATGCGGTGCATGTGTAGTGCCAGCCAAAGGATACACACGAGCGACTGCTTCAACTCCTTCAATGTTTTGAGAAAAACTCTAATGCTCTGCATTCTGAAGACTTAGAGGTTCCTTGGCAGGCTCAGGATAGATGGCTTCAATCGACATATCCACATCAGGCAGAAAAATCCGATGATTGCGAGCAGATGGCTGATATGAGATAGTGGAGTGAAGTTTGATCAGCCGCATGACCCATGGGGCGTAGAACTTCAAGCCAAACAGATCAGAGCCTGATGCAGCAAGTTGGCGAATGAAGAAGTCCTGTGCATTGAAGCATTTTCCATGAAGAATATAGAAGACCAAAGTCTTCATTGCACCTTCAAGCTTGGCATGTGGAGAGTGCCCTTTGATGGGCCAGAGAGTTCGCCTTATGATGTGATAAATGGTTCTTGGCAGATACTCAAGGTCTTCAACGAAGAACTCCGTGGGATAAGAAGCATCTTGGGGCAATGGCTTCATCATACTCAGCATCTGACTCATATTAGGTTCAGTCTTCTGAAAGATGCTCTTAGTAGCTTGACTATGAAGCTGACAGCCGTGCTCGTAGAGATCGCCAGGAGTGGGCAAACCAGTGAGCTCAATGATGTCAAAGGCTTTGGCTTCGTGATGAACGTTTCCTGTCATCCACTCCAGGACCCAAGTCTTCGAATCTCTGCTATATCCGCGGATGTGAAGTGTGGCATAGAATTGGAGCAGCAACTCTTCATTCCAATGCTCTTGGTCAGTGACGAATGGCAGCAATCCAACTTCTTTGAAGCAATCCAGAGCTTCTTCCAGACAGGGCAGACCAGCTATAGCTTCAATGTCAAGACGCTTGTGGGGGAAGATGCGACCTTGATTGTATATAATGCAGGAGTAATAGCTTCACTGCGGATAGCTCCAGAACCGATCAGATGATATCCTTTCCCTTGAGTAGGGGTTCCTGCAGCTATTGAAGAATGTGTTGTCTGCTCTAAAGCCATTGATATTGAAGGAGCCAGGTGCGGATGCAGGACCTGGGAACCTTGGCAATCTTGGGATTGGCTTCTGTACCTGAGGCCTGTGCTCAACATGATAGTCGAACTGGGGACCGGCAGCAGACTCAGGAACAGAAGTGGCGGGATCAGTGGCTTCACTGACTTCTGGTGCTTTTGTTGGTGAGGGCTCCACATTAGCTTCAGCCATGACAGCGTCAGTGGCTTCAGTGGTGTTGGTGGTGGCAGCCTCAAGATTTTCAACCACGTTCTCCTCGAGAACTGCTTCTTGGTGGGACGGGGGAGTAGCAACTTGTGGGACTTCTTCTTCATCGGCTGATGCAGCCAGAATGTCTTCAGTAGAGACTTGAGGCCTTCGACCTTTGCGAAGCCTGCGCAATGCGGGTGACGCCTGTGGAGTTGGAGTTGGCTGGGCCTCAAAGTCTTCTTCCTCTTGTGGGCGATCAGCCCATGAAGCATCCTGAGCGATTGGCGTTAGAGGAAGACCAATGCTGATGAGTTCGCTGTTCTCGAGCTGAGGAAGGACTGCACCATCTTCTACATGGTCATGTTGACCAATGTCTTCAGCAGCGATGGTATCAGCTGCTGGAAAGTCTTTAGCTTCATGAGCCTCTGTGAAAGCAGGCTCATGGATTGTCAATTGGCGTTCAGCGTCAGGACGAACCATGGAAATGGGTTCAACTATCAAAGGCTCTGTGGGAGCAGCCCGATCTTTCTTGGTCTTCCTCTTCTTCTTGGAGGGGGCAATAGGAGAGGCTTCAGGATGTTTCCTCTTCCTGGCTTCAGCCTCAGCAGTCCTCGTCTTCTTGAGCTTTGAAGCGGTTGACCGGCTTTTTGGCTTCGAGCCAGTCATTCTAGTTGGGAAGACAATGGGATCTGCTTCCTGCCTTGGTGTGTCAGGTTCAGCCATAGCGGGCTTCTTCATCTTCTTTGCAGCCATCTTGGGGTCGATGCCAGGACGCCCAAGGGCCTTGCGCTTCTCAGCCTCATTGTAGGCCTGCACACATTTGTCATCCAGAACCTTCATGCGCTCACGAGAACCTTGAGCTTCTGCACGTTTCTTGAGAAAGGCTTCCTTGAGCTCGTGCAGCATAATCTTGAAGTTCTTCACCTCTTGCACACTGAGCTTGGCCATATGCTTCTTGAACTGAGCCTTTTCATAGTCAATCTTTTGCTTCAGTTCAACAATGCACTGGGCGATAGCTAACTCGGAAGCAATGGCGCCATGAAAGGCGACACTGAGGCCAATGTGTAGCTGCAGATCTTCGAAGCTGATGTTTGGCGTGTCAAACCACTCATCAATGAAGTTGTGGATGATTGTCACATCAAGGAGAGACAGATCATTGAAGATTTCTGCTTCTTCTTTGCTCTTGATGAGTTGCTCAAGAGCGTCATCTGCAAGATCTTCATCACTTGACAGATCAATGGCATCATTGCGCAGAATGGCAGCAGCTGTTAGCTCTTGGCCGGTGTGTGGCAGAGGCATCTTGACCTTCTGGGGCTTGGTAAATCTTCGGACTGCACACTGTCTTCAGGAGGTGCAGTTGCCAGTGGCTTCGCCCGTGAGATTTTTGGTGAAGGGGCAGGCTTTGAAGCTTTAGGCTTCTTCAACTTCTTTGGCTTCGGCGCTGCAGGCGCTTCATCTGATTCAGCGTCAGCTGCAGGCTCATTCACTGCAGTCCCTTGAACCAAGATATGGGTGATGAGGCCTTCAAGGTTGTAGAAAGGACCGAGGACATTGGGTTCTGCATCTCGTGTGCCATCAGCCCTTGGAGCTGAGGGACCAGGGTTGAAGTCTAGTCCCAATGTCTTCTTGTTTTGCTTCGCTGAGTTCTCGGCAAACTGGAAGTTGCGCTTGAACAGAATGTCGTCACGACACCATAGTAGTGACGATGGGTGTGCATCAACAGGGTGTGGCCCACAGACCATGCAGGGATAGAAGCCTTGTTCAATGGCTTCATCTCTGGACCTGGGTTGAAGATTCTTGTATAGGATGTCTCCCCACGGTCTCTTGATGGCATTTTTCTCAGCATATTCCTGGGTTACAAATTGGTATTTGAACCATTGTTCTGCCCAATATCTTCGAATCCATTGGATTCGGGTCTTGCGCTGATTGTAATCCTCTTCAGGATCTGTCTTGTACAGTTCTGAGAGGTCATCTGGCAGATCTCTAGATGTTTCGCCATGACGCTTTCTGCCACCCTTCCTTGCCGATTTCTCTGAAGCCATGAACTTTAAACTGAAAGGCTTCAACATCTTCAAAGGCTTCAAAGATTTTCGCTTGCTGGACAAACAGGAACTTGCTTCGGGTGAATTTATATGATGCTGTAAGAATTCTGCAAATGAATGCAGACTATGAGAACCAAGGGATTCTCCCACCGACATGTACCTGTGACAGCATTAAGGTGCGAGGGAAGGGGAAGAGGTCATATGCATTCTTAGAAGATTTTGAATATAAATCAGTTTAGAAGACATTGACCTCATCGTGCGAAGACATTCACTCATAGATAAGGAGTTGGTTCTAGATTTGTACGAATCCAGAGATCAGTACAAGTGAGGAATCTAACTACTTTGTGAAGCATAAGTGAATATACTAGGCATGTTATGAGATGCAGTATGAGAGAGATCTAACTTGTGTGCATAGAAGCTGCTTGTGGTAGAAAGTGACAAAGCCATAGGATCAACGGTGCCGTAAAAAGGAAGTTTTATTTACCACACTAAGAACTGCTTGATGGAGTGGAAGATGAGGCCGAGCAGTTCGATCTTCCGTTCCCTAACTTGGCGACGGAGGACACCTACGGCGACGGCGGAGAGGACGATGTCTGCGGTCGGCGTGAAGACGGTTTCAATAGAATGCATATGATTTGGAGAGAAAACATTCGACAGTTTCAATAGAATGCATATGATTTGGAGAGATAGAATTTGAGATAGAAAGCATAGAGAGGTTAGGGTCCGATCACATTCACTTAGTTCAAAAGATTCAATAAGAAAACATAGCTATAAGTGAATGCTGTAGAGGACAGAACACTAGTATATATATTTCTATATAATCAACATAGTGAAGATAATCATGAAGATATGTTGAGATTGAAGCCAAACCAAATGTGAAGACATAGCAAATGTAACGTCATGAGTGAAACACTTCAAACAGAACATTTGGTGGTGGCGTTACCCACCGTATAGGAAGTATTAGACCCAGACACGGCGCACAATTATCGTGGCGCTCCGAAGTCAAATTCCACATTAATGTATTCACACTTAGAATGTATGTCTTCATTGATTGAAGATATACTTTACTTCGTGTGTTGCACATCTAAGTCATCAATATGCATAAGGGTTAGGATGTGTGCCTGATCACAGGACATTTGAGGATTCCAGGATATTTAGCTCACACCGTAAATTGCAAAATCTCGTCTCATCCAAGGGCTTGGTGAAGATATTTGCCAATTGCTCTTTAGTGTTGACGTGTATGATATCAATATCTTCCTTCACAACATGATCTCTGAGAAAGTGATGACGAATTTCAATGTGCTTTGTCTTCGAGTGCTGAACTGGGTTGTTGGCAATCTTGATGGCGCTTTCGTTGTCGCAGTAGAGTGGCACTTGCTTCAGATGAATGCCATAGTCCTTGAGTGTTTGCTTCATCCACAGAAGCTGAGCGCAGCAAGATCCAGCAGCAATGTATTCAGATTCAGCAATGGAGAGAGATACACAGTTCTGCTTCTTTGAAGACCAACATACAAGTGATCGTCCCAGAAAGTGACATGTGCCTGATGTAGACTTGCGATCAACTTTGTCACCAGCATAATCAGCATCTGAGAATCCAACCAGATCAAACTCTGAGCCCTTTGGATACCATAATCCTAGAGTTGGGGTGTGAGCCAAATATCGAAGAATTCGCTTCACAGCTAAGTGATGCGACTCCTTTGGTGCCGCTTGAAATCGAGCACACATGCAAACACTGAGCATAATATCTGGCCTAGATGCACATAGATAAAGTAAAGAACCAATCATGGAGCGGTATACCTTTTGATCAAACTCTTTACCATTGTCGTCAGGACCCAGATGATGCTTGGCTGGCATTGGCGTCGTGAAGCCTTTGCAGTCTTGCATACCGAACTTCTTTAGCCAATATTTGAGATACTTCTCTTGAGATATGAAGATGCCATTGCGTTGCTGTTGTATTTGAAGACTGAGAAGAACTTCAGCTCTCCCATCATAGACATTTGATATTGCTCTTGCATCATATATCCAAACTCTTCACTGTACTTCTGATTGGTGCAGCCGAAGATAATGTCATCCACATATATTTGGCACACAAACAGTTCACCATCATATGTCTTCGTGAAGAGAGTGGGGTCGAGAGAACCAGGTATGAAGCCTTTGCTCTTCAGGAAGTATTTGAGTGTGTCATACCAGGCCCGAGGGGCTTGTTTGAGGCCATACAGTGCCTTGTTGAGCTTGTATACCATGTCAGGATGTTTTGGATCTTCAAAGCCAGGAGATTGTGCAACATACACTTCTTCTTCAATCTTGCCATTGAGGAAGGCGCTCTTCATATCCATTTGATAAAGAAGTATGTTGTGATGATTTGCATAGGCCAGCAGTATGCGTATGGCTTCAAGTCTAGCCACAGGAGCAAATGTTTCATCGAAGTCAATGCCTTCCACTTGAGTATATCCTTGAGCAACGAGACGAGCTTTGTTTCTGACAACTTGACCATGCTCATCTTGCTTGTTGTGGTATATCCATTTGGTGCCTATTATGTTGTGCTTCCGAGGATCGGGACGCTTGACCAGTGCCCATACATTATTCAGCTCAAACTGTTGAAGCTCGTCTTGCATAGCTTGAATCCATTCAGGTTCCATGAAGGCTTCTTCAACTTTCTTGGGTTCTGTTATTGAGACAAATGCGAAGTGCCCAAAGAAATTTGCTAGCTGAGTTTCCCTTGAACGAGTGAGTGGACCGGGTGCATTGATGCTATCAATAATTCTTTCAATCTGCACTTCATTGGCAACGCGAGGATGTATAGGGCGAAGATTTTGCTCTTGCTGATCATTGTCATTGTTAGAAGGAATGTCTTCAGGCTGAGCATTGTCTTCATGTTGATCAGGTGCCGAGATGATAAGTTCTTCTTCAGGATGAGCTTCAGAAGGTATAATTTCTCCAGTTCCCATTAGCTTGATTGATTCACTAGCTGGAACTTCATCTAGCACATTTGGTAGTTGCTCTCTTTGTGAACCGTTGGTCTCATCGAACCGCACATCCACTGTTTCAACCACTTTGTAATGAAAGAGATTGAAGACTCTGTAGGAGTGCGAATCCTTTCCATATCCAAGCATAAAACCCTCATGTGCTTTTGATGCAAACTTTGAGGTGTGATGTGGGTCCTTGATCCAGCACCTGGCGCCAAATACTCTGAAGTAACTGACATTTGGCTTCTTGCCAGTAAGGAGCTCATAAGATGTCTTTTTCAAAAGCTTGTGAAGATAAACACGATTGATTGTATGGCATGCAGTATCAATGGCTTCAGGCCAGAATTTTCTTGGAGTCTTGTATTCATCTAGCATCGTTCTGGCCATCTCAATGAGTGTTTTGTTCTTGCGTTCGACGACCCCATTCTGCTGTGGCGTGTACGGGGCCGAGAATTCATGTGTGATTCCCAAGGTATCAAGATATGTATCAAGGCCAGTGTTCTTGAATTCAGTGCCATTGTCACTTCTGATATGCTTTATCTTGGCGCCATAGTTGTTCATTGCTCGATTGGCGAAGCGTCTGAAGACATCCTGCACTTCAGTCTTGTAAAGGATTATGTGCACCCAAGTATATCTAGAATAATCATCAACAATGACAAAGCCATAGAGACAAGTAGTAGTAGTAAGAGTTGAGTAATGAGTGGGACCAAAAAGATCCATGTGAAGCAGTTCAAAGGGTCAAGTAGTGGTCATGATTGTCTTCGAGGGATGTTTGGCCCTCATCATCTTTCCTGCCTCACAGGCACCGCATAAGTGATCTTTCTTGAACTTGACGCCCTCGATGCCTATGACATGCTTCTTCTTTGCCAGCGTGTGGAGGTTCCTCATGCCAGCATGCCCAAACCTCCGATGCCAGAGCCAGCATTCTGAAGCTTTTGCTAGAAGACATACGGCAAGCTGTGGTCCTGCTGAGAAATCTAACACGTACATATCATCTTTTCGATACCCTTCAAATACTAGAGACTTGTCAGATTCCATTAGAACAAGGCAATGATATTTTCCAAATATTACGATCATGTTTAAATCGCAAAGCATTGAGATAGACATTAAGTTGAAGCCAAGGGATTCAACAAGCATGACTTTATCCATGTGTTGATCCCTTGAGATTGCAACTCTACCTAGACCCAATACCTTACTTTTACCAGTGTCAGCAAATGTGATGTGGCTCTTGTCGGATGGACGTAAGGTTGAGTCCATAAGAAGGCTTCTTTTGCCAGTCATGTGATTTGTACACCCACTATTAATAATCCATTCTGAAGACGCTGGTGTCGTACCCTACAGTGCAGTTAGGGGGATAGGCTTCACCAAGAGCATTGTGAAGCAAAAACATTTGACGAACCAGTGGATTATGAAAGCTTAGATCCAGATTAGGACTAATAGGGAGAGTAGCAAGCGATTCAGGAACGAAGTACATAGTAAGACCATTTGGGCATTTGATCTTGCGCCCTACAAGATGTTTAAGGTCCCCAGCAATAGCATCAGATGATTTTGGTTTTCTGCTGGAGACCTTTCCCTGCAAAAGAGAGTTAAGCTTTCTTAGCCACCCACATCTTCAAGGGTGGCTTAGAAGCAATAAGTCTAAGTGTAGCATCTGAGAACTTTGGCTTTGGAGACCTAGCAAACACTCTTGCAGGCGGACAATAGTACTCATAAGAATAAGCAGAATAGTTCTTGGTCTTATGAACATGGCGGTTTGATGAACCGCTCTCATATTCATATGCCTGAGTATGGTTTCCCTGCAAAACATTTGCGTTAGTGCGACTCAGGTGAGTCCTCTGTCTGTATGAAGCCTTTGGACCGTATGAAGCCTTTGGTCTGAGGTTTGTCTTCTTCAAGTGAGGTGTCATGAAGACATTCACAGGAAGATTTTCCAGACACCTTTTCGGAACCCAGATCTTCTTCATGGGCGGTCCATTCCTGAAGTTAGTACCAATGTACCTGGCAAACACTTCACCATTCTGATTCTTAAACAGTTTATAGTTTGCATCAAGGGATTCATCAATGATAATGGGGTTAGCACAAGTGATGCCAGATAGATTGGATGGATCTGCTGAAGGTTCCTTTGCAGCAACCCACGTGGTTTTGGGGTACTGCTCAGGTTTCCAGTAAGAGCCATCAGCATTCATTTTCCTTACGAACCCAACACCCTCTTTCCTCGGGTTTCGGTTCAGAATCTGCTTTTTGAGGACATCACATAGTGTCTGATGCCCTTTAAGACTTTTGTACATCCCTGTTTCAAGCAATGTCTTCAACCTAGCATTCTCATCAGCAATAGCAGTGGTATCCTCAGCGGAGGGGTTAGTTACCACATCAACAGTTGAAGATATTGCAACGGCAGTAGCAGTAGAACATTCAGCAACAGAAGTAGCATTATCACGCTCAATGCATTTAAGACATGGTAGTTCAAATCCTTCCTGAGCGGAACTGATCTGTTTGGCGCGAAGTGACTCGTTTTCCTTTTGAAGATCTTCATGAGCCGCTCTCAATTTCTCAAGATCTTGCTTCCTTTGAAGATAATCATAGGAAAGCTTTTCATGAGTTGTTGAGAGAGTTTCATGACGACTTTCAAGTTCCTGATACTTAATGTGAAGATTTTTTATGTCTTCAATTAAGGATTCAGATCGAGTCATTTCAGCACCTAACAGATCATCGCTTCTGTCTAACAGTTTTTGAATATGTTCCATAGCTTTCTGTTGTTCAGTTGCAATTTTAGCAAGTGTTTTGTAGCTGGGTTTTGAACCACAATCAGAGTCATCGTCACTAGATGTTTGATAGTGAGTAGTGCGTGTGTTTACCTTGGCACCGCGTGCCATGAAGCAGTAGGTAGAAGCGGAGTAGTCCTTGTCATTTGCATCGGTGTGGGTGATGAAGTCATTGTCTTCAGTGTTGAAGATGGACTTGGCAACGTATGCTGTAGCCAGACTTGCGACGCCTGAATCGGACTCCTCCTCAAACTCCACCTCTGCCTCCTCAGAAGCGGACTCCTCCTCTGAATCCATTTCCTTGGCAACAAACGCACGTGCCTTGCCAGATGAGCTCTTCTTGTGTGATGCAGACTTTGAGGAAGACTTGGAAGAAGACTTTGAGTATTTGTTCTTCTTCTTGTTGTCAGAGTCATATTCCTTGCTCTTCTTCTTCTTTTTGTTCTCATTGTCCCACTGTGGACACTCAGAGATGAAGTGGCCAGGTTTCTTGCACTTGTGACATGTTTTCTTCTTGTAGTCATGAGCAGAAGCTTCATCATTCCTTGAGCTTGATCGGGAAGACTTTCTGGAGCCTTTCTTCTTGGTGAATTTTTGGAACTTCTTGACAAGCATAGCAAGTTCCCTTCCAATGTCTTCAGGATCATCAAAACTGCTGTCAGATTCTTCTATAGATGAGGAGACAGCTTTTGCTTTCAAGGCACGAGTTCGCCCATAGTTTGGACCGTAGATATCTCTTTTCTCAGAAAGCTGAAACTCATGTGTGTTGAGCCTCTCAAGTATGTCAGACGGCTCGAGTGTCTTGAAATCAGGACGTTCTTGAATCATCAGGGCTAGCGTGTCAAACAAACTGTCAAGTGATCTCAGTAGTGTCTTGGCGACTTCATGCTTGGTGATCTCAGTAGCGCCGAGGGCTTGAAGCTCATTTGTGATGTTAGTGAGTCAGTCAAATGTGAGCTGGACATTCTCATTGTCATTTCGCTTGAAGGGGTTGAAGAGGTTGCGAAGGACACTGGTTCTCTGATCTCTCTGGGTTGAGACGCCTTCATTGACCTTGGAGAGCCAGTCCCAGACCAGTTTAGATGTTTCCAAAGCACTCACACGGCCATACTGTCCTTTGGTCAGATGACCACAGATGATATTCTTGGCAGTAGAGTCCAGTTGAACGAACTTCTTGACATCAGCAGCAGTGACACCTTCTCCAGCATTGGGAACACCGTTCTTGACGACATACCATAGGTCGATGTCAATGGCTTCAAGATGCATGCGCATCTTATTCTTCTAGTAGGGATATTCAGTTCCATCAAAGACGGGGCACGCAGCGGAGACTTTAATTATCCCTGCAGTCGACATAGCTAAAACTCCAGGTGGTTAAACCGAATCACACAGAACAAGGGAGCACCTTGCTCTGATACCAATTGAAAGTGCGTTATATCGACTAGAGGGGGGGTGAATAGGTGATTTTTATGAAAGTCTTCAAAACGTGGAAGTTATGAAGACAAACGATAGAAATAAACCTATTACCCTGCAGCGGAAGGTAGACTACACTAGGCAAGCCATAGTCAAGTATTCAATAGAGTGAAAGCACAATGACTAATAGCAGCAATGTAGTAAGGATCAGGTAGGAAGATATTGTGAAGCCACACAGAACACGCAGTCACTCAGTGAAGACAAAAGATAGTGCGAACATACAATGACTTCACAAGGAGTAACAGTAAGTAAAGGGAAGGGAAGATGAAACCAGTGACTCGCTGAAGACAATGATTTGTTGGACCAGTTCCAGTTGCTGTGACAACTGTACGTCTGGTTAGGGCGGCTAGGTATTTAAACCTTAGGACACACAGTCCCGGACACCCAGTCCTGAACACGCAGCTCAGGACACCCAGTCCTCACCGTATTCCCCTTGAGCTAAGGTCACACAGACCTCGCCCAATCACTCTGGTGAGTCTTCAAGGTAGACTCCCAAACCTTCACAGACTTCGTTCACCGGCAATCCACAATGTCTCTTGGATGCTCTGAACGCGACGCCTAACCGGCTGGAGGATGCATAGTCCTCAAGTGTAATAAGTCTTCAGATCACACAGACAAGAAGACTTAAGTGATGCCTAATTCTCTTTGGCTCTTGGTGGTTAGGGCTTTATCCCCGCAAGGAATTCTCTCTCAAAGGCTTCGAGGTGGGTTGCTCTCAAACGACAAAAGCCGTACTCTGAATCTAAGCAGCCGACCATTTATGGTTGTAGGGGGTGGGCTATTTATAGCCACTTGGTAGCCCGACCTGATTTGTCCGAAATGACCCTGGGTCACTAAGGAAATGACACGTGTTCCAATGGTCAGATTTCAAACTCACACAACAACTTTACTTGGGCTACAAGCAAAGCTGACTTGTCCGACTCTGGACAAGATTCGCTCTCATAGTCTTCACTCAAAGACATAGGTTTTGTTTAAGCTTCACTTCAGTCATTCTGACTGGTTCTCTTGGACCCCACTTAACAGTACGGTGGTTCCTATGACTCAACATAGAAGAAAGAGAACTGCGAAAGATCTAAGTCTTCGAGCTCGATAGGCTTCATGTGGTGTCTTCTCTTGTCATAGTCTTCAATGTGAATATCTTCATATACCACCTTTGACTTCAATGTCTTCATACATTTTTAGGGGTCATCTCTGGTAGGAAAACCGAATCAATGAGGGACTTCTACCTCTGTTATCCTGCAATTCTCACAAACACATTAGTCCCTCAACTAGGTTTGTCGTCAATACTCCAAAACCAACTAGGGGTGGCACTAGATGCACTTACAAGTGGGATGCTTGTTCAAGTAAGAACAGCACCCAAGCACCGGTCCACCCACATATCAAATTATCAAAGTATCGAACGCGAATCATATGAACATGATGAAAACTAGCTTGACGATATTCCCATGTGTCCTCGGGAGCGCTTTTCCTATTATAAGAGTTTGTTCCGACTTGTCCTTTGCTACAAAAAGGATCGGGCCACCTTGCTGCACTTTATTGACTTTTGTTACTTGTTGCTCGTTACAATTTGTCCTATCACAAAATTATCTGTTACCACTTATTTCAGTACTTGCAGAGAATACCTTGCTGAAAACCGCTTATCATTTCCTTCTGCTCCTCGTTGGGTTCGACACTCTTACTTATCGAAAGGACTACGATAGATCCCCTATACTTGTGGGTCATCAAGACTCTTTTCTAGCGCCGTTGACGGGGAGTGTAGCGCCTTTGGTATGTGGAATTTGGTAAGGAAAAATTTATATAGTGTGCTGAAATGTACTGTCACTTGTTACTATGGAAAGTAATTCTCTGAGGGGCTTGTTCGGGGTATCTTCACCCCGTCCAGTAGAGCAAAGAGTTGCTCCTCAACCTACTGAACCTATTGAAAATGAAACTCCTTTTGAATTTCTTCGGGTATGATGGAAAAACTGCTAGCTAACCCTTTTATAGGAGATGGAACAAAGAATCCTGATGAGCACCTAATATATGTGGATGAAGTTTGTGGATTATTTAAGCTTGCAGGTATATCCGATGATGTTGCTAAGAAGAAGGTCTTCCCTTTATCTTTGAAGGGAGACACATTGATATGGTATAGGCTATGTGATGATATGAGATCATGGGACTATAAAAGATTGAAGTTGGAATTTCATCAAAAGTATTGCCCTATGCATCTTGTTCATCGTGATCGCAATTATATATATAATTTCTGGCCTCACGAAGGAGAAAGCATCGCTTAAGCTTGGGGAGGCTTAAATCAATGTTATATTCATGCCCCAATCATGAGGTCCTGAGAGAAATAATTATGCAAAGTTTTTATGCTCGGCTTTCTGATAACAATCGCACCATCCTCGATACTTCTTGTGCTGGCTCTTTTATGATGAAGACTATTGAACTCAGATGGAATTTACTGCATAGAATTAAATGCAACTCTGAAGATTGGGACCTCGACGAAGGTAAGGAGTCAGGTATGAAACCTAAGTTTGATTGTGTTAAATCTTTTATGGACACCGATATTTTCCGTAAGTTTAGCACTAAATATGGATTTGACTCTGAGATAGTAGATTCCTTTTGTGAATCTTTTGCTACTTATGTTGATCTCCCTAAGGAGAAGTGGTTTAAATATCATCCTCCCATAGAAGTAAAAGTAGCGGCACCTATTAAAGTTAAAGAAAAGACTGTCACTTATGATGATCCTATTGTTCCTACTTCTTATGTTGAGAAACCACCCTTCCCTGTTAGAATAAAGGATCATGCTAAAGCTTCAATTGTTGTTCGTAAAAGAAATATTAGAACTTATACACCTCCTGAGCAAGTTAAAGTAGAACCTAATATTGCTATTGTTAAAGATCTCTTGTCTAATAATATTGATGGGCATGTTATTCAGTTCAAAGGTGAAACTGCTAGAATTGCTAAACCTTGTGATAAAGATAAACATAGACCTGCGTTAGGCGTGCCTGTCATTTCTTTTAAAATAGGAGATCATTGTTATCATGGCTTATGTGATATGGGTGCTAGTGCTAGTGTTATACCTTATGACTTGTATAAAGAAATCAAGCATGAAATTGCACTTGCTGAGTTAGAAGATATTGATGTCACAATTAAACTTGCTAATAGAGATACTATTTCAGCGATGGGAATTGTTAGAGATGTTGAAGTCTTGTGTGGGAAAACTAAATATCCTGCTGATTTTCTTGTTCTTACTTCCCCACAAGATAGATTTTGTCCCATTATATTTGGTAGACCCTTCTTGAACACTGTTAATGCTAGGATAGATTGCACAAAGAATGTTGTTACTGTTGGCTTGGATGATATGGTTCATGAGTTTAATTTCTCTAAATTTAGTAAACAACATCGTGAGGAAGAATTACCTAGTAAGGATGAAATTATTGGTCTTGCTTCTATTGCCGTACCTCCTAGTGATCCTTTAGAACACTATTTGCTAGACCATGAAAATGATATGTTCAAGAATGAAAGAAGGGAAATAGATGAAGTATTCTCTAAACAGGAACCTATTCTGCAACATAATTCGCCTGTTGATATTTTAGGGGATCCTCCTCCACCCAAGGGTGATCCCGTGTTCGAGCTTAAACCTTTGCCTGATAATCTTAAATATGCTTATCTTGATGAAAAGAAGATATATCCTATTATTATTAGTGCTAACCTTTCAGAACATGAAGAAGAAAGATTATTGAAAACTCTGAAGAAGCATCGTGCTGCTATTGGATATACTCTTGATGATCTTAAGGGCATTAGTCCCACTCTATGTCAACATAAAATAAATTTGGAAGCATATGCCAAACCAGTTCGTGATCCTCAATGACGTCTGAATCCTAAAATGAAAGAAGTGGTAAGAAAAGAAATACTAAAGCTTCTGGAGGCAGGTATAATCTATCCTGTTGCTGATAGTGAGTGGGTAAGTCATGTCCATTGTGTCCCTAAGAAGGGAGGTATTACTGTTGTTCCTAATGATAAAGATGAACTGATTCCACAGAGAATTATCACAGGTTATAGGGTGGTAATTGATTTCCATAAATTAAATAAAGCTACTAAGAAAGATCATTGCCCCTTACCTTTTATTGATCAAATGCTACAAAGATTATGCAAACATACACACTATTGCTTTCTAGATGGTTATTCTGGTTTCTCTCAAATACCTGTTGTTGACACACGAACACGTCGCGTGTACCCTCGACGCCGGGGGTGATGCACCGCAGCTCACATCGAAGGAGACCCGACCAACAGCGCGATACGCAAGACAGTCAGCGGGCGCTTTTGAAGACCCGAAACCCCACATGCCTGGGACGGACCCCATCAGGGAGTGTGGCTTCTATGGGCTGCTCTAGGTCGATTCGCTCACCCCTAGAGCCTCGTGGATCGCTGTCCTCCAATGCGAAGAACGAACGAATAATGAGAAAGAAAGATACAAGGGTAGGGGATAAAGATAGATGAACACAAAAGTGTAATAGATTGATTGGTTCGATTGGTGTTGTTCAATCGACCATCACCCCCAACATATACAAGAGGCGGCTGGACTTCCCGTACAAGAAAAGGATTCATCTAGGCTTTCCTTACAAAAAATTACATCAATTCACGTCCTAGAGTCCTAATTCTATTCCAACTCGGATTCAGTCTGAATCTGGCCCAACTTCTGTATTCCTCCTTGCGCGGGCCGCCGAGCTTGCATATGACCTTCGATTAATACATCCCAAATATGAAACTTGTGCGCCTCGACGAGACGAACAATTCTTATGTTGAACACTTTTCCAAATAAGACCATCTTGAATATTCTATGAAGCCATCTTTAATATCCAGTCGGACTCGGTTATGTAACAGACTGGACTGTCCGAGTCTCGTAGTGAACTTACAGGACGTATACTATCTCAGATGATAATGACTCCTCAACCAAAGTTCACCTTTTTGACGATGCGCACAACTTCCATGTTGATCACTTTTCCATCCGAGGTCATCTGGATTACCTTTCGGGCACATCTTCAGTTTCACTCGGATCCGAGCTCATCCACTCGGATATTAGAGTTTTTTGTCCGACTGGACCTTTTCACTCGGATGTTAGAGTCTTTCACTCGGAAGACAATCTTTCACTCGGATGACTATAATTTCACTCGGAAGACAATCTTTCACTCGGAAGGCAATATCTTACTCGAACGTCAAGTTTTCATTCCGACGGTAATCTTTTCACTCGGAATAACTTCACTCGGATGATAATTTCACTCGGATTACTATATTTTTACTCGGAAGCCAATCTTTTACTCGATTGATAAGTTTTCACTTGACCTTTTACTCGATTGGTAGGTTTTCACTCGGATGGTAAACTTTTCACTCGGATTTCCCGACTGAAAACACAGCCTGATCTTGATTTGCCTCTCCAGGTTGCATACGATCTCGGATTGAGACAAATTTTGTACGAAAAACGATTGGCTCGACGAGAAAAAACTTTTTCGTGTTGAAGGTTTTTCGATTCAAGGCTTCCTTGATGGCCGAATTACTCACGCAACCTATCAGACAAGTGTGTGGCACCTCGCGCCATATTTCCGTTGAGGTTCGGTCTGCAGCGTATTGCCTCTAACTTTTGCATATGAACTCGGATTGAGATGATTTATATATCAAAATCGATTGGTTCGACAAGACGAAGACAATTCCTTAATAGTGCTCCTTCATCCGAGGTCATATTGAATACGTGATTGTCCAAAAACCACTGGAAACATTGAATTATGACACTCGGAGTATAGTTTCGGTCCGTAAGATAAGGTCGAATGAATATAACCGAAACATCAAAGTTGTTCCACTCGGTGACGTGAATCTTTTCATGCTGAAAACCCATTAACTCGAGACCATATTCATTGCAATCTATATCTTGCCAAAATCAGGTGTCAACACATGCCCCCCTGTTTTCTGGCAGAGCTTGCGTGCCAGAAAATACCTTGCTTAGGGTAATGTTTAAGCACGATGTCAACACTCCATCGGCTGTGCATGTTGAGTATGATAATTTTAATCATCCATATGCTCATGTTTGTTGCTTCTTCGGTAGAGCCTCTTGGATAATAGTTGTCTGAAAACAACAATTGGATGTCACAAAGGCTTCCACGTAAGTTTCTTATGTCAATCTGGACCTTGCATTTGTCCAGGCATTCCTTGGGAATATTAGAACCCTTCAACAAAGACGGTTGCCGAACAATTATGACCATGCACCTCAAAGGAATACTGTCAACTGTTCGGCGACTCAACTCATTATCAAAGTACACCATCAAGCCTCCGCCGAACAACGTCTGTCTACTGACTTGGATCCTGCAAATAAATAACGTTTGGAGTCGGGGCTCTTTTATGCACTAGACCCTTGATTGGTGGTCGACTCAATAATTAAGTCGGCCTCTCTAGTATTGGCAAACACTGAGCATCGGCTATAGGAGCATGAAATCAACCATGGTGAACACCGTTAGCCAGATGCCGGGTTTGTCAACACAATGAATTCTGAGGGCGATATGCAAATATCGGCCATGTGTTCTTATCTCAAAAGTGCTCAGGAGTCCGTCCACCAAAGTTTGAATAGCCGAAATAAGTCAGATGTTTCGGCTGAGGATAAATTCCATAGCGTTGATTTTGATGGTACGATTGAAGAATATGGATGAGACGCCTCCTAGAGTCTCCTATATGAAAATTGTCGTCCTCGCCTATGGGCTTTACACTTGTACTCCCTTATTTTTGCTGGCTTCACAACAGGAGATGTGATGCCGCTCTTGACTCGAGGATTTCCCTTAGGAACCCAGGCCATGTTCCTCTTCTTTGGCTCTTTGGCCCTAAGACGTTTTAGCTTCTTCTGTTGCGAATATGGTAAGCCGAGTGGGCGTCCCGGCTGGGACTTTGGTTTATGCATTGGCAAATTCTTCCTGACTTTGGGCATCTCTGGCTTGGCTTGTCCAAACTTGACTATTGGATCCTTGAATTTTACTTGGTTCACTTTCTTGTCCTTTGCAGCCAACATAGGCCCGGCTGGCTTTTTGTCATTTGGAGTCGGATCTGAAATAGCACTCTTGCAGCCATCCTTTTCTTTCTTCACATTTTAAACACTTGTTGCAATAGAAGGTCGGACATCATTTCTATTTTGACTGCTCCTCTTGGGAACCCATGCCATGTTCTTCTTTCTCAACTCATGTGCACTAAGTCTTTGTAATTCCTTCTCTTGCCAATGTGCTAAGCCGAGTGAGCACGTCGGCTGTGATTTTGTTTCAACCAATGCCAACTCTTTTTTGGCCTTGTGCACTCTCAACTTCCTCCCTTCAGATTTGGCACTTGATTGACTTGCCTCGTTGCCTTTTGTAGCCAATGTCAATACTTTAACTGGCTCTTTGTTATTTGAGAACAAATCTGAAGTAGCACACTTACGACCATCTTTCTTGACCTGGTACACTTGCTTGACCACCTCTTTCTTGTTCCTTAAGCTCTTGACCGATTCCTTATGCTTGAAACGGTCTTTGACGTGTGATTGTTCATCAAATGTTGATCTTTTTGGAGCTGCATAATGTTGGCGAGATGATCTAAAATAAGATGGATAATTTGCCCTTGTATCATACGTGCCCCATGATGGATATGGATTTACATGACCGTAGGGAGGCATCCACGACATTGGCATTGGCGGCCCAAAAGCAGGATATGAAGTCTGCTTGCTCAACGTCTTCCTTTGCCAATCCAAGTCTTCAGATTTATGCCTTGGGGGTGACTTCAACGCTTTTGCTTCACTCGGCCGATAAGCACTCTTTGCCTCACTTATCTTTTGGTACTTTTCTAATAACTGCGCAAAAGTGACTTTCGGTTTTTTTCTTTTGTGCTTACCATGGCATTTGCTTTCTTTGGTTGTGCATGCACCGGTCTTTGAATTCTCTTGTTGCCCCCCAGTGCTAGATGTTATCATTGTAGCTTTGATGGAATTTCCGTCTTCAAGATTGTTCTTGATGCACTTTTTAACAATATCCTTGCTCGAAGACTTGACCCCATCATCATTGACGTGTACATGTCCACTTTTAGATAAATCAGCTAAAGATAGCCGAGTCAACATTTGATGGCCGTCAAAATGATCCGACTGTCCAAATGATCGTGCCTCAACGAACTCCAATCTTCCTATCTTGTCTGATTGCTTGACTTGATGGATCATGTTGCAATCTTTGACATTTTGCTTGAACGAACATTGTGTTGGCTCTTGTCTTGACGGCTCGACATCGTGATCAATTATAATAATAAGATTAGTCAGCGATGTACCGATGATGTGATCCACTATGACTGCACTGGACGTACACTCCTGGTCCATTAACCGATATTGTGATACCGGCTTCGATACAATACAACCGAGCGGTGTCAGTTTAACATCATCCGACTCGTCTATGCATTGACTTTCGTCCTCCTTTCCCGATGCTCTTGAATCGGCTATCCTAGAGAACTTTGAACCTGGCTTTATACTCCTGCAACCAAAATAATTACAGAATATACGTCTCATCTGAGACCAAATGTTAGCCAGGCATGAAACAAACAAAGTTGCCCATATGAATATAAAGTTCAGTCGGCATGACGGGAACAACTTTGGTTGCGATAAGTTGTCACTATTAGCCTCTATGAATGGTGCCATGTGTTGATCAGCATGATTAGTAACAAGATAATTCGAAACAAACAGATTACTCATCTCGATCGGACTTTCAAAATTAATTAGAATCTTACTAACGGGTGCATCAACAATATGATTTTGACCGAATCAAAAACTGAGTAAACTCTCGGCTAGGTGTACCTTTGTGAAGTCGTTGGAACGAGAAGATGGTTGCACCACTGGACCAATACCTTGCTCCACTTCTGAATAATTCTCGAATGCATATTCCTATTTTTATGGATCTCGTGCCTCATCACTCGGATTGCCTGAATAGATTTGACTTGGATTTTCTGAGTAGATTTCACTTGGATTACCCGAATGGATTCCACTCGGCCGCTCTTCGTCAGCTATACTTCGTTCAGTTGCACACTCTAGTTCTTGGTCTTCGTCACTAGTCAAACTTTGTTTGGCCATATAACTTTGCTCTTGATGCTCATCAATTTCTTTGGCACGGAACTCATAGGGCAGCATGTAAGCTCCCTCACATCCAGAAAAATCGAGCACGGCCAATTTGTTGCGTTTACCATTCTTTTGCTCGGTGAAGCTTGCATCTTCTATTTTGGTACACGCAGCAATAACTGGCTTGATGCACTCGGCTCTAGCGGCTTTAGCCAGTGATGCACTCGGCTGACACGATGCGCTCGGCTGGCTCGATGCAACGCACTTAGCCTTAAACGTCTCAGTGGTCAATTTGGTTTCAATTGAATCCACCATTGTCTTGTCACAAAAGGAACTGTTCAACTCAGCTGTAGACGACTTAGTCATATTTGACTCAGTTTCAACCGAATCAACCGTATTAGCTGAGTGAACCCTTTCTTGACGATTTTCTTGCAAAGCTTCTTTTTTATCTTGCCCCAAAATTGCAAAGGAGCCAACATGGTTGCTACATGGAGGAACGCACTTGACGTACTTTTACAAATATTCCACTCCACGTTTCTTCTTGAGTGCTTCATAAGCATGTCGATATTCTGCTGGTAATTCCTCAAGAGTTGGCGTAGTAAATTCGTTGACGCTATTCCCTGTGAGCTTTGGCTTGATCTTGTCCACTTGGGCCACATGTTTTTCTTTAAACTGAGCCCTGCTTGGATCAGCTTGCCCCCCCAATACTTTTATGATCTTTTGGCAATGAATTGATGTTGCCGAAATTTTGCAATTGTATAGGTGGTGTATAACATGCTGCAATGATAGGTGAAGACATGTGCACTATTGTTGAATATTTTCTCATGCCAATTTGATCAATCGGTAACACTTCATCTTCTTTCAAAACCCTAGCTTTTATTGCCTCATAATCAGGAACCAAACCTTTATCATGTTTCTCAAGGCAAAAAGTGGTAGTCTTCTTATTTTGCGCTAAGCTTTTTAACACAGCCAAAGTCACCTCATCTCCTGCAATATTAGACATATACACTCCTGTAGAATCTCCATTCACTCGGCCATAAAAGTGAGCCGAGTCATGAATACTTTTAGTTGCATATGATGCTGAACAATTAATATCATGAGGTGTATTATATAATGACTGAGGATAACCGGCCAAATAGCTAATGGAAGCATGGCCGATTGCCTCATTCATCGGCATGTTTGGGGATAAACCCGCATATTGCGAGTTGGCTGCCGATGGATAAAACTGTGAGATGCCCTCCTGCACATGAGGTGTCATATATTGATCACTCGAACAAATTGTGTTGTTCATCGGCATATTGAAAGATGTTGTCGATGCATGAAAGTTCAGATTCATAAGTTGCATGTCGCGATTATGAAAATTCCAAGTTTCTCCAACGGAATAACTAGTCGACCTTTGCTCGTTAGGGCTAGCCGACATGACATGTCCATTGAAAGATCTAGCAACATCAACATAATGGCTATTTGCATCTACGTAAGGAGATTGATGATACATGTTACCTTTGTAGATTGCAGCCGCTCGATGACGCTCTCCTCGTAGCAAGAATAGGCTGGAGACTGTTCAAAGCTTCGTTCCCAGCGGAGTAGCCAAAAATTGTGTTGACACACGAACACGTCGCGTGTACCCTCGACGCCGGGGGTGATGCACCGCAGCTCACGTCAAAGGAGACCCGACCGACAACGTGATACGCAAGACAGTCAGCGGGCGCTTTTGAAGACCCGAAACCCCACACGCCCGGGAGGGACCCCGTCAGGGAGTGCGGCGGCTATGGGCTGCCCTAGGTCGATTCGCTCGCCGCTAGAGCCTCGTGGATTGCTGCCCTCCAATGCGAAGAATGAACAAATAACGAGAAAGAAAGATAGAAGGGTAGGGGATAAAGATAGATGAACACAAAAGTGTAATAGATTGATTGGTTCGATTGGTGTTGTTCAATCGGCAATCACCCCCAACATATATAAGAGGCGGCTGGACTTCCCGTACAAGCAAAGGATTCATCTAGGCTTTCCTTACAAAAAATTACATCAATTCACGTCCTAGAGTCCTAATTCTATTCCAACTCGAATTCAGTCTGAATCTGGCCCAACTTCTGTCTTCCTCCATGCGCTGGCCGACGAGCTTGCATATGACCTCCGATCAAGACGGCCCAAATATGAAACTTGTGTGCCTCGACGAGACGAACAATTCTTATGTTGAACACTTTTCCAAATAAGACCATCTTAAATATTCTACGAAGCCATCTTTAATATCCAGTCGGACTCGGTCATGTAACGGACAGGATTATCCGAGTCTCATAGTGAACTTACAGGCCGTATACTATCTCAGATGATAATGACTCCAAACCAAAGTTCACTGTTTTGACGATGCGCACAACTTCCGTGTTGATCACTTTTCCATCCGAGGTCATCTGGATTACCTTTCGGGCATATCTTCAGTTTCAATCGGATCCGAGCTCATCCACTTGGATATTAGAGTTTTTCGTCTGACTGGACCTTTTCACTCGGATGTTAGAGTCTTTCACTCGGAAGACAATCTTTCACTCGGATGACTATAATTTCACTCGGAAGACAATCTTTCACTCGGATGACTATATTTCACTCGGAAGGCAATATCTTACTCGAACGTCAAGTTTTCATTCCGACGGTAATCTTTTCACTCGGATGATAATTTCACTCGGATTACTATATTTTCACTTGGAAGCCAATCTTTTACTTGATCGATAAGTTTTCACTCGACCTTTTACTCGATCGGTAGGTTTTCACTCGGATGGTAAACTTTTCACTCGGATTTCCCGACTGAAAACACAACCTGATCTTGATTTGCCTCTCCAGGTTGCATACGATCTCAGATTGAGACAAATTTTATATGAAAAACGATTGGCTCGACGAGAAAAAACTTCTTTGTGTTGAAGGTTTTTCGATTCAAGGCCTCCTTCATGGCCGAATTACTCGCGCAACCTATCAGACAAGTGTGTGGCACCTCGCGCCATATTTCCGTTGAGGTTCGGTCTGCAGTGTATTGCCTCTAACTTTTGCATATGAACTCGGATTGAGATGATTTATTTATCAAAATCGATTGGCTCGACGAGACGAAGACAATTCCTTAAGAGTTCTCCTTCATCCGAGGTCATCTTGAAGACGTGATTGGCCAAAAACCACTGGAACCATTGAATTATGACACTCGGAGTATAGTTTCGGTCCGTAAGATAAGGTCGAATGAATATAACCGAAACATCAAAGTTGTTCCACTCGGCGACGTGAATCTTTTCATGCTGAAAACCCGTTCACTCGAGACCATCTTCATTGCAATCTATATCTTGCCAAAATCAGTTGTCAACACCTATGTCGGCTAGGGATCAATCAAAGACTACTTTTACATGCCCTTTTGGTACTTTTGCTTATAGACGTATGCCTTTTGGTTTATGTAATGCACCTGCTACCTTTCAAAGATGCATGATGGCTATATTCTTTGACTTCTATGAAAAGATTTGTGAGGTTTTCGTGGATGACTTTTCCGTCTATGGTTCCTCTTTTGATGATTGCTTGAGCAATCTTGATCGAGTTTTGCAGAGATGTGAAGAAACTAATCTTGTCTTGAATTGGGAAAAGTGCCACTTTATGGTTAATGAAGGTATTGTCTTGGGGCACAAAGTTTCTGAAAGAGGTATTGAAGTTGATAAAGCCAAGGTTGATGCTATTGAAAAGATGCCATGTCCCAAGGACATCAAAGGTATAAGAAGTTTCCTTGGTCACGCCGGATTTTACAGGAGGTTCATTAAGGACTTGTCAAAAATTTCTCGGCCTCTGACTAATTTATTGCAAAAACATATACCATTTGTCTTTGATGATGATTGTGTAGAAGCATTTGAAATACTTAAGAAAGCATTAGTCTCTACACCTGTTGTTCAGCCACCTGATTGGAATTTACGCTTTGAAATTATGTGTGATGCTAGTGATTATGCTGTAGGTGCTGTTCTAGGGCAAAGAGTTGATAAGAAATTAAATATTATTCATTATGCTAGTAAGACTCTAGACAATGCTCAAAGAAATTATGCTACTACTGAAAAAGAGCTTTTAGCAGTTGTATTTTCTTGTGATAAGTTCAGATCTTATATTGTTGATTCTAAAGTAACTATTCAAACTGATCATGCTGCTATTAAATATCTTATGGAAAAGAAAGATGCTAAACCTAGACTTATTAGATGGGTTCTCTTGCTACAAGAATTTGATTTGCATATTGTTGATAGAAAGGGAGCTGAGAACCCCGTTGCAGACAACTTGTCTAGGTTAGAAAATATTCTTGATGACCCACTACCTATTAATGATAGCTTTCGTGATGAACAATTAAATGTTATGAGTATTTCTCGTAGTACTCCATGGTATGCTAATTATATTGTTGCTAAATTTATACCACCTAGCTTCACATACCAACAAAAGAAAAAGTTTTTCTATGATTTAAGACATTACTTTTCGGATGACCCACATATTTATAAAGGAGTGGATGGTGTTATTAGACGTTGTGTACCTGAGCATGAACAGGAATAGATCCTACGCAAGTGTCATTCCGAGGCTTATGAACGACACCATGCTGGAGATAGAACTGCACATAAGGTATTGCAATCTGGTTTTTATTGGCCTACTCTCTTCAAGGATGCCCGTAAGTTTGTCTTGTCTTGTGATGAATGTTAAAGAATTGGTAATATTAGTAGACATCAAGAAATGCCTATGAATTATTCACTTGTTATTGAACCGTTTGATCTTTGGGGCTTTGATTATATGCGACCTTTTCCTGCCTCTAATGGATACACACATATTCTAGTTGCTGTTGATTACGTTACTAAGTGGGTAGAAGCTATTCCAACTAGTAGTGCTGATCATAACACTTCTATTAAAATGCTTAAGGAAGTTATTTTCCCGAGTTTTGGAGTCCCTAGATATTTAATGACTGATGGTGGTTCACACTTTATTCATGGTGCTTTCTGTAAAATGCTTGCTGAATATGATGTTAATCATAGAATTGCATCTCCTTATCATCCACAGTCTAGTTGTCAGGTAGAGTTGAGCAATAGAGAGCTCAAATTAATTTTTCAAAAGACTGTTAATAGGTCTAGAAATAATTGGTCCAAGAAACTTGATGATGCATTATGGGCTTATAGAACTGCATATAAAAATCCTATGGGTATGTCTCCATATAAAATAGTTTATGGAAAAGCATGTCACTTACCTCTCGAACTAGAACATAAGGCATATTGGGCTATTAAAGAGCTCAACTATGATTTTAAACTTGCCGGTGAGAAGAGGTTATTTGATATTAGCTCACTTGATGAATGGAGAACCCAAGCTTATGAAAATGCCAAGTTGTTTAAAGAAATAGTTAAAAGATGGCATGACAAAAGGATACAAAAGCGTGAGTTTAATGTAGGTGATTATGTATTGCTATACAACTCTCATTTAAGAGTTTTTGCAGGAAAACTTCTCTCTAAATGGGAAGGCCCCTATGTTATCGAAGAGGTCTATCGTTCCGGTGCCATAAAGATCAACAACTTCGAGGGCACAAATCCGAAGGTGGTAAATGGTCAAAGAATCAAACATTATATCTCAGGTAATCCCATAAATGTTGAAACCAATATTATTGAAATCGTAACCCCGGAGGAATACATAAGGGACACTTTTCGGAACGTTTCAGACTCCAAAAAGGAATAGGTATGTGGTACGGTAAGTAAACCGACTCCAAAACAATTTTTAAGGCAATATTTCTCCGTTTTGGAATATTTAGAAAAAAAATAGAAAAATAAGTAGCAGTCCGGGAAGGACACGAGGGCCCCACGTGGGTGGTGGGCGTGCCCTACCCCCCTGGGAGCGCCCCCTACCTCGTGTGCCTTCCAGACTCCGTTTTCTTGCACAATTCGTATTTTGTTCGGTAAAATTCATTATATATTCTCCCGAAGGTTTTGACTCCCGTATCACGCAAACCTCCTCTGTTCTTGTTTCGAGCTGTTTTCTGTTAGGGTTTTCCAGGCTAGGCATCATGTCGTCTCCCTCCTCCAACAATGGTGACAACGTTGCTTGGCTAATGAAGATAGATCTGAAGAGGGAAGAACCCATGAGGGTCAACAAGGATGAAAGGATCAAGAAGGCCACGAAGGATCAAGCTCCAGCAGCAAAAGACACCCTTCAAATTGATCATAACCTTCTTACCCCAACTGAGATTGAAGCTTTCAAGATGATTGAGTTAGCTCGTGTTCAAAACAAGTATCTCAGACAAGAAAATATTTTGTTGAAGGAGCATATTGTCGCACTCAAGGGCATTATTCGCAAGCTGGAGGACCTGTTACGTTCGATGTGCGATTATCCGTCACCTCCACCTTCTTCACCGACAAAGGAGATATAATCACATGGGTATGGGCACTCCCCTTGGCAACTGCCAAGCTTGGGGGTGGTGCCCCGGTATCGTATCACAATCACAACTCCTATCTTTACCGTTTTTCTTAGTTTGATCCTATTAGTAGTATCTTGATTTAGTAGAATAAAGTTTATGGCATGATCTAGTTTTGAGTTTTGCTTTATGATCTCTCTATGTAATCGAGTCCGTGAGCTATATATAATAAAGATTAGTGTTGAGTCAAGGGCTTGATAATTTTACCATGATCTTGGGTGAATAAAAGAAAAGAGAAAAAGAATAAAAAGAAACAAAAAGTTCATATTGATCTTATTGAGAGTAATGACTTCACATAGAAAGAGTATGATGATTAAAAGTTGTTGGGACTTGGCAGACATAGCTTTGGTCATTGTTGCAATTAATAGGAAGTAATAAGGAAAGAGAGGTTTTCACATATATATATATTATCATTGACATCTTTTATGATTGGGAGCACTCATCAAAATATGACATGCTAAAGGGTTGATGTTGGACAAGGAAGACAACGTAATGAGTTATGTCTTTCTTATATCTGAGATAAAGTATGTTGTCATGGATCCTCTAACTTGTTGAGCTTGCCTTTCCCCCTCATGCTAGACAAATTCTCAGCACCAAGTAGAAATACCACTTGTGCTTCCAAATACCCTTAAACCAGTTTTGCCATGAGAGTCCACTATATCTACCTATGGATTGAGTAAGATCCTTCAAGTAAGTTGTCATCGGTGCAAAGCAATAAAAATTGCTCTAAATATGTATGATTGATTGGTGTGGAAGAAATAAGCTTTATACGATCTTGTGATGTGGAAGTAATAAAAGCGACGGACTGCATAATAAAGGTTCATATCACAAGGGGCAATATAAAGTGACGTTCTTTCGCATTGAGATTTTATGCATCCAACCATAAAAGCGCATGGCAACCTCTGCTTCCCTTTGCGAAGGGCCTATCCTTTATTATTATCTTCTACCTTATGCAAGAGTCATGGTGATCTTCACCTTTTCTTTTTCATTTTATCCTTTGGCAAGCTCAGCATGTTGGAAAGAACATGATATATATATCTAATTGGATGTAGGGGAGCATGAACCATTATTGTTGACATTACCCTTGAGGTAAAAGGTTGTGGGGCAAAACTATAAGCCCCTATCTTTCTCTTTGTCCGATTAAAACTCCGTAACCACAAGTATTGCGTGAGTGTTAGCAATTATGGAGGACTAAATGATAGTTGAGTATGTGGACTTGCTTTTTAGCTCTCACATAGACTCTTTCCGATGTTATGTTAAATTGCAATTGCTTCAATGACTGAGATTATAGTTTGTTGGAACCCAATAAGGTTTATGATTTATACTTTTGCATTGTGAATAGATCATCACTTGAACATAAGTAATCATATGACAAAATCTATATATGTTGTTGTTATGAGAATAATCATGATGCCTTCATGTCCGTATTTTATTTTTATCGACGCCTCTACCTCTAAACATGAGGACATATTTATTGTTATCGGCTTTTCGCTTGAGGACAAGCGAGGTCTAAGCTTGGGCGAGTTGATACGTCCATTTTGCATCATGCTTTTACATCGATATTTATCGCATTATGCACTGTTATTTCACTTTATGTCACAATACTTATGGCTATTCTCTCTTATTTTACAAGGTTTACATAAGGAGGGAGAATGCCGGTAGCTGGAATTCTGGGCTGGAAAAGGAGCAAATATTAGAGACCTATTATGCGCAACTCCAAAAGTCCTGAAACTCCATGGAACATCTTAAAATAAATAAAGAAAAATCCTCATCAAAGATGAAGGTCAGGGGGCCCACACCCTGCTACGAGGGTGGGGGCTCCCCCCCTAGGGCGCGCCCCCTACCTCGTGGGCCCCCTGGTGACTCTCCGACGTCCATCTTCACCTATATGAAGTATTTCGATGAGAAAAAATAAGGGAGGAACTTTTCGGGACAAGACTACGCTGCCACGAGGCGGAACCTTGGCGGAACCAATCTAGTGCTCCGGCAGAGCTGTTCTACCGGGGATACTTCCCTCCGGGATGGGGAAATCATCACCATCATCATCACCAACGCTCCTCTCATCGGGAGATGGTGATCTCCATCAACATCTTCACCAGCACCATCTCATCTCCAAACCCTAGTTCATTTCTTGTATCCAATTCTTGTCTCAAAGTCCGGGATTGGTGCTAGTAGGTTGCTAGTAGTGTTGATTCCTCCTTGTAGTTGATGCTAGTTGGTTTATTTGGTGGAAGATCATATGTTCAAATCCTATATGCATATTATTACCCCTCTGATTATGAACATGAATATGCTTTGTGAGTAATTATGTTCATTTCTGAGGACAAGGGAGAAGTCTTGCTATTAGTAGTCATGTGAATTTTGTATTCGTTTGATATTTTGATAAGATGTATGTTGTCTAGCCTCTAGTGGTGTTATGTGAACGTCGACTACATAACACTTCACCATTATTTGGGCCTAGAGGAAGGCATTGGGAAGTAATAAGTAGATGATGGGTTGCTAGAGTGACAGAAGCTTAAACCCTAGTTTATGCGTTGCTTCGTAAGGGGCTGATTTGGATCCACATGTTTCATGCTATGGTTAGGTTTACCTTAATACTTTTGTTGTAGTTGCGGATTCTTGCAATAGAGGTTAATCATAAGTGGGATGCTTGTTCAAGTAAGAACAACACCCAAGCACCGGTCCACCCACATATCAAACTATCAAAGTATCGAACATGAATCATATGAACGTGATGAAAACTAGCTTGACGATATTCCCATGTGTCCTCGGGAGCGCTTTTCCTATTATAAGAGTTTGTTCCGGCTTGTCCTTTGCTACAAAAAGGATTGGGCCACCTTGCTGCACTTTATTTACTTTTGTTACTTGTTGCTCGTTACAATTTATCCTATCACAAAACTATCTGTTACCACTTATTTCAGTACTTGCAGAGAATACCTTGCTGAAAACCGCTTATCATTTCCTTCTGCTCCTCATTGGGTTCGACACCCTTACTTATCGAAAGGACTACGATAGATCCCCTATACTTGTGGGTCATCGGGTCTCCAATGCCTACTCGCGTATACATACGGCCAGGGCTCATGTACATGTGTCGGTGTACTAGAGTAGGGGTACCCTAGTATCCCGAACTTGTGCATGGGCAGTCGCAGCATCCCGCGGCAAGGCTTGCCGGGTGACCGCCAAGGTCCTCCGTGGTTCCTTTGGAGCCATTCAAGAACAAAGTATCCAAGTCAAGAAGACAAGACCTCGGCAAGAGGAGCTTGCCGGGAAGGCTAACAAAAGCATCCCAAGACCCAGGCAAGAGGAGCTTGCCGGGAAGGCCACCCAAGGCATTTCAAGGAACTTGCCGCGGCGCACCACGCATCCCGGCAAGGCCCGGTGAGCGACCAGCTCCCGGACGCGACAAGACAACGACAGCGGCAAGGCGCTTGCCGCGGCAAGACACCACTGTGCCCGCGCTCCAGCACATCCACCAACGTGTCGCTCTGGGACCCCTCCAGGCGTACGTGGCGGAAGGCTGTGCAGCTTGCGGTGCGCGGTGGCAAGCGGCGCTGACAAGTTTGCCATCGTGGCGAGCGGTGGCGCCCCTGACGGTCCCTTTTTTGCATTGTTTAGGCGACATAGACGGGCATTTAAGGCCCTTGTCCCCTGCCGTCAGGGTTAGGTATGATACACTGTAGCAGGTAGCTGTACCTACCGCAGCACCTTTCCATTTTTACCCTTTGCCTTCGTTGCCACCTGTCGGTGACCCCTTGAGCATATAAAAGGAGGCCCATGTGCAACGTAGAGGGGGGTTCGAAAAACACTCACGCTCGGTCTCGTTAGCTGCTGAAGTGTACTGTAGCACTCCGCGCTCCCGAGCAAGAAATCAATACAAACCACAAAGCAGGAGTAGGGTTTTAAGCATCCGTGCGGCTCGAACCTGGGTAAATCGCTCGCGTGTATCGCCTCGATCCGCTCTTTGCGCGATCTCCGCCCCCGCCGAAACGAAAGGGACCCGGTCCGCCGGTCCGATAGGTGCCCGTGGATCAGTACCCCGGCATCTTTGGCGCGCCAGGTAGGGGGCGTCGAAGTTGTGTGAACCAGATCCGGCGTTCTCGCGAGCTAGATCTTCATCATCTTGATCAACATGCTGCCGAAGAACAAGGTTTCGGAGGCAGCTGCTCCGTCCGCGCCAAACCCACCATCGCCGGAGCAAACAGCTGATGGGGCGGGCACCGGCGGAAGAACGCGCGTCGACGAGGGAGCTCACGGTGCTGCCAGGTCCAAGGACAGGGCTGCGCTGCCCATCGGTGGCGTAGCCGGCTCCCACGATGACCGGGCGCACTCCAAGACCTCGGCGTCCGTACATGCACCGCGCCCATCTCAGGAGGCGCGGGACCGGTAGCGTCATGGTACTCACAGTACCATGCGCTTGCTGGACCAAGATCGAGCTGGTGGATCTCGAAGCGCTCAGGACCACCATGCACGCCAACATGCTGGCGCGAGCGAAACACGGTCGCCTGGATGGGATACTGCTCCTTCTAACATGGTTAGAAGTCCGAGCATATCCCGCTCCTCGCACCGTTCGCCACCGCCACCCGCCACTGCAGCAGAAGCTTTGGCGCGAGCTCAACTACTCCTAGACTACCCTCCAACAGCAGACAAGATCGAAGATTGGAGGGCCACCATCCAGAGTCTCATCGGCTTCGCCAATGGCGACACTTAGCGGCAGCCGAGCACGTCGCAGCTGCAGCCAGTCAGCCAGGCACGAGCCGGTGGCGACAAGACCGGTGGGGGTGCAACCTCTGTGCACTCTCCACCCCGAAGGTCAAGATCGCTGACTCGCCGGATCCACCTCGACAGCGACTCCGCTGCGTCATCGGATCCGCGAGTTCGCCGCGATCAGCGCCAAGTTCTTCAAGAACGACAACAAGAAGACGCTCGTACTCGCACCGAGCACCGAAGAGAAGCGCGACGTCAATCAGACCAGCGCGCTGGGCCCTCTGTCGACATGCATGCGCCAGGGGAACCAGGCGACTTGCCGTACGCGGTAGGTTGCCCTGCGTTCACTCGTGAGCTGCGGCAAGTCCAGTAACCCAGCACGAAGAATTTCAAACCAGATGTACCAGAGAAGTACGATGGCAAGTCGCATCCGTCGGAGTTCCTCAGCATCTACACCATCGCGGTACAGGCTGCTGGGGGGCGGGACGACAAGATCCTTGCCAACTACTTCCCATTGGTGCTCAAACCCAACGTCAGGTCCTGGCTCATGCACTTGCCGGACAACTCCATATCCTCCTGGGCAGACCTATGCCATCAGTTTGTCGGCGCCTTTACAGGCGGCCACAAACCTCATGGCCAAGAGAGTGATCTTCATCTACTCGTCCAGAAGGAAGGAGAGCCCCTGTGCAAGTACATTCAGAGGTTCAGCTGTGTACAGTACAACATCCCAGACGTCCACCACGCCGCGGTCATCAGCGCGTTTCATCAGAACGTGCGTAACCGCAGGATGCGGGAGGAGATGGCGATGTGCAGGATCAGAGACGTCAGTGAGCTATATGCCCTGGCCGACAAGTGTGCACGTGCTGAGGAAGGCAGGAGACTCCCCGGAGAGAATGCAGGAGCAGAAGGGTCTGACAGCGAGGATGCTGCCCCGGCAAAGAAGAACCGGTGGCGGAACAGGAAGAAGAAAGGCAAAGAGGCGCTAGTCATTGAGCAGTCCGGCAACGAAGGTGGCGCCAACAAGGCCAAAGTTGGTAGCTCCGGCAAGGAGGTTGCCGCATGCACCAACTGCCAGGTTGTGGCGGTCGCCGACAAGCAGGACGGCACCGACAAGCAGTACTGCAAGATTCACCGCACCAAGGGCCATGACCTCCAGAGCTGCAAGAAGGTCGAGCAGCTTGTCCAGCAGCAAAAGGCTGAGTACGAGCGACGCGACAAGGAGAGGGCCCAAGGAGGTGCTAGAGAATCCGGCAAGAAGCGCGCCGGCCGGGGAGGACGCCGCGGCAAGGCCAAGTAGCGGCAAAGATATAGACCTCCCCACGGCCGCGACAACGATGAAGACGACGACGACGACGAAGACATGGATGATGTTGAGACCAGTGAGCAGGAGTTTCAGAAAGCCACAGAGGTCTTGTGCGTTGACGGCGGTGCTTCTCTGCATACTTCACACCGCCAACTCAAGCAGTGGGTGCGGGAAGTCAATGCAGTGGAACCACCTGTCGAATCGCGCAAACTTCTGAAATGGTCCAGCACGCCTATCATCTTTGACATTGAGGACCACCCTGATCGCACAACTGCGGTCGGGTGCTTGCCGATGTTGGTTTCACCAACTATCCGCAACCTCAAGGTCACCAAGATGCTAGTTGACGGTGGGGCCGGCTTGAACCTGATCTCCTCCACTGTACTCTAGAAACTCCAGATCCCTGTCAGCGAGCTCGAAGAGACCGACACATTCCAAGGAATCAACCCGGGAAGGAGCTAGCCGAAGGGGAAATTCACGCTGCCAGTAACATTTGGCAGCGAGCTAAACTTCAGGACTGAGAGGGTCACATTTTACGTTGCCGATATTCCATTGCCTTACAATGGGATACTTGGCCGTCCAGCACTCGCCAAGTTCATGGCAGCCTCTCATTACGCATATAACCTGCTGAAGATGCTAGGCCCGATAAGCGTCATCTCTGTCCCCGGTGACAAGAAAGATGCTCTTATCTGTGCCGACAAGATCTACCGGGAGGCGGCAGCCGCAACAGATCACAAGTCACTTGCCGCTGAAGCTCCCGGGGGGAAGAAGACCAAGTCCGGCAAGAGTTCTGATGCCCACTCCGGCAAGCGCACCTCTTCGGAGTGCTGCGCTGCCGTCGAGGACGCACCATCGAGCTCCACCGGCAAGTGTAAGAAGACGATGGCAGCTCCGCCAGAGACGAAGAAGGTGTCCGCCAAGGAGGACGGCACTAGTGGTACCTTCACTATCAGTGCCACTCTCGACCCTAAATAGGAAAGCGCGCTCGTTGCTTTCCTGCGGGCGAATGTCGACGTGTTTGCGTGGCAACCGTCTGACATCCCCGGTGTTCCCAGGAAAGTGATTGAGCACCACCTTGCCGTTTGTCCTCATGCGTGGCCCGTCAAGCAGAAGGTTAGGAAGCAGGCAGTGGAGCGCCAAGAATTCATTGCTGAAGAGATCAAGAAGTTGGAAGCAGCAGGCCTTGTCAGAGGAGTGCTCCATCCCACGTGGTTGGCCAATCCTGTAGTCGTGCGCAAGGCAAACGGGAAATGGAGACTTTGTATCGATTTTACTGATGTTAACAAAGCTTGTACCAAAGACCCATTTCCTTTGCCGCGCATTGACCAGATTGTTGACTCCACAGCCGGATGTGATTTGCTTTCATTTCTTGACGCATACTCAGGATATCATCAGATCTTCATGGCAGAAGAGGATGAGGAGAAGACCGCATTTATTACTCCATGTGGCACGTACTGTTTCATACGGATGCCTTTTCGGATTAAAAAATGCTGGTTCAACATTTGCAAGGGTAGTTCATGTCGCTCTTGAGCCGCAAGTACATAGAAATGTGGAAGCATACATGGATGATATAGTGGTCAAGAGCAAGGACAGAGCAACTTTGATTCAAGATTTAGACGAGACCTTTGCAAATCTGCGCAAGATCAGCCTCAAGCTCAACCCCGAGAAGTGTGTGTTTGGAGTTCCCTCCGGCAAGCTTCTCGGGTTCTTCGTGTCTCAGCGGGGAATTGAAGCCAATCCCGACAAGATCAAGGCCATTGAGCAGATTGAAGCACCAAAGCGCGTCAAGGATGTACAAAGACTTGCCGGTTGCGTGGCTGCTCTCAGCAGGTTTATCTCTAGGTATGCTGAGCGCGCCCAGCCATTTTTCAAATTATTGAAAAAGGCAGGTCCAATGAAATGGACTCCGGAAGCGGAGGCTGTGCTGCAAGACTTGAAGAGATACCTGTCCTCCCCTCCAATACTTGTCGCACCTAAGCCACAAGAGAAGTTGCTGCTGTACATAGCGGCAACCAATCAAGTGGTTAGTGCTGTGTTAGTAGCAGAGAGGGAGGCAGATGATGAGCCAACAACCACGGCAAGCGCATCCAGCGACAAGAAGGGGGCTTCCCCGGCAAGCTCTGGCCCCGACAAAGATGGGTCTACGCAGATGCGAGAGGAGATACAGAAGAAAATGGTGTAGCGCCCAGTTTACTTTGTCAGTTCCCTTCTACAGGGGGCTAGGTCAAGGTACTCTGGCGTGCAGAAATTGCTTTTCGGCCTTCTCATGGCCTCGAGAAAGCTGCGCCATTACTTCCAAGCACATGAGATCACAGTTGTCACTCGCTTTCCGCTGAAGAGGATACTGCAGAATCCAGAAGCGATAGGCAGGATTGTTGAGTGGGCTTTGGAACTGTCAAGCTTTGGCCTCAAGTTTGAGAGTACCTTAACTATCCAGAGCAGAGCATTGGCAGAATTCATAGCAGAATGGACGCCAACACCAGATGAAGAAATTCCAGAAACGAGCATCCCCGACAAGGAAGCAAGCAAAGAGTGGCTGATGTACTTTGATGGTGCCTTTTCGCTGCAAGGCGCCGGCGCTGGCGTGCTGCTTGTCGTACCCACCGGAGAGCACCTCAAGTACGTAGTCCAGGTGCACTTTCCCAAGGAGCAAGCAACAAACAATACTACAGAGTATGAAGGCTTGCTTGCCGGTCTCCGGATCGCGGCAGACCTTGGGATCAAGAAGCTCATTGTCAGGGGTGACTCACAGCTTGTCGTCCGCCAAGTAAACAAGAATTATCAGAGTCCGTTGATGGAAGCTTACGTCGACGAAGTGAGAAAGCTAGAAGAGCACTTTGACGGCCTACAAATGGAACATGTTCCAAGAGCTCAGAACGCCATTGCAGATGGCCTGTCAAAGTGCGCCGCACTTAAGCTACCTGTGGAACCAGGGATCTTTGTGCTCAAGCTGACTCGGCCGTCCGTGACGCTATCAACTGGACAGAGCAAGAAGAGGAAGCTGGTTTCTGGTGACTATTTGCCGGCAGAGCTTCCCGAAGCAGCCGCCAAGAAGGTCCCCAAGATCAACGCCAAGAGCGCTGCGGAGCAATCTGCTCGGGCAAGCCCTAGGGTTTGTTCCGTTGAAGCAGAAGCTCTCGACAAGTTTTGCTCCGGTAAGCTTGCCGGGGAACGTCACGCTCTGGCGGAGCCGCAGGTTCTTGCCTTAGAAGCGGATGTTCCCGCAGCAGTCCCCAAGATCAATGCCAAGAGCGCTGAGGAGCAGTCTGCTCCGGCAAACCCCAGGGTTTGTTCCGTTGAAGCAGAAGCTCCCGGCAAGTTTTGCTCTGGCAAGCTTGCCGAGGAACGTCAAGCTCCGGCAGACCCGCAGGTTCTCGCCGTAGAAGCGGATGTTCCCGCAGCGGCAGATTTTCCATTAGTCCTTGTTGTCGAGCCACAAGCTCAAGCATGGGCGCAGCAGATTGTCCGTTTCCTTCAGACAGGAGAACTTCCCGAAGAGCAAGAAGAAGCAGAAAGAGTAGCCCGGCAGTCAAGTATGTACCAGTTTGTCGACAAGACACTGTACAGAAGAAGACTCAACGGTGTGAAATTGAAGTGTATTCACCGGGAAGACGGACAAAAGCTGTTGGCAGAGATACATGGAGGCATATGTGGTCACCACATTGGCGCAAGAGCACTTGTCGGCAAAGCATTCCGGCAAGGTTTCTTCTGGCCAACAGCCCTCCAGGATGCAACTGCACAAGTAACCAAGTGTGAAGCGTGCCAGTTCCATTCCAAGCAGATACACCAACCAGCTCAAGCTCTCCAGACGATCCCTTTATCCTGGCCATTTTCGGTCTGGGGGCTCGACATCCTCGGCCCCTTTCCCCGAGCTGTCGGGGGCTTTGAGTACCTGTACGTTGCAATTGACAAGTTCACAAAGTGGCCGGAAGTGGAACCAGTGAGGAAGGTGACAGCACAGTCAGCAGTCAAGTTCTTCAGGTCGATTGTTTGCCGCTTCAGGATCCCTAACAGGATAATCACTGACAACGGTACACAATTCACGAGCCGCACCTTCATGCAGTACGTCCAAGATCTTGGCGCCAAGGTCTGCTTCGCTTCTGTTGCTCACCCGAGAAGCAACGGTCAAGCGGAGAGGGCAAATGCTGAAGTGCTGCGCGGGCTCAAGACCAGAACTTTCGACAGGCTGCACAAGTGCGGAAGAAACTGGATCGAGGAGCTGCCGGTGGTTCTTTGGTCGATCAGGACGACGCCAAATCGAGCCACTAGTCAGACACCTTTCGCTCTAGTCTATGGAGCAGAGGCAGTTATCCCCACGGAACTCGTATACGGTTCACCTCGAGTGCTCGCTTATGATGAGCTCGAGCAAGAGTAGCTGCGACAAGATGACGCGCTGCTCCTTGAGGAAGACTGTCTTCAGGCTGCTGTGCGAGCTACTCGCTACCAGCAAGCTTTGCGCCGCTACCATAGCCGCAAAGTTAACGCTAGAAGTCTCGAGGAAGGCGACCTTGTTCTTCGGCGAGTTCAGTCCGCCAAGAATTCCAACAAGTTGACGCCGAAGTGGGAAGGCCCTTACCGGGTGAAACGAGTCACTAGGCCTGGCGCTGTCTGCCTTGAGACCGATGTTGGCATTCCGGTGAGCAACTCCTGGAACATTGAGCATCTTCGTAAGTTTTACCCGTAAGGCGCAGTTGTCGGAACCTGTTCCGGCAACCACCTTTTGTACAAGTCTTGCCGCTGTTGCATGTAATCCTTTGTACAAAGCCGGGCGCAGACCCCGTGCATAAGTAAAGCTCATGTGCTCCGCACATTTTGTCGATTTCATGCTTCCTATTTTTTGGCATATATGATCTGACACTTTGTGCAGCACCTATTCCACGGTAAGCAATAACGAGCCGTAAAGGCCCATATCTGTATTGTCTCTTCTTTCTTTTGAAAGCAAGGTTCCCCTCGCCCACAAGTTTGCCGGGGAGGAAAGGAGAAGACGATGGTATGGACCAGGCGCCGTTCAAGAAAGTTTCGCCTTGCCGGGAAGCAAACAACAGAAAAGCTAAGTTGCCAAAGTTTGAGCAATCAAATTTTTTAAATTTTAAGTTATCTCCCTTGAACGACCGCACTTTGTATGGAAAACCTGTGCGCAGAGGAACCAACTCGTAGCTAGTTGCGCCCTTGCTTTGTTTCGAGCCCGCTCAACAACTTAAGTGAGCTGCTAGCGCCCTTACTTTGTTTCGAGTCCGCTCAGCAACTTAAGTGAGCCGCTAGCGCCCTTACCTTGTTTCGAGTCCGCTCAGCAACTTAAGTGAGCTGCAACTAGTTGCGACAAGGTTTCTTTCCGGTAGCGGCACCGCCAGCAGGCTGCTGACGTCCCGCACTCAGTGCTCGCGGCTCAGGTGCCTGCACCGACAAGTTCCCTAAAAGCGTAGGGTAAAAAGACATACAAAGGGAGGGATCAAGTAAAGGGAATAACATTGCAATCATTCCATAGAACAAAGCTATATTACAAAGGTAGCTTGTCGCAGCTCTAACAGATTGTTTTCATAACATAATAAACAGCGACAAGGAAAGAATAAATTGGCGGCCTAATCTACGCGATCGCCTTCGACCCTCTTGATCCCGCTCACCTTGTCCACAATGGGTGCGACAAGGGCCTTGAGCTCCTCTAGATCAGCCTCCGGCGGCAAGGTCCTGAGGACGTTGGTGAGGCGGAGGCCCGGATTGCGGAAGGCCACCTTCATCAACACTTTCTGAAGAGCTCCCGCGCAGATCTTGTGCGACTCGTCAGCCAGTTGCTTGGGGATCCTCTCCCGGAGTCGCTGGAGGGCTGTCGCTACGCCCTTGAAGAACAAGACGAGCTTGGCGCTGGGTTGGAGGTTCTCGTTGGAGGGATACCCGAGATCCTCCATCCCTAGTTGCGCCAGCTCCTTGTCGATATCTGTGGCGGTATTCACAAGACTCTCCGTCCAGTGCGTCACAGTCTCCCTGAAAGCGTTCTGGGCGGCGGCAGCACTCTCCAGCAGCGCCTTGTCGGCCCTGATTTCCTCCTTCAAGGCCGCCTCCTGCTTCTTGGCGCTGTCCAGAGTCTTGGTCAAAGTGGTTAGCTTCAACTCAAGATCCACGTTGGAGACCTTGGCGGCGCTGAGCTCTTTGCCCTTCTCGGCGAGATCGGCCTCCAGCCGCGCCACCTTCGTCTTCAACTCCTCCTTGGCGGCCTCGGCGGCGGCGGCGTCCCCTGCCTGTTTGAGGGCTCCGCCGAGTTTTTCCTCGCGCACGGCAAGCTCCTCCTCGTGGGCGTCAAGATTGACCTTCTGCTGCGCCAGCTCGCCCTCCTCCGCGGCTAGCTTCACAGCGGCAAGTCGCTGACGCTCTTCGACTTCGGCCTTCTCGAGGAGGAAGGCCTTCTGTGCTTCAGCGAGCTGCTCTCGCTCCTCCGCCAGGGATCGGAGGGCTTCCCGATGGAAACCGCCGAGCTCTTCCGCGCGCTTCTTGATATCAGCTCCCACCTTCGCGACAAGCGCCTCGCGGGACTCCAGCTTGGCTTGCCGCGCGCGGTAGAGCGACATCAGCTTCCGCAGCAGCCGATCTTCTTCGGGCTCGTTGCTGCTGCTGCTTGGCGCATCAACCACCGTCAACCCCGCGGAGGCAAGCACTTCTCCGTCGAAAATCTCCCCCTCGACCGGCGCCCTGGAGCTTGACGCCCAGGGGAGGTTGATGAAGACGCCTTTGCCGGCCTTCAAGTAGACGCCCGGCTGGGGCTCCTCGGAGTTTGGCGCTGCGGCTTCGGCGGACGGGTCGGTGGTCGGTGCAGCGCCTGGCGCTCCTGCGACCTCAGGGCCGTCAGTGCGATCACCAGACCCTTCGCCAGTTGCTGCGGCGGCAGCCTTGGCGGCCTCTGCGCCAGCAGCATCACCAGCGCCGGCTACGTCTTCGGCGGCGACCTCGGTCTCCATCCGCTCCGCAGCAGATGGGTCTGACAGCCGGCAAGGGGAGAAGAGTCAAGCAAAATCCAGCAAAAATCCAAGAAGATCAAAAGAAGAAGAACCCAAGGGAAGTTTTGAAGCAAGAGGAGTACCTGCACCAGGTTCTGCAGTAGTGGTCTCCGCCGTCGGGGGGCTGCTGGTACTATCCCTTACCGGAGAACCTTCCCTTGCCGGAGACTTCTCCCTTACCGGGAAGCCCTCCCTTGCTGGAGAATTCTCCCTTGTCGGGGGATTCTCCCTTGGCTCCTGGTGGGGCTGCTCGGCTTCTACACAAATCAACAAGCATATATCAGCAAAGACAAGTACCCGTGCGTGCCTCGCAGCGGAAAGTAAATCATACACTTACGCTGGGGGCTGCTCTGGAGAAAAGTCGCTGGGTCCGGCAAGGTTGTCTCGGGCGCGCCACCTGCTGTCGCAGTGGGCTCGTCCTCGATGACGATCACCGGGACCTTGGCCCTCTTTGCCGCTCTCTGGGCCAGAGTCCTAGAGAAGAACAAGTTTAGAGAAAAGCAAATGAGATACAAGACAAACAACAAGGATTAAAGAACTACAAATACAGCAAGAGAAGCTTACTCTTCTTCTTCTCCCTTGTCGGAGCTGAGCGCGGAGAAGTCGAAGTCCGGCGCACGCCCGGCGCGAGGAGGCGGAGGGGTAGCTTCGCTTGGCCGCTTGGTGGGAGCAGTGGCGGTGGTCTGAGACGATCCCGCCCCGGCTGTCAGCGCGGCATGAGCAGCGGCAGGAACTGAAGCGGTGGTCCGGCTAGACTCTGCTCCAGTTGCCGTCGCAGCATGAGGCGCTCCCACGGCAACGGTGTCTGCCGCGGTCGAGCGTGTCACGCGGCGTGGTGACTGTTGACCCGCTTGCCGCTCCGCCACGTCACCAGCCTTGCGGAGACGCCTTCTTGGTGGGGATGGAGGTTCTGCTTGTGGTGGGCTGTCTGAAGACGAGGTGGAAGATGAGTTGATTTCCAGCGAGCCGCTCGTGTCCTTGGCGGGCTCGCTCGGCTCGGCGTCACGCCCGGCAAGCTCCTTCTTGCCGGCGGGCTCCCCTCGCTCGGCACGGCTTGCCGCTTCTGCTGCATCTGCCTCCTCCATAGTGAATCCAAACTCGCCCGCGGCTGCGGCTGCCACTGCCTCTTCCAGCCTAGTGGCAATGAGCGCCATCTCCGCATCCGTGGTGTCACGGGTGAGGCCATCCTTCTCGTCGGAGCGGATTGGCACTTCTACCAAGTCGTCGAAGAACTGCTGCACGGCATCGTCTGCAGGCTCCTGCCAAGTTGGGACAATCCCATGCGAGTCGCACTCCGGCATCATTGCACGAATGCGGTCGAGCGAGGAATTGTTGCACAGCGGGACGACGCCCCCCGGCAACCTGAAAACCTCGGGATGTTGGGGGTCATACTTGAAGAGCTCCTGAAGCATCGTGTTGAGCTCCAGGACTGTGAAGTTGTAATTGAGGCCCGGCCGCAGCCTCATGATGTCTGCCGCATTCTTGAACTCCCAAGTGGGCCTCCCCCGTTCCTGCGGGGGGCGATGCGGCGGCGAAGGAAGTCTGCGCCAAAGGCGCCAACAGTAAGACCGGCAAGCCTGAGGCGCAGGATCCTGGTGACGGCAATCTTCAGCCTATCGTCCTCCGGGGCCACGTCACTCCAATCGCTGCCGCGTGCTACTGGGGTTCGGCGCCGGGTGGTGAATGGCTGCGGGCTCTCCTCGTCAATCCAGCACCAATCTGCCCTCCACTCCTCCCACTTGCCGCAGAATTCTCCCTCCAGATACGTTTCCTTCTTGCCGGCCCTTGAGATCCAGGCGATTCCGCCGGATAGAGATTCTCCTCTTTCTACTCGGGGTATGAAGAAGTGGTGGAAGAGGGCTACGTTGGGAAGGACTCCGACAAAGTTTTCGCAGAGATGTGCGAAAACTGCCATGGTCAGAACGGCATTGGGGGTGAAGTTGAGGAGGTGGAATCCATAGGTATTCATGATGTCGCAGAAGAACTCAGAGAAAGGCGGGCAGAGCCCGCAGTAGAAGAACAGAGCAAAGAAAGGGTATCCGTTTGGGGCTTTCTTCCAAGCGGCGGCGGGGAGTACCTTCGTGCGCGGATGCGCTCGTGTCTCCGCCGACCAGAAAAGGTAGTAATTCTCCCTCAGCTCCTTCGCGCCAAGCTTGGGGGGGAAGACGACCCGCTCCTTCCGCAGCGCCGCGAGCCGCTGCGCCTCGGTCGACTTCACGGCCTTCCCCTTGTCGGCTTTTGGAGCCATGGCGGAAGCAGTGGAGGAGGTCGACGGCGTTGGTGGTGCTGGTGGCGATGTGGGGGCGGAGCGCTGCTCTCTCTCTCAGCTTTGGGAAGGCGGGGGAGCGGCGGAGATTTCTGAGATTGGAACGGCAACGGGCGAGTGGGCGAACTGCCCCTGTTTCCCCTGCTTATAAAGAGGAAGGGGGCGGACGTTCCGCATTTCCGAATAAAGAAACCACCCACGATCTCTCCCACGACGCCGCATTCAACGCGTGCCGTTCGGGGAGGGCGCGGTGGATACGGAGTGAGATACGGCGTAATCTAGGCCGCGCGTGCCCGTGCCCTGTTTTGGGCCTGGCCCAACAGCGCTCGGCACCGTGTATGGCCCAGGCCCGGGGGCTCCTGTCGGTGTACTAGAGTAGGGGTACCCTACTATCCCGAACTTGTGCACGGGCAGTCGCAGCATCCCGCGGCAAGGCTTGCCGGGTGACCGCCAAGGTCCTCCGTGGTTCCTTTGGAGCCATTCAAGAACAAAGTATCCAAGTCAAGAAGACAAGACCTCGGCAAGAGGAGCTTGCCGGGAAGGCTAACAAAAGCATCCCAAGACCCCGGCAAGAGGAGCTTGCCGGGAAGGCCACCCAAGGCATTTCAAGGAACTTGCCGCGGTGCACCACGCGTCCCGGCAAGGCCCGGTGAGCGACAAGCTCCCGGACGCGACAAGACAACGACAGCGGCAAGGCGCTTGCCGCGGCAAGACACCACTGTGCCCGCGCTCCAGCACATCCACCAACGTGTCGCTCTGGGACCCCTCCAGGCGTACGTGGCGGAAGGCTGTGCAGCTTGCGGTGCGCGGTGGCAAGCGGCGCTGACAAGTTTGCCATCATGGCGAGCGGTGGCGCCCCTGACGGTCCCTTTTTTGCACTGTTTAGGCGACACAGACGGGCATTTAAGGCCCTTGTCCCCTGCCGTCAGGGTTAGGTATGATACACTGTAGCAGGTAGTTGTACCTACCGCAGCACCTTTCCATTTTACCCTTTGCCTCCGTTGCCACCTGTCGGTGACCCCTTGAGCATATAAAAGGAGGCCCGTGTGCAACGTAGAGGGGGGTTCGAAAAACACTCACGCTCGGTCTCGTTAGCTGCTGAAGTGTACTGTAGCACTCCGCGCTCCCGAGCAAGAAATCAATACAAACCACAAAGCAGGAGTAGGGTTTTACGCATCCGTGCGGCTCGAACCTGGGTAAATCGCTCGCGTGTATCACCTCGATCCGCTCTTTGCGCGATCTCCGCCCCCGCCGAACCGAAAGGGACCCGGTCCGCCGGTCCCATAGGTGCCCGTGGATCAGTACCCCGGCAACATGGCTGGGTCGGAACAAAGAAACTGCATCGTCATCATGTTCGTGGGGAGCCAACCAGCTGGGTCGGAACGGAATGCGTCGTTGTGTTCATCGGGAGGGCTTGGACGGAATAGCCGATGGAAACGAGGCCTGGCGTACCGCAGAACATAGGAAACGGCCTTGTGTTCGACCGACCATGTTCGAAACGGGATCCTGTTCATCGGGAGGGGTCTGGCGTACCGTAAAACGGAGGAAACAGACCTCCTATGGTCGAAACGGGGGTCCTATTGATCGGGAGGGGTGTGGCATACCGCAAAACGGAGGAAACGAACTTGTGTTGGAGCGCTACGGTCGAAACGGGGGTCCTGTTCATTGGGAGGGGTGTGGCGAACCGCAAAATGGGACTCCACGAGATACTGTTCATCTCCACCGTCGACCCCCTCCAGCCTCCACGAGCTACTGTTCGTCCACCGTCGACCTCCTCCAGCCTCCACCTGTGACTGTTAATCGACGGGCTCCTGTTCATCCAGCCTCCACCACGCGCTACTCCACCGACTACTGTTCAACCAGCCCTCTCCACGGGCTCCTATTCAACCACCCCTCCACGGGCTACTGTTCATCCAGCCCTCCACCGTCTACTGTTCATCCTGCCCTCCACGCGGTGGTCCTGTTCATCCATCCCTCCACGGGGTCCTGTTCATCCAGCCCCAACCGGCTCGATCGATCGGGGTCCTGTTCATCCAGAGGCAACACCACGGGGTCCTGTTCATCCACCCCCACCGGGAACTGTTCATCCGAACCCTCCAACAATGCTCATTGTTCATCCAAAGGCAGCATTGATCGGCTTCAGTTAGCAGCAGTAGCGAAGGAATCACTCGATCGGGTTCAGTTAACAGTCATTGATCGATCGCTCGGGTTCAGTAACGCGTAGCCTGCAGTGCAATCGCTCGGGTTCAGTTAGAGCCCAACGCGTCGCACCCACGCGCGTGCGTGTACGAGAGAAACGCGCATCGCTCGGCCCCGACCACCCACCGTAACCGGTAACACCCCAATATTTTCCTCGCCCTCGCTTCTACCATGGTTTTTTTCTTCATGGACGGCCCAAAGAATGTCATGTAGCTGCGTCTCTGGCCCGCCCAGGACGAAAAGCCCATTTTCTGTCATGATTTTTTGTCATAGAAGTAGGACCCCACCACATCTATGATGATACCGTGTTTTGTCACAATTATTGTCATAGAAGTGTCATAAGTATGATAGGAAAAAATTTCGTTTGGCCCAAAATGTCACGGATGTGTCTTTTTTTGTAGTGAATACTGCCCTTGGTTGTCAAGGATCCCATTGGGAAAAACGGGCTGTTAGGAGGTCATACGACCATCCATACGAACAACTCTGCTTGTATGGAAGGCCATCCTTCAGTGTGGAACTTCTGGGTGGCTTCGTATTTTGGTCACCATTTCTTCATACAATCTCTGATTTTGACATTCTTGGGCTTGTTGGATTGCTAGAAAAAATTCCGATATGCCAGATGCCTTGAATATTCATTTTGGATAATTCGATAAATGTCAAATCATCAAACTCTCCAAAGGGCTTTGATCTAGCGCCTGAAACTTCTTCGGTTTGACCCCAACTTGGTTCTTTTGATGTACCAAGTCCATGAACATGTCAACACACCTACAAACACCACAAAACAAAGGCAAACTAATAAAAATTAAGTAAAAAAGTGTGCAACGATCTTTGTAGAACAAGCAAACACCAAAAACTATGCATTGAGGACATGAATGAGTGCTAGATGGATATGATATGCGGGATTTTGGCACTAGAATATACTCTGAAAAGCATGCATAAAATCCACTCATCGTCACTTCACCTTCATTCTTCTTGACTGCAATAATTCTTCTTCGGACACACTGAATGAAAATTGATTTGTGTCAGCAATATTTTAAGGGTCAATTCTTTGACACAATCTTCTCGATATAGTTTCTTCTCAAAGCATAGATCTCTCTTCTCTGCAACACAGATATTTCCCGGCGAAGTTATTCAAGCTTCTCTTCAGAATGTAGCATTGATACGCATTAAATGTATCTATAATTTTTGATTGTTAAATGATACGTCTCCAATGTATCTATAATTTTTGATTGCTCCATGCTATATTATCTACTGTTTTGGATGTTTATGGGCTTTATTATACACTTTTATATCATTTTTAGGACTAACCTATTAACCCAGAGCCTAGTGCTAGTTTCTGTTTTTTTGCCTATTTTAGGGTTTCGAAGAAAAGGAAAATCAAACGGAGTCCAATTGACCTGAAACTTCACGAAACTCATTTTTGGAAGGAAAGCAACCCGGGAGACTTGGAGTCTACGTCAAGGAAGCTTCGAGGAGGCCACGAGGTAGGGGGGCGCGCCCACCCCCCTAGGGCGCGCCCTCCACACTCGTGGGCCCCTCGTGGCCCCCCTGATGTACTTCTTCCGCCTATATATCTCCATATACCCTAAAACTACCGGGGAGCACAATAGATCGGGAGTTCCGCCGCCAGAATCCTCCTTAGCCACCGAAAACCAATCTAGACCCGTTCTGGCACCCTGCCGGAGGGGGAACCCCTCTCCGGTGGCCATCTTCATCATCCCGGTGCTCTCCATGACGAGGAGAGAGTAGTTATCCCTCGGGGCTGAGGGTATGTACCAGTAGCTATGTGTTTGATCTCTCTCTCTCATGTTCTTGAGGTGGTACGATCTTGATGTATCGCGAGCTTTGCTATTATAGTTGGATCTTATGATGTTTCTCCTCCCCCTCTACTCTCTTGTAATAGATTGAGTATCGCCTTTGAGGTTATCTTATCAGATTGAGTCTTTAAAGATTTGAGAACACTTGATGTATGTCTTGCCGTGCGTATCTGTGGTGACAATGGGATATCACGTGATTCATTTGATGTATGTTTTGGTGATCAACTTGCGGGTTTCGCTCATGAACCTATGCATAGGGGTTGGCACACGTTTTCGTCGTGATTCTCCGGTAGAAACTTTGGGGCACTCTTTGAGGTTCTATGTGTTGGTTGAATAGATGAATCTGAGATTGTGTGACGCATATCGTATAATCATACCCACGGATACTTGAGGTGATATTGGAGTATCTAGGTGACATTAGGGTTTTGGTTGATTTGTGTCTCAAGGTGTTATTCTAGTATGAACTCTAGGGCTGTTTGTGAAACTTATAGGAATAGCCCAACGGATTGATTGGAAAGAATAACTTTGAGGTGGTTTCGTACCCTACCATAATCTCTTCGTTTGTTCTCCGCTATTAGTGACTTTGGAGTGACTCTTTGTTGCATGTTGAGGGATAGTTATATGATCCAATTATGTTATTATTGTTGAGGGAACTTGCACTAGCGCAAGTATGAACCCTAGGCCTTGTTTCAACGCATTGCAATACCGTTTGTGCTCACTTTTATCATTAGTTACCTTGCTATTTTTTATATTTTCAGATTACAAATACCCATATCTACTATCCATATACCACTTGTATCACCATCTCTTCGCCGAACTAGTGCACCTATACAATTTACCATTGTATTGGGTGTGTTGGGGACACAAGAGACTCTTTGTTATTTGGTTGCTGGGTTGCTTGAGAGAGACCATCTTCATCCTACACCTCCTAAGGATTGATAAACCTTAGGTCATCCACTTGAGGGAAATTTGCTACTGTCCTACAAACCTCTGCACTTGGAGGCCCAACAACGTCTACAAGAAGAATGTTGTGTAGTAGACATCATTAAATGCTACTCCCTCCGCCCTAAAATTAGTGACTCAACTTTGTACTGACTTTGTACTAAAGTTAGTACAAAGTCGAGTCACTTATTTTGGAACAGAGGGAGTATTATATTATCATTCTTACATACTTTGGCCATTTTTTATCATTTTATATTACTTTTCTAGACTAACATATACTATATATCTAAAAAGTTCATCCCCACTAGTATATTTATCTTAACATGCAGCTTGTGCACATCATCAAGTAGGTCCCACCAACAAAAACTACATACTCCTCTCTGTAACCCTGCATGTTGTACCTGCATGTTGCCTTCCTGCGTGGCCCACATGGTCTGCTGCGTATACAAGGTCATAGTAGGCCCATCTGTGAGTACATGCGAAAATAAATGCCCACTATGGCACGACGTTGGACTGCTGTCTTCTCTCTTTCATGTGCATGTTCCGCTCTTGACTCTGCCTAATCGGCTCCTCTTCCGCACAATCTCCTTTCCTGCAAATATGCCAGAAATGAACGGTGGCAAAAAATGCGGAGGAGGTAACTGAGCCACCCGCTTATATCATTTAAATACCAGCCTGGAGCGCACAAGTGTATATGGATCTTATTTTCTGAAAGAAGAGAATCGTCTTCCACCACAACTAGACTCGGATCTTTGATTACTCTTCCCAACATGAACTTGGTGAGTGATTTGGTCCCTTTCTAGCCTTCCTTACTTCTTCTAATCTAATGTTTTATCTGATTTCTTATTTTGTTAGATTTGGCTGCAAGTTGCTCCATGATTTCTTGGAGATTGCGATGGCTATTTGTGCTTTCTTCTTGTCTAGGTTTCTTACCGCTTGAGTTAGTAGATAATCATCCCATCTGTAAAATTTATTATCTGAACTAGATGAACACATGACATGCATCTTATATTTTTGTCAGTACATTACTGATCACATGCAAATGATCCCCTTCATTCCATGCAATGCATTGGTTGGAACAAATCATCTACTACAACCCAGGACTAAACCCCATTATCCCTTCTATTCATGTAAGTCATAATTGTCACTCCATCAGGCTTGAATGAATTCAGGTAGGCATATATGTGAGGCAACTATTTTGTTTTCATAATTTCATTTTCCTGCAGTGTGGACATACACATCAGCAGAGAAATGGTGACAGACCCATCCGCTTGCTGCACATTCATTGCTGTGGCATCTCGGCGATTCTACACGACACACGCCACTAAGCTTGGCCGATTTGGATCAGCATTTTACTGGAGTCCATGCAAGTGGCCAAGGACTTCTTCTGTCCTCTGTTACATGTCCAGGCTTCCACACTGCGTTCTTTTAGCAGATCCTGATAATGTCATTTAGATAATTATTACTCAGTAGATGCACCCTAATTTTTTGTGATTTTTCAAGTTTTGGTGGACCTAAACATCGCGAGTTGAAATGGTCAGGGAACCATGCCATTGCTATCACTTTTTTCCTCCTTCGGACATTGAGTCTAGTACTAATTTAAGTGCTTCACTTTTGTCATTCAAAAGCTTGGCTTCAGGAATTTAGAGAGAACAACATTTAGTGGCTCATTTGCATGTGTGCTCCAATTCACTAATTGGTTGTGGATTTCATTTCCAGTACGTATTGTTATCTTACTATCAATGTTCCACATCATTTAATCGTTGTGAACATCATGCTAGATTACATATGTAGGTCATTGACTTTATATGATATCTTTTTTGTTGTTTCTTTATATGACAATATAGTTGTAGCAAATGGTCCCACAGCAACGCGCGGGGCATCTTCTAGTTAATCCAATGCCCAATGCCAGTTGATATTTTTTTGCTTATTTTTGGTTTTACAGAAAATTGATGCCTATGAAGGTCCAAACATGACGAAACTTTTTGACGATTTTTTCTTGAAAAAAAAAGACCATAGAAGCTTCGAGAGGTGACCAGGAGATGGACTAGGGGGGCACAAGCCTAGGGGCACCCCCTGGGGCTAGGGAACATCCAACAGGCTTGTGGCCCCCTGCTGGTCTGTTTTCTCTAATCTCTATCCTATAAATTCACATATATTCCAAAACCCTCATAGCGAGACGCAAAACAATTTTATCATTGCTGCAAGGCTCTGTTCCAGTGCGATCCCAACTAGAGCCTTGTTTTGGCACTCTGCCGGAGGGGGGAATCCTTGGGGAGGCCATCTTTATTAACCTTGTTGCATCATGATGATGTGTGAGTAGTTCTTTTAGGACCTACGGGTCCATACTAGTAACTAGATGACTAGCATGGGTGCCAGACGCGACTGTGTTTTGCCTTCTCTTGTAGCCGAATTTGCTATTTCTTGGAATAAACTTGCAGCTCTTGCATTTTTATTGAAAAAGGGAGGGTTCCTGTTTTTTCTTCTTCTAGTTGTTTTCCCTTTGCTTGCTTTTCGTTTTTCTGAAAGATGGAGGGCACCTGTGGCTCACTCCATCGCACCCCGTGAGCGGGGGCTGGGCATGGTGCGCATGCATGGGTCACCCGGCGGCGCTAAAGACGCGCTAAGGTCCCAGGCCACAGCAGCTGTGGCCTTGCCCGCGCGCACACCTCTCTGGATCCTCGCGCGGCGCTCTCGAGCGAGCTGGCAGGTGCGCATTGCCCAGGGCTCTCGACATGCGCCCTCTTCCAGACCTTGAATCGGGCACCGTGACCAGGCACGACAATGACGGCCACCCTTGCTCAGGGGTCGCCCCTACTCAGGAGTCACGAATGCGTGAAAATTAAAAGAGGGGAGACAATAGGGAGTGCAAATACCACTCAATACATCGCAGAAAAAGTTCTTCCAAAAATACTTTCGCATCCCCGCGGGGTCACATTCAAAATTTTGATAGGAAAACAGGGAAATACAAGCCTAGCGAGATGCACTATCATCGTCATCGTTGCCATCATCATCATCGTCAGCCTCGCCCTCTTCGTCTGTGGGCGCAACCACGTCATCGGCATGGGCGAGTTTCGCGATCAGGTCGTCCATGTGATCTTCCACCCAGCTCGCCAGGACGCCTTGGATTGCTCTAGGTACGGGGGCTATCGCGGCATCGAAATCTAAGTCAGGATTGGAGCGAAGAAGGTGGCTGAAGATGCGCGAGAACGCGCGCCCAAGAAGGTTGCGGCTCTTCTCTACGACGAGTTGGCAGGCCCTCGCGCCGCCGCCTTTGAGGTGAGACACAACCTGGGTGAAGAAGCCGAGGTAGCCGGCGTCGTCGGCTTTGAGCGGGCGGGAGACGTTCTTGTCGCAAATGTTGCTCAGGGCCTGGTTGGCCCTGCGCCCGAGGGCCTCGAACATCAAGGAGCGCTCACGCTGCAGCACTCAGCGGCGACCCGCTTCATCCGAGGCTTTCTCTACAAGGGACGAAATGCCTTCAACCTGCTGATGGAGGAAGGATAGCTCGGCCTTGGAAGTAGTCCGAGCTGTCTCATCGGCTTTCTCGCGCTACTCCGCCGCAGCTAGCTTCTCCTTGAGGGCCTCGGCCTTACCCCGCAGCTCATCGCACCGCATGCGGAAGCGAACCTCCTGGAGCTCCAACTTCCGTCTCAACAAGGGCCCTGCGGATCCCCGCCACCTTCTTGTCGACCTCTTGCTAGATCTTCGCCTCCCGAGAAGCGAGGGCACCCTCAATAGTGGCTGCTTGGCGCTCCTTCACTTGTAGCCGCTCGCGCTCTAGGCTTAGCTCCATCGCCTCTAGCGCTAGTGTGTCTTCAAGCGTGCGGGACCTCGCCTCGCTTGTGGGCAGCCCGACCGTCGGGGCGCGAGCACGGCCGTGCGCGCCTGGACTTGTTGCTCAAGGATGGCGTTGGAAGCTTGGAGCTCCCTCTCACGCGGCTTCGTCGCTTCACACCGGCAGTCTGCAGCTCGGGCCTCCTCCAAGGTGCGACCGTGAGCCTCCCTCACCGCAGCTAGGGGACCCTCCGCCTCCGCTCGGCCATGCTCGCGCTGCAGGTGCCTGAAGTTGATGGCAACGTGTAGCTGGCGATATTCGCGCGCTAGATGCAGGCGCTCCGCCTCGAGGCAGGCATCAATATAACAAAGCTCCACCCCGAGGCGCCCCAGCATGCTTGATGCCTCCCGAAGAAGGCCGTGCTAGACGGTGCCGCACCCGCGTGCGATCTCCAACTCCTGGCCTAGGCTTTCCTCTGTGCCCCAGTTAGTCGGAGAGGCGCACGACGCCTCACCCGCCTCCGGCATGAACTTGGGGGCTAAGCCTCCCTCGCCCGCTCCTGTGGCCCGAGATGGGGCCCCATGCGGACTGGCCCTGCTGCTTGGTGATGGCGCCATCACGCAGAGTGCCCGGCTTCTGATGAGGATCAGCGGGGGAGCCCTTGGCATGGCCCCCGTGCCCCGGAGGTCGCTCCGGAAGAAGGACACTAGGAGTGCAAGCATGCGCCCCACGGGGGCCGCCTTGGCTCGTGTCCAGATGCTACCTCGTGCGCAACCGCCCAACTCGTAAGCCCTAAGGTCGCGGCAGGACCGTGCCCTCTGAAGGTCGTGCTCGGGATGTGCTCCCTCCCGTAATGGGAGAGATCCCGAGGGGCAAAAGTCAGATGGAAACGCAATATGTAGGAGTCAAGAGAAGGGTAAGGTACTTACTCGTCCACAACTATCCACTTCCTCCTTTTTAGGGTCCTTGGGGCAAGATTGTAGCGGCTCCAAAGCCCCTTCCTCTTGCGGGATGCCCCAGGATCCAAAGGAGACGTGCTGGGGGCTGGCACGTAGCCCTCCATGGCGAGTACAGCAACTGCATCCACAGGCGGGACTCCTCCCCCGCTGCCTGCGGGTCTAGGAGCGGCCACCTCAGGAGCGCATGGTGGCGCCCGCTCCCCGACGGCTACCTCAGGAGGGCATGGTGGCGCCTGCTCCCTGGCGGCTACCTCAGGAGCGCATGGTGACGCCCGCTCCATGACTACCACCTCAGGAGCGCTTGGTGGTGCCCGCTCCCCTGCAACCACCTCTGGAGCACGCACCTCAGGGCCTACGTGCACGGGAGTCACCAAGAGGGGGTTGTCGCGAGGCCCCTCATGGCCCTCTAGGAGCAGCCCCCACTCATAAAAGCATGGCATGTTTTTGGCGAAGGCTCCCCCTTCAGGTGATCGTAAAGAGGGAATCCGTCTGGAGGGAGCACGATGGGTTCTTCACTGGTCAGGAGGCGGAGCACTACACGCAGGGTGCTGGAAGGAAGAGGAGGCTGCTGGAGCCTCATATCGTCCGCGGGGCTGGAAAAAGCCCACATCGGGCGGGAATGGCGCTGAAGCAGGGCGATACTCTGCCGGGTGAACTCCCTCACCACCATCGCCATCGTCACCTCGCCTCCTTTGGGCTGGCCATCCTAGTCATGACTCGGGCGAGCCGTGGGTTGACCAGCCTCGCGTGCCCCCACCAGGAGCTCAGCTTCACGGGGGCGAAGGGGATCAGGATTAGGGGGCTATACATGGTGGTGTCTACGTACACCCACTACCTCCGGAACCCCCTCGTGTCCAGGTGGACCTTGGAGTTGATGCCGGAGCGAATGGTCGCCGCCACCGCCTGTAGTGACACGCACCTCGAGCGTTGCTCGCCGTCGACCAGCTGGAGCGAGAGGAAGTGGCAGAGCAAGGCCAGGGACGGGGCAATGCCCACGAAGGCCTCACACAGAAATGCAAAAGCAGAGAGGGGGATGATGGATCCGGGATCCAAATGCAGCGCATGGATTTGGTAGTGCGAGAGCATGTCATTGAAGAAATCGGAGAATGGAGGCAGCATGCCGGCGAGATGGGCGTGGAGATGAAGAGGGATCTTAGTGGCCTTCATGTCAGCCAAAGTCCGGGAGGCAGGCTAGATCTTCATTGCCTTCCACTCGTTCGAATCGGTTGTGATGGCATGCCGGATCTTATCCAGCCCCTCTTGGTTGATCACCGTGGACCGGCCCAGCGCTGGTTTCGGCCCTGATTAGGGCTTCACGGCCATAGGGGTCTTACCCTTCTTCTTCCTGGGAGCCATGGCGACAAGGTGGATTGAATCTATTGTGGAACCTTGCAAAGAGGACGCAAGTTCACGAGGAAGAGGAAGCAGAAGGCAAGCTCAGAGTGGGGCAATGATGGCTCGGGTACGTGCGACAGGCAATTGTCAGGTCCGAGCAGTTGCCGATGTGGCGTGGGGAAGTGGAGGCACCCACATCCCATCAAGCGCCACACGTCGGCCCGGCCTGCAGGCGATTTGGGCCCATGGCGCTTCGCCCTTGCCCCTTGGCTTCGTGTCGAAGCTAAGTCCGAGCGTGCCTTGGGCCCGGGGGTTACAGTCGGCATTCTAGGAACCAGGGTAACCAGACTTGCCTACCAGCGGCCCACTGCATGGCTCCATCGACGGCCTAGTACAGCCCATCTACAAGGCCACCAAGACAAGACCCTCGCAAGGGGCCAAGCCTCACGAGGGGAACGACATCAAGACGTCCCGAGGGAGCCTCCCGAGCAGCGGAGATTTCTATGCAGGTACCTAGCCTCATGAGGCTACCATGACACAAGCCATGACGACCAAGGCAGGCGAGCGCCAGCAGGCGCAGAGAAGGCAGTTTCCTCTTTGGTGCTAAGGAGGCAAGGACAGGCGTGGGTTCCCGAGGAATCAGGCAAAGGTTTCCATTCCGGTGCAACGAGACCAAGACCGCCAGTGCGGCAGGACGGATGTCATTGCCGAGCCCACCGCTGCGTCATGACCAGAAGCTTTGCAGGTGAAGACCACCTTTCGTCAGGATAAGATGTACTACTTGTCTCCTTTCAAATTGGACACTGTGGGATCCCTTCCCGCCTATGTTTTGGGGGAAGAGGACCGGGGCCACTATAAATATAGGTTAGCCACAACCATAGAAAGAATCCGACCCTGGTCGACTCATTCCCTCACCCGTAGACCTCGCGAGGTTGTTCATCCCTTATACTAGTTCATCCTCAACCCCTTGTGAGGCCAATCCACCACAAAGCAGGAGTAGGGTCTTACACCACAAGGTGGCCCGAACCTGGGTAAACTGCCGTGTTCATCTCCTTCCTTGCTCACGCGAATCGAGCTAGGCCGTGGGGCGACGGGCTGGTAGGCCGGGTAGGTTGATTTCTTTGCACACGCCCCAGAGTTTGAACCTTTCTTGGGTCCGCAGAGCCCTGAATCCAACATGAACGAGGTCATTGACGCTTCGTCAGGCTCATCGACATTCTGCGGTTGCTAAACCCGCCGTGGTTTCCCTTGGGTGGGCTGCCGCGGAGGGGACAACACTGTGGATGTGGTCCTCTCAACTTGGCCACCAGCGGGGGCTGCCGACGTAGCATGTGGGCGGCGTGAAAGTTCCGCGCGCTGTGACTTGTTGGCTTCAACAAACCTAATGAGGATTTGAGTGGTAGCTCTCCATTCATCCATCTTGTCAGCCGCTGGGGGAAAGTTCAATAATAGCCGAGCCCTCGCCATTGCTTCGGCCACCATTTCTGGGATGGTGTGGGAGGCAGAGCACGACACTGCTCGATTCCTGGACGAGCCAGAAGGAGCATTATCGTGCTCCTTCCGTCTTGGACCAATCACCAGGGCAGTTGATAACCCACAAGTATAGGGGATCGCAATAGTTTTCGAGGGTAGAGTACTCAACCCAAATTTATTGATTCGACACAAGGGGAGCCAAAGAATATTCTCAAGTATTAGCAGCTGAGTTGTCAATTCAACCACACCTGGAAACTTAGTATCTACAGCAAAGTATTTAGTAGCAAAGTAATATGATAGTAGTGGTAATGTAACAAAAGGTAACGGTAGTAAAAGCAATGTTTTTGGTATTTTGTAGTGATGATAGCAATAGCAACAGAAAAGTAAACAAGCGAAGAACAATATGTGGAAAACTCGTAGGCAATGGATCGGTGATGGAGAATTATGCCGGATGTGGTTCATCATGTAACAGTCATAACCTAGGGTGACACAGAACTAGCTCCAGTTCGTCAATGTAATGTAGGCATGTATTCCGAATATAGTCATACGTGCTTATGGAAAAGAACTTGCATGACATCTTTTGTCCTACCCTCCCATGGCAGCGGGGTCCTTACGGAAACTAAGGGATATTAAGGCCTCCTTTTAATAGAGAACCGAAACAAAGCATTAACACATAGTGAATACATGAACTCCTCAAACTGCGGTCATCACCGGTAAGTATCCCGATTATTGTCACCTCAGGGTTAATGGATCATAACACATAATAGGTGACTATAGACTTGCAAGATAGGATCAAGAACACTCATATATTGATGAAAACATAATAAGTTCAGATCTGAAATCATGGCACTCGGGCCCTAGTGACGAACATTATGCATAGCAAAGTCATGGCAACATCAATCTCAGAACATAGTGGATACTAGGGATCAAACCCTAACAAAACTAACTCAATTACATGATAGATCCCATCCAACCCATCACCGTCCAGCAAGCCTGATGGAATTACTCACGCACGGCGGTGAGCATCATGAAATTGGTGATGGAGGATGGTTGATGATGACGATGGTGATGGATTCCCCTCTCCGGAGCCCCGAACGGACTCCAAATCAGCCCTCTGAGAGGTTTTAGGGCTTGGCGGCGGCTCCGTATCGTAAAACATGATGATTTCTTCTCTCTGATTTTTTTCTCCCCGAAACACAATATATGGAGTTGGAGTTGGAGTCGGAGAGGCAACAGGGGGGCTGCGAGGTAGGGGGCGCGCCCCCACCCTCGTGGAGAGGTGGTGGGCCCCCTGGCCTTCATCTTTTGCAGGTATTTTTCATATTTTCTGAAAAAGTTGCTGCATGAAGTTTCAGGTCATTCCGAGAATGTTTGTTCCTGCACATAAATAACACCATGGTAATTCTGCTGAAAACAACGTCAGTCCGGGTTAGTTCAATTCAAATCATGCAAGTTAGAGTCCAAAACAAGGGCAAAAGTGTTTGGAAAAGTAGATACGACGGAGACGTATCATCAGTCTGGCATAGTTGAAGTTGTTCTTGATGGCCAGTGTCCTGGTCAGCCGGGCCCTTCCCATGCGAACGCGGTCGTGGAGGATCAACGGTGCCACTCGGGGTCTTTTCACGTTCGCCCTGTGAGGGAGTCCTGGATTAGGGGGTGTTCGGGTAGCCGGACTATACCTTCAGCCGGACTCCTGGACTATGAAGATACAAGATTGAAGACTTCGTCCCGTGTCCGGATGGGACTTTCCTTCGCGTGGAAGGCAAGCTTGGCGATGCGGATATTCAAGATCTCCTACCATTGTAATCGACTATATGTATCCCTAACCCTATCCGGTGTCTATATAAACCGGAGGGTTGTAGTCCGTAGGCAACCAACTCCATACACAACAATCATACCGTAGGCTAGCTTCTAGGGTTTAGCCTCCTTGATCTCGTGGTAGATCTACTCTTGTACTACCTATATCATCAATATTAATCAAGCAGGAGTAGGGTATTACCTCCATCGAGAGGGCCCGAACCTGGGTAAAAAACATCGTGTCCCTTGTCTCCTGTTACCATCCGGCCTTGACGCACAGTTCGGGACCCCCTACCGGAGATCCGCCAGTTTTGACACCGACATTGGTGCTTTCATTGAGAGTTCCTCTGTGTCGTCACCTTTAGGCCCGATGGCTCCTTTGATCATCAACAACGATACGGTCCAGGGTGAAACTTTTCTCCCCGGACAGATCTTCATCTTCGGCGGCTTCGCTCTGCGGGCCAATTCACTCGGCCACCTGGAGCAGATCGAAAGCTACGCCCCTGGCCATCAGGTCAGGTTTGGAAGCCTAAACTACCTGGCTGACATCCACGGGGACTTGATCTTCGACGGATTCGAGCCACAGCCAAGCGCGCCGCACTGTCTCGATGGGCATGATATAGCTCTACCGCCGAACAGTGCCGTGGAGGCCGCATACGCATCGGTTTCGACCATTGATTCGGAGCATACTGCGCCGATCGAGGATCAGCGGTTAGACGCTGCCTCAGGGGCTGCGATCTCAGAGGCGATCGAGCTGAACTCCAGCCCCGCACTCCGCATGGCCCGTGACTCCGAGGATCCGGACTCCTCCCCGGACTCCAAACCCCCCGCGCTCGTGCCAATCGAATCTGATTGGGCGCCGATAATGGAGTTCACCGCTGCAGACATCTTTCAGCATTCGCCTTTTGGCGACATCCTGAACTCTCTTAAGTCTCTCTCTTTATCAGGAGAGCCCTGGCCGGACTACGGTCAGCGAGGGTGGGATACGGACGATAAGGAAATTCAAAGCCCACCCACCACCCACTTTGTAGCCACTGTCGACGATCTAACTGACATGCTTGACTTCAGCTCCGAAGATATCGACGGCATGGACGACGATGTAGGAGATGAACAGGAACCAGCACCTGTAGGGCGCTGGAAGGCCACCTCGTCATATGACATATATATGGTGGATACTCCAAAAGATGGAGATGGCGATGGAACAGTGGGGGATGATGCCCCCAAGAAACAGCAAAAGTGCCGGCGTCAACGGTGCCGCTCTAAATCCCGCCAAAGCAAAAACGGTGATTCCGGCACGGGAGATAATACTACCCCGGATAACGCCGAAGAACACCCACCTCAGCAAGATTCGGCATAGGAAGATGGAGAAGCCAGCCCTCATGAGAGAGCGGCAGACCGACAGGTCGAGGATGATAACTATACGCCTCCCTCCGAAGACGAGGCAAGCCTCGATGACGACGAATTCGTCATACCATCAGACCCCGCCGAACAAGAGCGCTTTAAACGCAGGCTTTTAGCCACGGCAAGCAGCCTCAAGAAAAAGCAGCAACAGCTTAAAGCTGCTAAGATTTACTAGCTGACAGATGGACTGAAGTCCTTATAGCCGAAGAGTATGAACTCGAACGGCCCTCCAAGAGTTACCCGAAGCGCAGGCCGCTACCCCGATCAGAGGAGGAAGCACCTACATCACCAGCGCATGACATGGCAGACCGGCCACCTCGCGGCCGCGACAGAGAGGCCCCTCGGCCCTCCACCCAAGCCATGCCCCGACGCCGCTCAACTAAGGCACGTGAAAATGCGCCCGACCTGCGAGACATACTGGAGGATAAGGCAAGACAAACAAGATCGATCTACGGATCACGCAGGCGCCCTACGGCATGTGACATTGATCTCCACTCCGGATACAACAAGTCCGGCCGGGCCGAACACAATAGACATAGAGCTTCCGAGCTACGTCTTGATATAGCCCAGTACAGAGGCGCCGCACACCCGCTATGCTTCACGAATGAAGTAATGGATCATAAAATCCCAGAGGGTTTCAAACCCGTAAACATCGAATCATACGATGGCACAACAGACCCGGCGGTATGGGTCGAGGATTATCTCCTTCACATCCACATGGCACGCGGCGATGATCTACACGCCATCAAATACCTCCCGCTCAAACTTAAAGGACCGGCCCGGCATTGGCTTAACAGCTTGCCAGCAGACTCAATCGGTTCTTAGGAGGACCTGGAAGCCGCATTCCTCGACAACTTCCAGGGCACTTACGTGCGACCGCCGGATGCTGACGACTTAAGCCACATAATTCAGCAGCCAGAGGAATCAGCCAGACAATTCTGGACACGGTTCCTAACAAAGAAAAACCAAATAGTCGACTATCCGGACGCAGAGGCCCTAGCAGCCTTCAAGCATAACATCCACGACGAGTGGCTTGCCTGGCACCTGGGACAGGAAAAGCCAAAATCCATGGCAGCCCTCACGACACTCATGACCCGCTTTTGTGCGGGAGAAGACAGCTGGCTAGCTCGCAGTAACAACTTATCGAAGAACCCTGGTAATTCGGATACCAAGGACAAAAGTGGCAGGACACGCTGGAATAAGCAAAAACGCCGCGTTAACAGCGACAGCAATGAAGACACGGCAGTCAATGCTGGATTCAAAGGCTATAAATCCGGTCAGCGGAAAAAGCCATTCAAAAAGAATACTCAGGGCCCATCCAGTTTGGACCGAATACTCGATCGCTTGTGCCAGATACATGGCACCCCCGAAAGGCCAGCCAATCACACTAACAGGGATTGTTGGGTGTTCAAGCAGGCAGGCAAGTTAAGGGCCGAAAACAGAAACAAGGGGCTGAACAGCGACGACGAGGAGCCCAAGCCGCCAAACAACAATGGACAGAAGGGCTTTCCCCCACAAGTGCAGACGGTGAACATGATATATGCAACCCACATTCCCAAGCGGGAGCGGAAGCGTGCGCTACGGGACGTATACGCGATAGAGCCAGCCGCCCCAAAGTTCAACCCATGGTCCTCCTGCCCGATCACTTTTGATCGAAGGGACCATCCCACTAGCATCCGTCATGGCGGCTTCGCCGCATTGGTTCTTGACCCAATCATCGACGGATTTCATCTCACAAGAGTCCTCATGGACGGCGGCAGTAGCCTGAACCTGCTTTATCAGGATACAATGCGGAAAATGGGCATAGATCCCTCAAGGATTAAGCCCACAAGAACGACCTTTAAAGGCGTTATACCAGGTGTAGAAGCCAACTGTACAAGCTCAGTAACACTTGACGTGGTCTTCGGATCCCCGGACAATTTCCGAAGCGAAGAGTTAGTCTTCGATATAGTCCCGTTTCGCAGTGGCTATCACGCCCTGCTCGGACGAAGCACATTCGCAAAGTTCAATGCGGTGCCGCACTACGCATTTCTCAAGCTCAAGATGCCAGGCCCTCGAGGAGTAATTATGGTCAAAGAAAACACCGAACGCTCCCTCCGTACGGAGGGGCATACGGCGGCTCTCGCAGCGGAGGTACAAAGTAGCCTTCTCAGGCAATTCTCCAGTCCGGCCATTAAAAAGCCAGACACTGCCAAGCGCGCCCGGAGTAACCCACAGCAGGACCGCCTGGAACACTCTAAGCAAGCTTAGCAATGCGGCCCCAACCCCAGCTATCGCAACATAGCGAAACCAGTACCTCGCGTACATAACTACGCCCTTGAAATACCATGGGCACATGGGAAGGGGCACAATAACGGCATGCCCAGAATACGGCTTAAAACGTACTAGGGGCAGCCGGATTCTCTTTTTAATTTTTTTTCTTACCTTCAGGACTCCATACTTCGGACGACCTGTTCGGCAATTCGACTGCCGCACAAATGATGCAAGATCCAAGGAGGCAGACAAGCCATGCCGCACTATGGAACTCCCAGGTGGTCTCTGTTACGAGTGGTATATCTGTTTTAAATACAATTCCGCGGCCTGCCCCCGGTCAGGACATACTGAATAGTCCAATATCTTTTGCTTACCGCACTATTTGTATCGTTCGGCTTTGATAAATAGCCTTTATATAAACAATGCATAGCTTTTGTCTATTTTCTGCATTACTCTCTTTTATATATGTTCATTAATGACATGTTGCACCCGTACACTGTGGTACGGCAAGTACGCCAGGGGCTTTAGTACCCTTTAATATGGTGTGAGAAGTCCGTACACTTTCACAAGTGCGGCACCCCGAACTTATAGGACTATATGCATCGGCTCCGAATCATGATTTGGGTCAATAGTTGGGTTTGCCCGGCTCCTATGTTTTGGTGCCTTACGTTCCGCTCTATCGGCTAAGGTAGCACTAGGAGAAACACTGCGATTGTGCCCCGGTTGAGCTGGGTTAAGCACCTCAGTGGAGAAAGCTAAAACTGACTGTCATGATGAGGCGAGAGACCAGTTACTATTCGAGAGGTTTTTCGAGTCCCTAAAGACTTATGCCGCTTCGAGCAAGGAGCCGGATTTGTCCGGCCAAGGCGTGGATAGCGCCCCGAACTCGGTCTTCTGTACTAGGGGCTTCACCGAAATTTAAAATTATAAAGTTCTATGGCTAAGTGAGAGTGTTCAAGCATTATAATCTGATTGCCTGGTTCGTCGTGCTGAGCGCCTCCCTCGAAGGACACAACCATGGGAAAAAGAGTGCTCAGGTTTATCACCGAACACCCCAGCACTAGTGGCATGGGGGCAGAAGCCGATGACTGGCCATCTCTCAATTTTTGATAAATGGACGCGCAGAAAATAATATTTTAAATTCAATAAGCATTGCTTAGCGCATATGAACAAGTTTTCAGCACATAGGATAAAAACGAGTGAGTTTATTCAAAAATTACATCCTTGGTACATTCATCCGCCACAAGGCAGGCACCTGCAAGAACATCCTTGTAATAGTTCTCGGGCTTGCGATGCTCCTTCCTCGGCGGCGGCCCGTCCCTCACAAGCTTTTCACCATCTAGCTTACCCCAGTGCAACTTTGCACGGGCAAGGGCCCTATGGGCACCTTCGATGCAGACGGAGCGCTTGATGACCTCGAGCCTTGGACAGGCATCCACCAGCCGCCGCACCAGCCCGAAGTAGGTCCCAGGCAGGGCCTCTCGGGGCCACAGCCGAACTATGAAGCCTTTCATGGCCTGTTCGGCCGCCTTGTGGAGCTCGACCAGCTGTTTCAGCTGGTCGCTCAAGGGCACAGGGTGTCCGGCCTCAGCATACTGAGACCAGAACACCTTCTCCGTCGAGCTGCCCTCTTCAGCTTGGTAGAATGCGGCGGCGTCGGATACGCTGCGGGGAAGATCTGTGAATGCCCCTGGAGAACTCCAGATTCGGGTAAGTAACAGGTAGTTTACTTTTATATTTCTGCTTTGCATAAAGAATGCCTTACCCGCTGCTATCTTCTTCATATCCTCCAACTCTTGGAGGGCCTTTTGGGCTTCGGCCTTGGCAGACTTGGCAGTCTCAAGGGCCGCCGCGAGCTCAGACGCTTGGGTCTTTGACTCAAGCTCCAAACTCTCATGTTTTTTCATGAGAGCCTGAAGCTCTTGCTGCACCACGCCAACCTGAGCCCCAAGTTTCTCTCGCTCGGTGCGCTTCGCGGCAGTTCTCTTTTCGGCCTCGGACAGCGCCTGCTTGAGGGTCACCACCTCAGTCGTGGCCCCTATAATAAGCAGTGCAATCCTGTTATTTTTTGCAATCATGCCTCTCTATGGTGAAAGCACAAGTGCTCCCTAGGTGGTTTTGGTAATTGATGACAACATATCTCCTGTGGACTAATGTTTCTATCTAGTATGTTTCAGATAAGTTCAACAATGGAGTGCCATGGACTAAAGGTTGTGGGAACTCCTTCAAGAGGCTAAGGACAAAGGATTGGCTAAAGCTTCAAGCTCAAGACTCTTCATTTTACATTTTAGTGATCCAAGATCACATTGAGTCCATAGGAAAAGCCAATACTATCAAGGAGGGATGAGGTGTTGCTTAATGAGCCTCTTGCTTCATGTGCTTAATGATATGCTCCAAAATACTCAGCTACTTTCCCACTTCCACAAATAACCTAAACCCTAAGCCAAAGTCGGTCATACCGATTCTTTCTATCTGGCGCCACCGAGTTTCACTTGTCATAAGCCACTGCCAAACCCTAGCAATTCGGTTCTACCGATAGGGATCTCGGTCTCACCGAGATGGGATTGCAAACTCTCTATTACCTATTGCAATATTTTCGGTCCCACCGAGATATGCAATCGGCCCCACCGAGATTGCAATGTAAATGCAAGGATAGTGAGATATTATGCTTGGCATTTGGTATCCTAAGAGGTCTTCTTTTGATCTTGTTGGCTATTCCGACTCGGATTATGCCGGAGACAAGATTGATAGAAAGTCCACTTCGGGTACTTGTCAATTCCTTGTTAGATCTCTTGTGTCTTGGTCTTCCAAGAAACAAAACTCGGTATCCTTATCCACCGCCGAAGCGGAATACATTGCCGCTGGTTCATGTTGTGCTCAATTACTTCGGATGACCCAAACTCTTAAAGATTATGGGATTTATGTGAAACATGTTCCACTGCTTTGTGACAACGAAAGTGCTATCAAAATTGGTCATAATCTTGTACAACATTCTCGAACTAAGCATATTGAAGTTCGTCATCATTTCATTCGAGATCATGTTGCTAAGGGTGACATTAATCTTAAGCACGTTCGCACCGATAAGCAATTAGCGGATATATTTACTAAACCTCTTGATGAGAAAGTATTTTGCAGGTTGAGAGGTGAATTGAACATCATTGATGCTTTGAACTTGGAGTAGAAACTCCATTGGATACATGCAAGACATGAGCTTATGACTAATCCATGATTATGATAACTATCTTATGTCTTGGATATATTTGTACCTTGCATGTTGTCTAACCCATGTAGGTGCTTGGTTGAATCTAATTCCATGAGATTGCGACTCATTCACATCTTGAGCAATCTCTACATCACCAAGACTCTACACAACGGTGGTTGAAGACAAGGAAGCACAAAACCATTCAAACATATCCTTTGACAAATTCTATGATTGAGCTTCATGATTGTCATTTTTGGATACACAAGTGCTCTTCCTTGCAAGAACTAACCCATGTAGGTAGATGAACTCAAACTCCAAGTGGTGCTCCCAACTCTTGATGAGCTACATCAACCTTGAACACCCACACAAGTTCAACTACATGAGTCAAAGCAACTCAACAAGATGTGAAAACATCAAGATGCTTAAACGAAAAATGGTAACCCCATTTTGAGCTTAAACGATGAGTATGACCTATGATCAAGTGTTCTCACTTGACTCCTAAGTCAATATACTCTAACATAGGTGACTATGTCACCGCCCAATTCTAGATGAAGTTCTCTTGTGTTCTCTTCTGAGTTATTGCATTTGTCCCTTGCATATTTGTTTCTTTCTTTTTCAAACACACACAAAAAAAAACTTCATCTAGAAACTTTCATTCTTTTCTTTTTGATTTTTGTTTTGCATTTTCTGCATTCAATTCCTTGCAAATACTTTAGGTAATTCATTGCAAATCTTTGTGAGAACCTACATGTCTAGTGAGCTGAGGTGACAAGTGTTTTTCTCTGTGTAAACTCGGTTTCACTGACTTGCAATTTTCGGTCCAACCGAATTTTTTCGGTACCACCGAAATATGCCACTCGGTGCCACCGACTTTGCAATCAGAAAAACAGTTTGCCACTTGTTCTATATTTCTTCTGATCCAGCTCTACTCAATGAATCTTGTCCTCTGCAAGCATCACAGTTTTATCCATTGCTTTGTGCTGAGTCTCAAGGACCAAACCTATACGACGGATTCCAGAAAGCCCTTCTTGGAAATTGATGTCAAAGGGGGAGATAGAGATCACATCAAAGCTTGTAGGAGAGAGAGATCACATCAAGGGAGAGAAAAAGTCTCAATGACCAAACCTACAAGAGAAAGTATTAAGGGGGAGAAAGAGATTTCCAGGGGGAGAGAAAATACTCAAGGATCCCAGATGCTTGATGTTCAAGAGGAGAGATGAGGAGAGATGTCACATGTCTTTTTAGGGGGAAAGACATGTTCATATGTATTTGCATTAAGTTCCATCCATTTGTATCTTTCAGCTCTGATTTTCTATTCCCTATCTTCTCCCAATATCCCATGTAAGATTCAGGGGGAGCAAGACACCTAAGGGAAAGAAATCAGTCAAATTCATTGCATATCTTTATTCTTGGGGACATGTTGAATCCAATGTGGTACCTTGTACTCACTCTCTACATGTCATCCCAATCTTGGTATTCTTGTGGTTTCTTTTGTTTGCCCTGGCTAGTGGATGTACCTATGTTATCTAACCTTGTTTGTGCAGGTTCATTCCATCCTAAGCCAACCAAAGACTACAAGGTAAGTGTATGCATCAAAATCATGAGTATGAGAAATTCTTGCTTATGTACATACTGTTTGCAAGAAGGACTCATGAGCATGAAGTTATTTTCCTTGATAATCTTTTGCTCTGATGCATATGGCCAAGATACATGTAACGCATTGCCTACTCTGTCATGGTTATGCTCTCACATGCCTCTATATTTCATATTTACATGATTGCATACATGTAGAGGGAGCCTATGCTTGTTACATGTCCTTCCAAAGCTTTACTTACTGTTCTTTATATCTTTATCTAAAGCTTTGATGTATGTTGCCATCAATTACCAAAAAGGGGGAGATTGAAAGCACAAGTGCTCCCTAGGTGGTTTTGGTAATTGATGACAACATATCTCCTGTGGACTCATGTTTCTATCTAGTATGTTTCAGATAAGTTCAACAATGGAGTGCCATGGACTAAAGGTTGTGGGAACTCCTTCAGGAGGCTAAGGAGAAAGGATTGGCTAAAGCTTCAAGCTCAAGACTCTTCATTTTACATTTTAGTGATCCAAGATCACATTGAGTCCATTGGAAAAGTCAATACTATCAAGGAGGGATGAGGTGTTGCTTAATGAGCCTCTTGCTTCATGTGCTTAATGATATGCTCCAAAATCCTCAGCTACTTTCCCACTTCCACAAATGACCTAAACCCTAAGCCAAACTCGGTCATATCGATTCTTTCTATCCGGCGCCACCGAGTTTCACTTGTCATAAGCCACTGCCAAACCCTAGCAATTCAGTTCTACCGATAGGGATCTCGGTCTCACCGAGATGGGATTGCAAACTCTCTGTTACCTATTGCAATATTTTCGGTCCCACCGAGATATGCAATCGGCCCCACCGAGATTGCAATGTAAATTCAGTGTGTCCTTTTTGTAACTTTTCGGTCTCACCGAAAGAGCGAATCAGTCCCACCGAGTTTGCCTGACCAACTCTCTCGTTAGCTAATTACCAAAATCGGTCTCACCGAGTTTGTGTAATCGGTCTCACCGAGATTACGTTATGCCCAAACCCTAACCATATCGGTCCTACCGAGTTGCATGTCGGTCCCACCGAAAATCTCTAACAGTCACTAGGTTTACCTTTTCGGTCCGACCGAGTTTGTTGAGTCGGTCCCACCGAGATTGGAAAACTGTGTGTAACGGTTGGATTTTGTGTGGAGGCTATATATACCCCTCCACCTCCTCTTCATTCATAGAGAGAGCCATCAGAACACATACACAATTCCAACTCATATGTTCTGAGAGAGAACCACCTACTCATGTGTTGAGACCAAGATATTCCATTCCTACCATATGAATCTTGATCTCTAGCCTTCCTAAGTTGCTTTCCACTCAAATCTTCTTTCCACAAGATCCAAATCCTATGAGAGAGAGTTGAGTGTTGGGGAGACTATCATTTGAAGCACAAGAGAAAGGAGTTCATTACCTACACACCATTTGTTACTTCTTGGAGAGTGGTGTCTCCTAGATTGGCTAGGTGTCACTTGGGAGCCTCCGACAAGATTGTGGAGTTGAACCAAGGAGTTTGTAAGGGCAAGGAGATCGCCTACTTCCTGAAGATCTACCGCTAGTGAGGCAAGTCCTTCGTGGGCGATGGCCATGGTGGGATAGACAAGGTTGCTTCTTCGTGGACCCTTTGTGGGTGGTTGCTTCTTCGTGCACCCTTTGTGGGTGGAGCCCTCCGTGGACTCGCGCAACCATTACCCTTCGTGGGTGGAGCCCTCCGTGGACTCACGCAACCGTTACCCTTTGTGGGTTGAAGTCTCCATCAACGTGGATGTAGGATAGCACCACCTATCCGAACCACGGGAAAATCATCCGTGTCTCCAATTGCGTTTGAATTCTCCAAACCCTTCCCTTTACATTCTTGCAAGTTGCATGATTTACATTCCGCTGCTCATATACTCTTTGCATGCTTGCTTGATATGTATTGTGTATGTTGAAATTGCGCCTAAACTCCACTTAAACCAAAAAAGCTTAAAAATTGCAACTTTAGCATTAAGTGTCTAATCACCCCCCTCTAGACACATCTACTTCTAGATCCTACAATAGGCACTTTTTCTGTAAGGTGTTTCCTACCTTCTTTTTCCTCAAGCTGCCGCTTGGCAAGGCCGAGCTCTTGCTCGGTCCGCTTGAGGTCCTGTTTCAGGACACGCACCTCCGCAGTCAGTGCGGCGGTGGATAGCAGCGAACCCTGCACACGCATATTGACTCTTTATTGTTAGACTCCTGTGAAATTTACTAGATCCTCTATTCGGCTTTTCTTCCCGAACGCCAAACAGAGCATCAGGGGCTACTGTCTATGCGGTAATATTTTTACATATTTTACTTACCTAAAAGCCCGTTAGGAGGCTAGCACAAGCTTCACTCGGCCCGCTCTTGGCGGACTGAACCTTCTGGATCACCGTACTCATAATAGTATGGTGCTCCTCGTCGATGGAGGCGCCGTCAAGCACCTCGAGCAGATTGTCCGGCACCTCCGGTTGGACGGAGGCCGCCGGCTCAGAAGGCTTGCTCCTCTTGGAAGGAGTTCGCCTACTGTAGTCCGGAACTGTTGAAGATTCCGGCGCGGTGTCCGGCACAAAGCCGGACTTGGAGCCCTGGGGGGTCTTGTCCCCTTTACTCCTGGGGTCCGGGAGGTCGCGCTGCGGCTCCTCCAGGACCACCTCCTCCTGCCCCGGGGCTCGTTGCGACGCCACTTCAGCATCGTCCGCGGTGCGGGGGGAGACAGCGGGCAGAACTGAGTTCACGTCCGGTGAATCCAGGGAGCCGCTCGACGACTTGTTGAGTTCGGCCCGAGGCGGGCTGCATAATTATGTTCGACATTAGGGAAAGCTGTGCAACAAAGGAACATAATGAGTTATTCTGATATCCGAACTTACGATTTCACCGGACGCTTGGCCCTGTTTGGCCACTCCTCTTTGCCCTCTTCGGCATTGGGGGCGTAGTCTGGCGGAGGGATCTTCCTTTTCCTAGACCCCTCGGCCTCCCCCATTGGGGCGGCCTTCCTCTTCTCTCCTCCCCCCGCTGGGGGGGAGAGGTTTCTTCTTCCTCCTCCTCGTCTTCACGGGGGGGTGCGTCTCGGACTCGTCGGACGACGAGTCCGACACCACCATATTCCGGGAACTCTTTTGTGTCCCCGTGGCCTTCTTCTTCTTGGCCTTCTTCTCCGGCACCACATAAGGTGCCGGAACCAGCAGCTTCGCTAGTAGAGCGGGGGCTGGGTCTTCGGGCAAGGGAGCCGGACAGTTAATCGATCCAGACTTCGCCCGCCAAGCCTGTCAAAGGTAAGGGAGCTTAGATCCCGCAGAGTCAAACTATGAAAAAACTTAACATCCTGTAAAATGTGAAAATAGCTTACCTCGCTAGCGTGACGCTGCGAGCTGTATCCGTGGTCCCCGGAAGCGGATGTGGGAGCCTTGGCGCCTTTGGTTAGCACCTTCCAGACGTCTTCATACGTCGTGTCGAAGAGCCTGTTAAGGGTTTGGTGCTGCGCCGGGTTGAACTCCCACAGATTAAAGCCCCGTTGTTGACACGGGAGGATCCGGCGGACGAGCATAACCTGGTCTACATTGACGAGCTTGATCGGCTTGATCACCAGGGACTGGATGCATGTTTGCAGTCCGGTCACCTCTTTTTTGTCGCCCCACGATAGGCCCGTCTCTTTCCAGGACATAAGCCGCGTGGGGGGTCAGGATCGGAACTCGGGGGTTGCGATCCATTTCGGATCGCGCGGCTCGGTGATGTAAAACCACCACGATTGCCACCCCTTCAGGGTCTCCACGAAGGAGCCCTCGAGCCATAGTACGTTGGCCATCTTGCCCGCCATGGCGCCTCCGCATTCCGCCTGGCTGCCGCGCACCACCTTGGGCTTGACGTTGAAGGTCTTGAGCCAGAGGCCGAAATGGGTGCGGATGCGGAGGAAGGCCTCGCACACGACGATAAATGCCGAGATGTTGAGGACGAAGTTCGGCGCCAGATCGTGGAAATCCAGGCCATAGTAAAACATGAGCCCCCGGACAAATGGGTGGAGTGGAAAACCCAGTCCACGGAGGAAGTGGGGAAGGAATACTACCCTCTCATGGGGCCTTGGGGTGGGGAGAAGCTGCCCCTCCTCGGGAAGCCGGTGCGTGATGTCTTTGGACAAGTATCCGGCCTTCTGTAGCTTTTTGACATGGCCCTCCGTGACAGAGGAGACCATCCACTTGCCTCCCGCTCCGGACATTGCTGGAGAAGGTTGAGGTGGGAAGTGCGGGCTTGGGCGCTGGAGCTCGAGTGCGCAGGAGATGGATAGGCAAAAGAGGAAGAAGGCGTAGGTAAAAGGGTGGATCCTTATCCCCTTATATGGGCGGATGCGGTTGTGCGTCCCCACCAGCCTAGTAAAACCGCTTACCTCCCAAGCGCCGTGATGAATGGCGCGGTTGGGTTACCCACGTCCGTATTGATGAGAATCCCGTAAAGGGGGTACACAATCTCTTCTTTGACAAGACGTGCCAAGGAAACCGCCTCGCAAAACATGCTGAGGTGGAAAATTAAAAACGATTCGAGTAAAGGACTTGGCCGTAGTGTGATGACGCACTGCGGAATACGTCGGCAAATTTGATTTGTGTCAATATTATTCTCTCTATGGCAATATGTGGAAACTTATTTTGCAGAGCCGGACACTACTCTTGGTGTTTACAATCTTCTACGAAGGACTTGGAGGAGGAACCCGCCTTGCAATGCCAAAGACAATTTGCGCGCCGGACTCGTCATCATTGAAGCCTGGTTCAGGGGCTACTAAGGGAGTCCTGGATTAGGGGGTGTTCGGGTAGGCGGACTATGCCTTCAGCCGGACTCCTGGACTATGAAGATACAAGATTGAAGACTTCGTCCCGTGTCCGGATGGGACTTTCCTTGGCGTGGAAGGCAAGCTTGGCGATGCGGATATTCAAGATCTCCTACCATTGTAACTGACTTTATGTAACCCCAACCCTATCCGGTGTCTATATAAACCGGAGGGTTGTAGTCCATAGGCAATCAACTCCATACACAACAATCATACCGTAGGCTAGCTTCTAGGGTTTAGCCTCCTTGATCTCGTGGTAGATCTACTCTTGTACTACCTATATCATCAATATTAATCAAGCAGGAGTAGGGTATTACCTCCATCGAGAGGGCCCGAACCTGGGTAAAAAACATCGTGTCCCTTGTCTCCTGTTACCATCCGGCCTTGACGCACAGTTCGGGACCCCCTACCGGAGATCCGCCGGTTTTGACACCGACACCCTGCGTGGGACGGAGCATGCGTCCCGTCATCGCCCCTTTGGACAACACAACTAGTGGATCTTGCTGGCACCAGAGCGGGTGTTGACACTACATTTGTCACGCTCGCTGGTGCAGCGAGGGGGCGGAAACTAGGTGTTGCCTTGGCTCGCGCCAGCGTGAGCATACTCATCGGATGGTTGAGGGAGCTGGGCCAATCCGGCGGCACCTGTTCTAGCTCCGACGATGGTAAGGGTGTTGGTGGCACCGTCTGTAGTGCCTGCCCCGCCCGCCGTGGCCGCAGCGCCCGCATCCGCTGGCGAGGAAGCCTATGTAGAAGAATGGTACACTGTCGTACTGCTTTTCTTCTTGGGATCCATTGATGATGCTTAAGGTGATGAAGATCGACGCGCTGGATACTGCCTCAGATTCGCACAAGCGACAAACCCCTACCCGGTGCGCCAAAGATGTCGGTGTGGAAGCACGTTCACCTATGGGGCAGGGCTACCCCTTTGTGGTTTGGCAAGGGGATAGTCACATTACAAAAAGAGCAGAAATAGCAGGGCAGCGTGACGATGGAGAGCTCTCTTTTACCTAGGTTTGGGCCGCTTAACAACGTAAAACCCTACTCCTGCTATGGCGGATTGCATTGGAGGAACACGAAGGAGCGAAGCGCTCTACCCCGACAGAGGTGCCTCGGGGGGGGGGGGGGGGGGGAGCTGCTGCGCTTGTACAAGTGTCAAGGGATCAAATGTTTGAACCCTTTGCTAGGTTGCCTCAAGCCTCCTTTTATAGCTTAAGGGGAGACCACAGTGGCAAAATAGTCATTTTGGTATGATTAGATAGCTAACAGTGTTATCATACCTAACTCTGCCAGGACAAAGTGCATTAAATGCACCCGCTAGGTGTCATGCTGGGGTTGAAGCACGGCAAGCCTGCTGCTCCACTTACCCATGTTCTCCTTATTAGCGTGACACGCATCTGGATGGGTGTCAATAAAGCTAATCTCTTCTCCAGCGTGTCACCATGTGCCTGACATGATCCACCTTGTCACTTGAGGGCTCGACACTACATTGATTAGTGATCGGCATGCGGTGAGTTGGAGTGGCGGCATCTTGGCGGGGGTTTGTGAGCAAGGATCCTGGCGGGCTCTGAGCTCGATGGCCCCGGAAACCTTGCCGGGGCAAACTGGTCTTGGCCCCCAGGCATGACTTCGACCCTGCCGAGCTCGCCTGCCCGGCAAGGGGGGCCTTTCCTGAGATGCATTCATGTTGACTCCATCTTCTTATGGCATCCCTTGATCTCATGAAGATTGGTTTTTCTGGCTTATCTTGTTTCATGCATAGGTACTTGATGTATGACCGACATCTCGCCTGTGCGTGAGTCCGGGCTGCAAACTTAAATGTTTGCTGCACCGATAGTGGCCCTGGGCGCAGCCTGGCTGTCCACCCGTCATGGACCGCCCAACCCGGTCGCCCGGGTGCGAGCTATCTGGGCAGATTGGATAGCTCACATCGCAACAGAGTATCCCCACGAGAAGTTATCATGGGTTATATAGCCAAGAGGCTCTATCTGACCACGAGGTGCCTAGGAAGGCAGGTCCACCTCATGATAGTCTCGGCCCACTCATCATGGACACATGCCTACTTTAGTGATCGTGTTCCCTCGGTCCACTCATCATGGACATGCACTGACTGTAGCGATCGCCTTCCCTTAGTCCACCCACCATCGACCTTCCTACTGACTATAGCGATCACACGCCCATGGTCCACCCATCATGGACATGCGTCGACTATAGCGATCGCATGCCCTTGGTCCACCTGTCATCGACTTGCTTGTCGGGTCGCCTTGGTGCAAGCCCTTGCTACTCCCATAGCAGTTGTTGGATTTCCTCGAAGAGGAACAGTGATGTATCACAACAATAGGAAGTATTTCCCTTAGTTAAGAACCAAGGTTTAATCGAACCAGTAGGAAGTCAATAAGCTAAGATGACAAGAAACACCTGCACACACAAAAAAAACTTGCACCCAAGTTGGCAAGGGTATTGTCAATCCTCTCGTATTGCTAGTTACAAGATTAAAAGCAACTAGTGGATGGATAATGATATAGTGGAATTGCAACCTAATGAAAGTGAATAAAATACCAATTATGTAAATGAAAGTATTAACAGAGAATGAACCCAGAGGACATAGGTTCACTGGTGGAATCTCTCTCGGAAGCAGGTAATGGCATGGTAAAAAAATTACTGTTGGGAAATTGATAGAAAAGTGGCATTCATGATTGTGATCATTCATAGCATAATCTTTCATAGGCATTATGTCCATGATAAGTAGACCATTATCCGACTGCATCTACTACTTTTACTCCTTCATGAAACCGCTATCCAGCATGCATCTCATGGTATTAAGTTTAATTAAAAAGGGAGTAATGAGGTAAGAAAGATGACATAATGTAGAGAGGAAGAAATCTAGCAGTAAGATCAAACCCCATCCTTTTACCCTTAGCAGCAACAATACAAATATGTGTCTCATCCCTTTCTATCAGTAGGATATAGAACATCGCAAGATTGAACCCACCACTATGCACCACTCCCTCTAAAGAATTACCCATCTATCTTGGCCAGAGAAGACAAATAACTAGGAAAGCATAGATAGCTAGTCAATTACAAATCAAAGAAACATCAAAGTATTCAAATGTATTCAATGAAAAATCTGATCATAATTCCAAAATTCATCGGATCCCAACAAGCACACCATAAGAATTACATCAGATTGATCTCGAAGGATAACATGGTATTGAAGATCGAAGAGAGAGAGAGAAGCCATCTAGCTACTACTACTATGGACCTAGGTCCTAAATGAATTACTCACACATCATCAGGGAGGAAGCAAGGTTGAAGAATAAGCTCCCTCCAATGGTGCCCCCTCTGACAGAACTCTGAAATTGGGCTCTAGATGGGCTCTCTTTGGCATAGAGGCTTGCAGCGGCAATAAAATTCTCTCTAGGGAATGACTGATGGTTTCAGTATTTATAGGAAATTATGGCAGTGGAATCAGGTCAAGACAATGCATGTGGGATCCACAAGCTCGGGGGCCGCGACCACCCCTTGTCTGCACGGCCTGGCCTTATGGGTGTTGTTAAACGCCCACACCACCTAGTGGCTAACTATGCAGCCCAGTTCACCAGCACCTCAACGACTGCTTACACTATGTGCGTACCTGCCCATGCATGCATGATCTGATCCAGCTATAGCTGTTGTAATCTCTCACATGTTCTCTCTGCTCTCCTTCTCCCTCCTGTGTAACAGTATATATGTACCCTATTCGAAGGAATATAGCAGTGTGTGAGTTGTGCATAATCTATCTTAGCATCAGACGCCGAGTCTCTCCGATCCTCTTCCACCTCTCGCTTCCTTTATGAACCGTCTCCTCTGCAGCACCTTCTCGGCGGACTTCGACTCCCTGGCGTCCAACCTGTTCGGCCCCGTCCCCTTGCCACAGCCCCACCAGCCGCGGCCGTCTCCACCACCCAGCCCCCGCCCCCTGCGGCCGCCCCTCTCCCCGTGCCCCCATGCCACGCCGCACGCCCCTCACCGACCGGGGCAAGTAGACCGTCCCCGAGGTCATGGCGGTCCCTTCCTTGTCTTCCTCAGCCCCCTGTGTAGTCCACCTCGCCCCTGAGCTGATAACCCACAAGTATAGGGGATCGCAACAGTTTTCGAGGGTAGAGTATTCAACCCAAATTTATCGATTCGACACAAGGGGAGCCAAAGAATATTCCCAAGTATTAGCAGCTGAGTTGTCAATTCAACCACACCTGGAAACTTAATATCTGCAGCAAAGTGTTTAGTAGCAAGGTAATATGATAGTAGTGGTAAAAGAAGAAAAAGTAATATTTTTTGTTTTATAGTAATTGTAACAGTAGCAACGGAAAAGTAAATAAGCGAAGAACAATATATGAAAAGCTCGTAGGCATTGGATCGGTGATGCCACTTATGTCGGATGCGGTCGATCATGCAACAACTATAACATAGGTGACACAGAACTAGCTCTAGTTCATCAATGTAATGTAGGCATGTATTCCGAATATAGTCATATGTCCTTATGGAAAAGAACTTGCATGACATCTTTTGTCCTACCCTCCCGTGGCAGCGGGGTCTTATTGGAAAAAATGGGATATTAAGGCCTCCTTTTAATTGAGTACCGGACCAAAGCATTAACACATAGTGAATACATGAACGCCTCAAACTATGGTCAACGCAGGTAATGGTCCCGATTATTGTCACTTCGGGGTTAACGGATCATAACACATAATAGGTGACTATAGACTTGCAAGATAGGATCAAGAACTCACATATATTCAAGAAAACATAATAGGTTCAGATCTGAGATCATGGCACTTGGGCCCTAGTGACAAGCATTAAGCATAGCAAAGTCATAGCAACATCAATCTCAGAACATAGTGGATACTAGGGATCAAACCCTAACAAAACTAACTTGATTACATGATAAATCTCATCCAACCCATCACCGTCCAGCAAGCCTATGATGGAATTACTCACGCACGGCGGTGAGCATCATGAAATTGGTGATGGAGGAAGGTTGATGATGACGATGGCGACGGATTCCCCTCTCCGGAGCCCCGAACGGACTCCAGATCAGCCCTCCCGAGAAAGTTTAGGGCTTGGCGGCGGCTCCGTATCTCTAATTTTTTTCTCCCTGAACACGAATATATGGAGTTGGAGTTGAGGTCGGTGGAGCGTTAGGGGGCCCACGAGGCAGGGGGGCGCCCAGGGGGGTAGGCGCGCCCCCACCCTCGTGGACAGGGTGTGGGTGTATTTTTTATATATTCCAAATATAATCTCCGTTGATTTTCAGGTCATTCCGAGAACTTTTATTTATGCACAAAAATAACACCATGGCAATTCTGTTGAAAACAGCATTTATCCAGGTTAGTTCCATTCAAATCATGCAAGTTAGAGTCCAAAACAAGGGCAAAAGTGTTTGGAAAAGTAGATACAAAGGAGACGTATCATGCACCTGCCACAGGAATCCTTCGGACCGCCTGCAGCACTCCTGTGCCCCACCCCGCACTGAGCGGTGCCATCGTCCCGCATCTCGGGGTCAGCAGCTCCGACGCCGGCCCTTCCTCTCTTGCCAGCCTCCCGCCCTCCACCGCACACTACTTCACCTCCAAGCTTTAGCTCGAGGCAGGAAACTACACTCAGTAGCGCCAGCTCTTCTACACCATCTCCTGCCAGTATGAGGTCCAGCATCACCTGGACGCCGCCACCGAGCCGTTCGGTAAGAGCACAGTGCGGCACAACGATGACTTGACCATGGTGCTCTGGATGCACGGCGTGGTCGATGAGGATCTCTTGGACGTCGTCACCATTCCGACCAACATCGCCCATGACATCTAGACGCAGCTTCATCTCCTCTTCATGGACAACCAGCCCGGGCGCACCATCATCCTCGGTGCAGAGTTCCGCAATATTGTCCACGACGACCTCTTCGTCACTGAATGCAGTAGGCGGATCAAGTCCCTTGCTGACGCACTCCCGTACGTCGACGAGAACATCTCCGACCAGTTCCTCACTCTCTAACTCATCCGTGGGCTCAACCGTAAGTACCATGTCATGGTGACTGAGGGAGTCCTGGATTAGGGGGTCTCCGGACAGCCGGACTACATCCTTTGCCGGACTGTTGGACTATGAAGATACAAGATTGAAGACTTCATCCCGTGTCCGGATGGGACTCTCCTTGGCGTGGAAGGCCAGCGTGGCAATACGGATATGTAGATCTCCTTCCTTGTAACCGACTCTGTGTAACCCTAGCCCCCTCTGGTGTCTATATAAACCGGAGGATTTAGTCCGTAGGACAATATACAATCATACCATGGGCTAGCTTCTAGGGTTTAGCCTCTATGATCTCGTGGTAGATCAACTCTTGTAATACTCATATTATCAAGATCAATCAAGCAGGAAGTAGGGTATTACCTCCATCGAGAGGGCCCAAACCTGGGTAAACATCGTGTCCCCTGCCTCCTGTTACCATCCTCCTTAGACGCATAGTTCGGGACCCCCTACCCGAGATCCGCTGGTTTTAACGCCGACATTGGTGCTTTCATTGGGAGTTCCACTGTGCCGTCACCGTAAGGCTAGATGGCTCCTTCGATCATCGGTAGCGATGCGGTCCAGGGTGAGGTTTTCCTCCCCAGACAGACCTTCGTATTCGGCGGCTTCGCACTGTGGGCCAACTCGCTTGGCCATCTGGAGCAGATCGAGAGCTACGCCCCTGGCCATCAGGTCAGGTTCGAAAACTTAAACTACACCACCGACATCCGCGGAGACTTGATCTTCGACAGAGTCGAGCCCATGTCAGGTGCGCCGCACAATCACGACGAGCATGACGTAACTCTACCGTCGGACAGTGTTCGGGAGATCACACCTGCAACTACTCCGGCCCTCTATCCGAAGCAAATTGCACCATCCGAGGACGGGGGGATAGACCCCGCCATGGAGGTCGCACTCTCAGTGGCGATGGAGCCGGATACTGACTTCACCCCTCACAAGAGCCATGTTGCCGAACCACTGGATTCGCCTCCAGCCACGGACTCTGAGCCGCTTGTGTTCGTGCTTATCGAATCCGATTGGGTGCCGATCATGGAGTTCACCTCCGCGGATATCTTTCAGCACTCACCTTTCGACGACGTGCTAAATTCATTAAGGTCTCTCTCCTTGTCAGGAGATCCTTGGCCGAACTATGTCCGGCTAGAATGGGATGCGAATGACGAAGAAATTCGCTGCCCACCCACCACCCACTTAGTAGCCTCTATCGACGATTTAACTGACATGCTCAATTTCGATTCCGAAGACATTGACGGCATGGATGACGATGCAGGAGAGGAATAGGAACGAGTTCCCACAGGGTGCTGGACAGCCACTTCACCACATGACATATACATGGTGGATACACCCAAAGAAAACAATGACGAAGAACGGCAGGATGCAGCGAAGAATAGCTCCCTAAAGAAGCAAGCAAAGCGTCGGCATAGGCGCCGCTCAAAATCCCGCCTCGGCAAAAACAGCGATAACAGCGCAAGAGAAAATAACACTCCAGTCGACTCCAGAGGAAATGACGACCACACTGACCCAGCGGCAGAGCACGATGAAACTGCAAACGGTGAACATAGTACGGATCCGATATCCGAACACGGTGACGCCGAGGATAAACCTAATCAACCCCCTCTGGGGAGGAAAATAGTCCGGACGAAGATGCACACATCCTCCCGGAAAGGCACTTGGAACAAGAGAACCTCCGTAGAAGGCTTATTGCCACAGTGAGGAGTCTGAAGAAGCAGAAGCAAAGGCTTAAGGCCACACAAAATACGCTCAACAGCAGGTGGAACAAAGTGCTCGACAATGAAGAAAAGTATGGTGGAAGTTACCACACAAAGAGCTACTCAAAGCGCAAGCTATTACCTGAATTCGACGATGAGGCCGTTGAGCCCACACAGCCGAAAAATAAAACGGTCAACCGGCCGGATCAACCACCTTGTGGCCGCGATAGAGCGGCTAACAAGGCCGCACATAAGTCAACACACGATCTACGTGAGGACTTGCGCCAAAAATCAAGTATGACCAGATCCATCTATGGATCTAGGAAGCGTGCTCCGGCACAAAATCAAAACCGAATACTACAACCATCTGAATGCCATGATACATCCAAATACAGGGGTGCCGCACACCCCCTATGTTTTACCGATGAGGTGCTGGACCATGAATTTCTAGAAGGATTCAAACCAGTGAACTTAGAGGCGTACGATGGGAGCACAGACCCTGGAGTCTGGGTTGAGGACTTTATCCTCCATATCCACATGGCTTGTGGAGACGATCTCCACGCCATCAAGTACTTGCCCCTCAAGCTTAAAGGACCAGCTCGGCACTGGCTGAAAAGCCTCCCTAAAAAATCAATTGGAAGTTGGGAGGAGCTTGAGGATACTTTTCGGGCTAATTTTCAAGGGACCTATGTCCGACCTCCGGATGCAGACGATTTAAGTCATATAATTCAACAGCCCGGAGAGTCAGCCCGAAAGCTTGGGAACAAGTTTCTCACTAAGAAGAACCAAATCGTCGACTGCCCGGACGCCGAAGCCTTAGCATCTTTCAAGCACAGTGTCCGAGACGAATGGCTCGCCAGACACCTCGGCCAAGAAAAACCGAGAACAATGGCAGCCCTGACAAGCCTCATGACCCGCTTTTGCGCGGGCGAAGATAGCTGGTTAACCCGCAGTAGAACCAGCGACCCAAGCACATCCGAAGTCAGGGATGGAAATGGAAAACCACGACGCAGTAAAACGACGGTAAACGCCGGATTCAGGGGCTCTCGACCAGGTCAGTGGAAAAAGCCTTTCGATGGCAGCAGAGATGGACCATCCAGCCTAAACAAGATTCTAGACAAACTATGTCAGATTCATGGCACCCCCGATAAACCTGCGAATCACACCCACAGAGAATGGTGGGTCTTCAAGCAGGCCGGTAAGCTAAACGCCGAACACAAGGGGAGGGAGACACCAAGCGAAGACAAGGACGAACCTCGCCAGCAAAGCACTGGAGGACAAAAAAATTCCCACCAGAGGCTAAAACAGTAAACATGATCCACGTGGCGAAGAGGAGAAGCAAACATGCACTCCGAGACATACGCGCCGTAGAGCCTGTCACCCCTAAGTTCAACCCCTGGTTGGCCTGCCCGATCACTTTTGATCGCAGGGATCACCCGACAAGCATCCCGCATGAAGGATTGGCTGCCTTGGTGTTAGACCCAATAATAAACGGATACCATCTCACACGAGTCCTTATGGACGGCGACAGTGGTCTAAATCTGATATATCAGGACACAGTCCGCAAAATGGGGATAGAACCAACAAAAATCAGCCATAGTAATACTACCTTCAAGGGAGTAATACCAGGCCCAGAGGCCCGCTCCACGGGCTCTCTAATACTAGAGGTTGTATTCGGTTCATCCAACAACTACCGAAGTGAGAAGTTAGACTTCGACATTGCTCCATTCCGAAGCGGCCATCAAGCACTACTCGGAAGAACATCATTCACTCGTTTTAATGTGGTACCACATTACGCTTCTCTTGGGCTTAAGATGCCTAGTTCACGTGGCACCATCATAGTTAGTGGAAATATTGAACGTTCTCTACGCGCTGAAGAACGTGCGGTGGCTTTAACAGCCGAGCACTAGACGGCCTCACCAACCAGAATAAATGACAGGTCGTCAAGACCGCGGACACGGTTAGACGAGTCCGACGCGTCACTAGATATGCCAGATATTGGTTTGATGGTTAAACCCTCATAGATGGTACCAGGGGCTTCCCACGTGTAATCAGGGCTAGTTCGGCTCAACTTGACTTATTTTGAATTTTAATGGTTTATCGAGAATAACCAATTTTTTTGGCACGACAACTTTCACCTAAGTTCTTCTCTTTTACAGATGACAATTGTGCTACACCCATCCAGGACACGGCACAATGGAGACACAGGCACAGACGTGCAGCAGGGACCCGCCCAAAGGTTCCTTTTTAGATTAAGACCCAGCGTAAACCTTCTTTTACTGTCTCTTGTTGTTCACATCCTCCGGATACTCAATACAACCGAGAAGGATGCTGGCGTTATTGGCATTTTGCCATGTCAGAATATTGCACGTACCTCGACACTCGGGGTTTATTATTAAGGGCATTGTTCAGCCCGGAATATGTTATAAAGATCGAATACCTTAGGGAGTGTTCGGTGTCGCGAGTTTGGCCTTATATGCATCAGCTTCGAATCATGTCTTTGTCAAATGTTGGGTTTGCCCGACTCCCGTGTTTTGCTACCTTACGTTCCGCTCTATCGGCTAAGGCGGCACCGGGAGAACTACTGCGATTTTGCTCTGGTTCATCCGGATGAGCACCTTAGTAGAGAAAGCCGAAAACTGACTCTCATGATAAAGCACGAGACTAGTCAACCACTCGATGACTTAGCGGAATCTTCGGGATTCCTCCGCATTAACGAAGGGCTGTTTCCCGGTCATGTACGTACATGCACCGTATTCGGACGAGCGCGGAGGTACCAGGGGCTATATAGTAGTCCCACCGTCAAACTCCTATGGCTAAGTGAAAGTGTTAAAGCAATATAGTCCGATTGCCTCATTCGCTGCGCCACCACCTATAGCGTGGAGGTACCAGGGGCTATATAGTAGTCCCACGTTGGATCAAGTGTGAATATGCGTTTTTTGCGAACACCCCCGCATTATATGCATGGGGGCTGAAGCCGACGACTGCAAACTTTCAGGTTATATACATATATACATAAACGGCCGCACAGGAGGCATCATAATACTTTCAGGAAAAAGTATAAACACAACCTTTATAATTCAATAAAACATTGTTTTTACAATGGGAATACATGTCACTAGAACATAATATTCTTCGAGCACTGAGCCTCTATTGAACGAGCGCCTTCAAGGACTTCTTCAAAGTAGTGCTCGGCAGATACTCAGCCTACGACCGAACTCTGGGTTGCAATAGCAGTGGCCTCCATCTCTGCCCAGTATGTCTTGACACGGGCAAGTGCCATACGTGCACCCTCTATGCACGCCGACCTCTTCATAGCGTCGATGTGCGGCACAGCACCAAGGAACTGTTGCACTAAACTAAAATAACTATTCGGCCTTGGCCCTTCCGGCCACAGATGATCCACAACAGACCTCATGGCAAGCCCGGACAACCTATGGAGCTCGGCCCACTCGGCCATTCGCTCATTCAACAGCAGCGGATGCACTGGAACATGGAACTATGACCAGAATAGCCTTTCCACTTCACGATCTTTTTGATCCTTGAAGTACTCGGCCGCATTGGCAGCACTGGCTGCCAAATCCACGTATGCGTCTGCAGAACTCCATAATTGACAAAGAGGGGCATACTTTGGATCTTCGAACTTCGTCCACAACAAAAAGTGCTTCCCAGCCGCGATATCTCTAGCTTGACGCAGCTCCTCCTTCGCCGCTCTGATTTTAGAGCGGGCTTCCTTGGCTGCTACCATGGCCTTCTCCAGGTCCGTCCCCTTCGCTCGACTTTCTTTTTAAAGAAGATGGTCATGGTTGGCGGCATCTTTCAACTCAACGGCCATCTTGGCTATTTTTTCCTTGCTTTGGCAATGCGCAACCTGTTCGGCCCTCAGCTCTTCGACCGCCTTTAGAGCGGCCGCATCACTATTCCTGGCTTGTTCCTTTGCTGGGGCAACTTCCGGCCGAAGGGTCTCCACGGCGGCAGCTCCATCTATAGTCACAACATATTAAAGATACTAGCATCATGCTCCTCTTACTATGTGTCGATCACCAGAGAAATCACATACCCTATGCCTTGTTGAGCCGCTTGTTGACAAGCATGAAGTCGGCATCTGCCACATCAAGTTGCCGCTACATTTCGGCAAACTCACCAGTTCGGCTAGCCACCTGTACATGAAGGCGGCCTGATTATTACCTGGGACTATGATCCTCTGTTTGCCGCCATTCTCGACGGCAACCAGAATCTCAGTGGCTACTATCTGCATAGGGCACACCTAACGTGTGCGGTACTGTCAAAAACATACACTATTTCACGTACCTCAAAGCCTTTCAGCAGACTCATAAAAGCTTCATGCAACCCGCTTTCAGTGGATGAAATCCTCTCAATCACCGTACCCATTAGCGTACGATGCGCTTCTGAGATGGCCGCTTGTTCCAGAAGATCCTTCAGTGCGTCCAATCGCACACCAGACGGTTCCGGACTCTTTCTGTTGATCTCTTTAGGAGCCGAATACTGAGGACTTTGGGTGCCTGAAGGATTACGCTCTGGCCTTGGCGGATCAGGAGAAACCCTCCATGATGACACTTCAGTGTCGCCCGCCTCATGAGGCGGGGTGGCATGGGGAGGTGTTTCGCTCTCCATCAACTCCGGAAGAAGATCCCCCGAAGACAAACTCTGTCGAGAAGGGCTACGATCCGAACTACAAGATATATGCTTCGGTAATGTAGGATATTTTACTATTAAGTACTTTTTGTTTACTTACAGCTCGGTAGAGGGCTGATCCCCTTGCAGGCACTGTGCGGCAGGAGTACCCTCCGAGGCAGGACCCTCTGGCGAAGATTTCTTCCCTCGTTTGGAAACCTTTGTTTCCGGGTTTTCAGAGGTGGTCCTCTTCCTTCCTTGGGGAGAGGGAATTTCAGATTCTTCTCCCTGGCTATCCTCCTTCATGGAGATGCTAATTCCCCTGGTTTGGATGAATAAGGAGTGAGGCCTGCTTTCAGCCTCCTTCTTCCCCCCTTTATCTTCCCCTGAGGGTGCCTGATAAGGCACCGGCTCAAGCATTTTGGCTAGTACTGGATCGGTCGAGCCTTCGGAAGGGGGGCCGAACACCTAACCATCTTCGCCTTTGTTACCCAGTCCTGGTCAAAGAGTGACTTTTCATAATGATGTTGTGATAAATAAAAAGACAGCGTGTTCGGCCACGGGATTACTTACTGGGGTATCCGGGCGATTACAGCTCAGGCCCGCATCCTTGGTGGCGTCTAGACACTTTATTTGTGGTCTGAAGAACAATTTATACATCTCTTCGAGCGTCATGCCGAGGAAATGCTGAATAGTTCACGGTCCTTTCGGGTTGAATTCCCACATACGGAGGGGTCGAAGTTTGCAAGGCGGGACTCGACGAACTAGCATGACTTGCATTACTGTGGCCAGGCTGACATCTCTCTCTAAGAGATCTCAGATGCGACTCTACAATGTCGGCACATCATTTACTGGCCCCCAGTCCAGCCCCTTGTTGATCCATGACGTCAGTTGTGGTGGGGGCCCGAGTGAAAGGCTGGGGCGGCTACCCACTTGGTACTTCAGGGAGCTGTGATATAAAACCACTCATGTTGCCATAAACAGGACACCTCTGGGAAGGAACCCTCTGGCCATGGAACATCGGCGCTTTTGCTTATTGTGGCATCTCCGCACTCTGCATGACACCACTCGATCATCTTCGGCTTCACATTGAAAGTCTTGAGCCACAGGCCGAAGTGCGGGGTAATGCAGAGGAAGGCCTCACACACGATGATGAACGACGAGATGTGAAGGAGGGAATCCGGGGCCAGGTCATGGAAATCCAGCCCATAATAGAACATGTGCCCCCTAACAAAGGGATCCAGAGCGAGGCCTTGCCCTCAGAGGAAGTGAGAGATGAATACAACGCTCTCGCCGGGTTCGGGAGTGGGAATGACCTGCCCTCGAGCAGGCAGCCTGTGCGAGATTTCGCTGGTCAAATACCTGGCCTCTCTTAGCTTCTTGATGTCTTCCTCTGTTGTCTTCCTCTGTGAGAGAGGAAGGCATCCACCGACCTTGAAGGTTGGATCCGGACATGGTTGAAGGTGCGAATTGCCTGACCTGAGCCTTGGGTGTTGGAACTCGAGGCGGGGGAAGGATTCAATTGAGTACGAGCGGGAAAAAAGGACAGGCCTTGGCCTCTTTATAAAGAGGGTGAATATCAAGCGTCCCCCTTGTGGCCGTTTGGGACTTGCCTAAAATCAAGGAGTCATACCAACGGGCACGATTGGGTTACCCACGTCTGTATTGAGGAGAATCATGTAATAAGGGGGACACGATCTCTGCTTCAACAAGACATGTCAAGAAAACCGCGTCGCGATATGTGCAGTGCTGGTTGAGAAAAACGGTTCGAATAATGACATGCCATGGCATGATTTCATGTTGCTAAACGTGTTAGCAGATTAGATTTGTGGAGATATTATTCTCTCTACGGTGGTATGTGGAACTTGTTTTGCAGAGCCGGACACTATCCTTGTGTTCAAAATCTTCTATGGGGTATTCGGAGGAAGAACCCGCCTTGCAATGCCAAAGACAAATCTGCACGCCGGACTCATCGTCATTGAAGCCTGGTTCAGGGGCTACTGAGGGAGTCCTGGATTAGGGGGTCTCTAGACAGCCGGACTATATCCTTTGGTCGGACTGTTGTACTATGAAGATACAAGATTGAAGACTTCGTCCCATGTCCGGATGGGACTCTCCTTGGCGTGGAAGGCAAGCTTGGCAATACGGATATGTAGATCTCCTTCCTTGTAACCGACTCTGTGTAACCCTATCCCCCTCCGATGTCTATATAAACCGGAGGGTTTAGTTCGTAGGACAATATACAATAATACCATAGGCTAGCTTCTAGGATTTAGCCTCTACGATCTCGTGGTAGATCAACTCTTGTAATACTCATATCATCAAGATCAATCAAGCAGGAACTAGGGTATTACCTCCATCAAGAGGGCCCGAACCTGGGTAAAGATCGTGTCCCCCGCCTCCTGTTACCATCCGCCTTAGACGCACAGTTCGGGACCCCCTACCCGAGATCCGCCGGTTTTGACACCAACAGTGACCTTACTGCCGATGCAATCTCCCTTTCCCACCTTCGTGCAGGCGCGCTCGTGGTTGCTCATGGAGGAGATATCGGCCAACGAGCGAGCATGCTTGGACGGTCGTCCCAAAGCCACGACCATCGCACTCACCATCGGACAGGGGTCTAGTGGCATCCCCATTGAGTGGGTACCTGATCACGCCTCCAACGACCGGGGCAAAGGCCCAGCCGCTTCTCCAACCAACGACCGCGACAAAGGAGGGCGCGGGTGTGGCCGTGGGCATGGCCGCGGGCGTTGATAACCCACAAGTATAGGGAATCACAACAATTTTCAACGCTAGAGTATTCATCCCAAATTTATTGATTCGACACAAGGGGAGCCAAAGAATATTCACGAGTATTAGCAGTTGAGTTGTCAATTCAACCCCACCTGAAAGACTTAATATCTGCAGCAAAGTATTTAGTAGCAAAGTAGTATGGAAGTAACAGTAACAGTGGCAAAAGTGACAATAGCAGTTTTTAGTGATTGTAACAACAGTAGCAACGAAAGTAACTTAGCAAAGATCAATATGTGAAAAGATCATAGGCATTGGATCGACAATGATAATATTGTTGGATGATATTCATCATGTAGCAGTCATAACCTAGGGTGACACAGAACTAGCTCCAATTCATCAATATAATGTAGGCATGTATTCCGTATATAGTCATACGTGCTTATGGAAAAGAACTTGCATGACATCTTCAGTCCTACCCTCCCGTGGTAGCAGGGTCATAATGGAAATTAAAGGATATTAAGGCCTCCCTTTAATAGAGAATTATACCAAAGCATTAGCACTTAGTGAATACATGAACTCCTCAAACTACGACAATCACCGGAAAGAATCCCAATTATTGTCACCTTGGTGTATTCGGATCATAAATCGTAATAGGTGTCTACAACTTGCAAGATCAGATCAAGAACACAAATATATTCATGAAAACATAATAGGTTCAGATCTGAATTCATGGAACTCGGGCCCTAGTGACAAGCATTAAGCATAGCAAAGTCATAGCAACATCAATCTCAGAACATAGTGGATACTAGGGATCAAACCCTAACAAAACTAACTCGATTACATGATAAATCTCATCCAACCCGTCACCGCCCAGCAAGCCTACGATGGAATTACTCACACACGACGGTGGGCCTCATGATATTGGTGATGGAGGAAGCTTGGTGATGATGATGGCGACGAATTCCCCTCTCCGGAGCCCCGAAGGGACTCTAGATCAGCCCTCTCGATGAAGAACGGCAGGTGGCGGTGGCTCCGTATCGTAAAACATGACTAATCCTTCTCTCTATTTTTCTCTCCCCGAATAGGGTTATATATAGTTGGAGTTAGGGTAGGAGGAGGTCCAGGGGGGCCACAAGCCCTCTAGGCGCGCTCCAGGGGGCGCCCCCAGGCTTGTGGCCTCTGGGTGGACCCCCTCTGGTAACTTCTTGCGCTAGTATTTTTTATGTATTCCACAAAACTTCTTCATAAATTTTCAGGTCAAACCGAGAACTTCTATTTCTGCACAAAAATAACACCATGCCAATTCTGCTAAAAACAACGTCAGCCTGGGTTAGTTCCATTCAAATCATGCAAATTAGAGTCCAAAACAAGGGCAAAAGATTTTGGAAAAGTAGATATGATGGAGATGTATCAACTCCTCCAAGCTTAACCCATTGCTTTTCCTCAAGAAATTTAGTTGACAAACTGAAAGTGATAAAGAAAAACTTGTACAAAGTCTGTTTGATCTTGTTGTTGCAAATATGTCTAGCCAATATTCAGGTTTTTAGAAAAGATAACGAACTAACCATGTTCACAATAACATTTATGTCTCACTTTTACTCATGTCAATGGCATAATCAACTAGCGAGTAATAATAACAAATCTCGGATGACAACACTTTTTCAAAATAATCATGATATAATATGACAGAATGGTATCTCGCTAGCCCTTTCTGAGACCGCAAAACATAAATGCAGAGCACCCCTGAAGATCAAGGATGGACTAGACATTATAATTCATGGAAAAAGAGATCTAGTCACACTCATACTCAACATCAATTAAAAACAAAGCATATAAATGACAGTGGTGCTCTCCAGCTGGTGCCTTTTATAAGATGATGATGACTCAACAATAGTAAATAGATAGGCCCTTCGCAGATGGGAGCAGGGGTTTGCAGAGGTGCGGGAGCTTGAGCTTTTAAAACAGAGATGAATATAATTTTGAGAGGTATGCTTTCATCGTCAACATAACAACCAAGAGATGCCACTATCTTCCATGCTAGATACATTATAGGTGGTTCCCAAATAGAATGGTAAACTTTTTACTCCCCCTTGCTACCTCTTGCGCACTGTGTCGATTTTCCCTTGAAGAGGAAAGGGTCATGCAGCAAAGTAGCGTAAGTATTTCCCTCAGTTTTTGAGAACCAATGTATCAATCTAGTAGGAGACTACACGCAAGTCCCTCGTACCTACACAAACAAATAAGAACCTCGCAACCAACGCGATAAAGGGGTTGTCAATCCCTTCATGGTCACTTACGAGAGTGAGATCTGATAGAGATAATAATAATAAGATAAATATTTTTGGTATTTTTATGATATAAGATTGAAAGTAAAGATTGCAAAATAAACGGTAATAGAAATAGCTTGTTGACGGGAGCTTAATATAAAGGAGAATAGACCCGGGGGGCATAGGTTTCACTAGTGGATTCTCTCAAGATAGCATAAGTATTACGGTGGGTGAACAAATTACTGTCAAGCAATTGATAGAAAAGTGCATAATTATGAGAATATCTAGGCATGATCATGTATATAGGCATCACGTCCGTGACAAGTAGACTGAAACGATTCTGCATCTACTACTATTACTCCACACATCGACCGCTATCCAGCATGCATCTAGAGTATTAAGTTCATAAGAACAAAGTAACGCATTAGGCAAGATGACATGATGTAGAGGGATAAACTCAAGCAATATGATATAAACCCCGTCTTTTTATCCCCGATGGCAACAATACAATACATGCCTTGCTGCCCCTGCTGTCACTAGGAAAGGACACCGCAAGATTGAACCCAAAGGTAAGCACTTCTCCCATTGTAAGAAAGATCAATCTAGTAGGCCAAACCGAGCTGATAATTCAAAGAGACTTGCAAAGATAACCAATCATACATAAAAGATTTCAGAGAAGAATCAAATATTGTTCATAGATAAACTTGATCATAAACCCACAATTCATCAGATCTCAACAAACACACCGCAAAAAGAGTTACATCAAATAGATCTCCAAGAAGGTTAAGGAGAACATTGTATTGAGATCCAAAGAGAGAGAAGAAGCAATCTAGCTAATAACTATGGACCCGAAGGTCCGAGGTAAACTACTCAGACATCATTGGAGAGGCTATGGTGCTGATGTAGAAGCCCTCCGGGATCGACTCCCCCTCCGGCGGGGCTCCGGAAAAGGCCCCAAGATGGGATCTCTTGGGTACAGAAGGTTGCGGCGGTGGAAATAGGGTTTCGTGGTGCTCCTGGATGTTGTCGGGGTATATGAATATAAATAGGAGGGAGAAGTAGGTCGGTGGAGCCACGGGGGGGCCCATGAGGGTGAAGGGCGCGCCTCCCTGCCTCGTGGCCTCCTCGTTGGTTTCTTGACGTCCACTCCAAGTCCTCTAGATCACGTTTGTTCCAAAAATAACTCTCCCGAAGGTTTTATTCCATTTGGATTCTGTTTG